>NW_025999968.1:645718-815371 GCF_001458135.2 Marmota marmota marmota | reverse complement strand
ACCCACCCTGGCAGCCACCCAGCCGCCTTCCACCTTCCAGAGGCCCCAGCATAGGTGTTGCTAAAGAAGCTCAATCCCCTGTCACACAGCCCTGCCTTAAATCCAAGAGAGCCATGCACTGGGCAGGGGAGAGTCGGGGGTAGGGAGCACTGCTTTTAAACTGGGGCAGAGAAAGGGAAATGTGATGAAAACAGAAGTTCCTTCCCCATAGATGATGCTGGAAGTGGCAGACAAACTCTCCAGTGTCATCAGAGCTGTAGTTGTTGATGCATTCTTCTTATGATCCCCCCCTTAATTCATCTGTAGGCTAGCCTGGGAACATTTTCTGTTGGGAAAGGAAAACATTCTGAATTCCAGAATTTGATTGATCCAGACAGTTCTGAAGCACTTGCTGGGGACGCTTCTCAGGAATCCCCTCACTACAGAAAGATTTCCTGGGATTTTCCGGCTGTGTGTGTGGCTTTGCAGCAGTGGGTGGGGCTGAAAGTTCCAAAATTCAGTGTGGGCATGAGAACCGTTAACCAACACACACTTTGCCTCTAGATATGGTAGCTAAATATTTCTGGAACAAAATAGTGATACGACCATCTGGTTGGGACTTCTGATTGCTCACTCCTTCCAGAAGAGACTACTCAGTCTGAGCTGCCTACCCAGCCTGGCCTCTGAATCTCAGGACTCCAGTTCTTCCCAGAACACTTTCCTTCAGACCAAACTTGATGCCCAAGAACACGGAGCTGCCCCCGCCCCCAACACCACCATATATTGCTTGTCATGTATTTAAGCCAAACGCAGCAGTTCCTCAATTATCCCCATCCTTCAAATTAATTGTCTTTTTGCTTAAAGGTACATATCCCACCCAGTTCTCTCTCTCTCTCTCTCTCTCTCTCTGGTTTTATTGATTTTATTTTTTAAAATACATGACAGCAGAATGCATTACAATTCTTATTACACATATAGAGGACAATTTTTCATATCTTTGTATATAAAGTGTGTTCACGCCAATTCACGCCTTTGTACACGTACTTTGTGGAATGTGATGGACATCATTATCCAACGTACATGTATGAAGACTCGAATTGGGTGTCAACATACTTTATATATACAAAGATATGAAAAATTGTGGTATGTATGTGTAATAAGAATTGTAATCCCATCCAGCTCTCTAAACTGTTTCTCCCCATGCCCTAGTGCAAGTGCTATGCTTGGATTGAACTGGTCTGGGTGTTTCTCCCCCAAAGGGCTAACCTCAGGTACCGGTGGAGCTAGGGTCACAGCCTGCTGGCACTACACCCCCTGTCCCTCTAATCTTCCCTCCAGGCTGCAATTTTAGCTAAGGCTTAAAATTGAAAAAAACAACCTAGGAGGAAAAAGGCTGCCTGTAATTAGAGGAAAATAAATACTGGTGCTAGATTTTTTTTTTCCCCCTCTGAGCAAGTTTTGATAGAGAAAGATGAGACCATCAGACTTCTGAATGGTTGAAGGGAAAGAGAGAAAGGGGTGGTCTCCTGGAGGACAGAAGGGAACCAAAAGTGAAGGCTGAGACCTACATCAGACCTTGGGGGTATTTTCATTGGTAGTAAGAGTGACTATCTGTGTTGTGTTCCATGTGCCAGTCCTTTTCATACTTAGTAATATTTCTGACATCTTTAATCATTAGTGATTTTAATCCTCTTTTTAAAGAGGAGAAAACTGAAGTCCAAGAAATTAAATAATTTACCAAGATGATGGAGATACGAGAGGCAGGATTTCAACCTAGATATGTCAGATTCCTAAGGCTAC
The DNA here is from genome assembly GCF_001458135.2 of Marmota marmota marmota. NCBI lineage: Eukaryota > Metazoa > Chordata > Mammalia > Rodentia > Sciuridae > Marmota > Marmota marmota. The sequence continues at coordinate 813,592 of NW_025999968.1, read as the reverse complement.
CGTTGTAGGCAGAAATTATATCTCCAAGAATAGCATATTTCTTAATTTGGAACTTACTGTTTTGGCTCCCCCCGCCCAAAAAAAAAAAAAAAAAAACCTATAAGACGTTTTTCTCCCTTTGCTTTGTTTTTCCCTAGCTTAGGCCAAGGACATAGTCATAATGACAATTGACATTTGCATAGCACTTTGTCCTCTGTAAGGTGCTTTGTGCACATATACACCTATGGGTGCCACAAGCCTTCCAATCTGTCTGGATCTCCTCTTCCTCCCAGGTCCCTCTCTGTCCACTGCAGCACAGTCCTCCTTCCTTCTGGGAACACCCATGGCCTGAGGGTTAGCAACACCCAGTTTGATCTCCATTCTAATTGCTGTTCTCTTGCTGATAGACAATGTGAGTACGTGAGTAGATGGCAAGCTCCACGGAAAGCAGATGGCACTAGGCAGCTCCCACCTATTTGGTTGCTCATTGTACCTTCAGGGTGAGCCCGTGGCAGACACTTAGCAGTTGATTGATTGACCCTCTTTCCTCCTTCAGGAAACCAGTGTCAGAGCCCTTCTAGGAAACTCAGGACAGGGACCTTGCCAATGTGCCATGTTATCAGGAATACAAGATTTAGTGGTCCCATGGGGTTGACAGCTACTCCTGAATAGAAATCAACCCAGGACCTGCCTGGAACTCCCCAGAATCATTGCTTTCTCCTAGTGCCTCAACAGTCACTCCTTGGTATGAACCACATTCTTGGCTGGTCCCCAGAACCAACTGAGTCTTTGGGATCAAGTCTCAGGCACTCTTTGTTCTAGTTCAAGCTTGACTGATGCATGCCAGACCCTGGTACCACGCCCATGATCTGATGCTGGCCCAGAACTACTTTGGCGGTCCCCTTCCCCACCACCTCCCAAAGGGAGAGGGTTGAATGTCTCCCTTCCCCTAAAAAGTAGAGCACAGTTCTGTTACAGATGCTAAAAAATATTTTAACATGTAAGCTAGGATTCTGGCAAACCATAATAAAATTCATAGCTTTGGTGAAAGGCCATTGAAATACAGTGTGTGATTGTGTATCTTTCTTTCCCTGGCTTAATCAGAAACTATCTGGTATGAGACCTTCAATTCAAGGCAGCAGGCATGTAATGGACTCTAATGCATTAGACCCTATTTGGTTAGAGATGTCCTGAAGTTGCTCTTGGCCTAGAAGTTTCATGAGATGAGAAAATAACTTAAAAAGTACCCAGAAGAATGAAACAAGGGTTCTGGCGGAGGTATAAGGAGGGAATGCTGATGTGAGGTTGTTGAGTGAAAGAGAACCATCAGAACAGGTTGATGGTAGTAGGGGAAATCAGTAAAATGATAAAACCAGCATCATCTGCCTTGAGGAGTGACAGGTGTGAGGAGAGAGGTGGTTGGTTTCCAGAAGCCGCATGGTTCTGCCTGACACTTGGAATTGGCCACTCCTTCTTGCATCCTGGGGAGGACCCTTAAATGGGAAGATTGCTGAGGGTGATTGACTGTGGCCAGACTGGGAGTGCAGAAGACCATGGCTGGAATGAAAAAAGCCTGTTTTCAGTGAAGGGAGTAAAACTACCCTCAGGAGAGAGGGCAGAGCAGCTGATAATAACAAGAATGGCCACTGGTTTGGCTGGTTGTGTCAGTGTCTGTGTCCTGCCCCAGCACAGAAGAATAAGAAATTCACTTAAAAGGCAAAACTTTTTAAATAAGCTAACTGATCACCCTCATTTTGTTTCTTAATTATATCAAGCTGTATGGAATAAATGTCCAAACCCAACCTCTTCTCTTTGCATATGTGGAAAGTTCTGTTCTTTTCCTCTATTTTATAAATGAGGACCAACTCAGAAAGGTTAAGTAACTTACCAAATGTCTCCCAGCCAGGAAGTGGGAGAAGCAGGACTCAAATGTCTATTCCCTTTCCATGGCTGCTCTGGACCAAAGTAGCCATGGCTATGCATCCCGTAAAACAAGGTCTGATATGCAGAGCTCCATTTTGTTGTGAGTTGCCAGGGTGATAAGTTCAGTAGGATTTAGTAAACTTTAATATAAAACCTCTGGCAATAGCATTCTCAACCCTGGTTTTTGAAAGGAAAACATTTAGGTTCCAAATGGCAGCATTCGAAACAGAGAGCATGCCCTATTACCATAAGTAGCCCCTTCCACCACTTCTTTCCCATCTGTTTCCTGCATGCTGAGTATTATTGGGAAACAATGATGTCAACTCTTCCATATAAATCTACACCTCCCTGCCGGCCCCTCCCCTACAATGCATATTTTTGTTCCTCTTTCTGGCTTTTGTCTTGCTGTTCTGTTAGGGATGCACGCTTTTGGTGTCAATAGTTGGCTTTCTTTTTAATAAGTTTTAGCTATTTAAGCTTCACTGTAGACTTCAAAGTGCACATGCTTCTTTGGGTCCATATTTGGGAAATCCTTTGTCATTTGGCTAATAGCTAGAGCATGGGCCTGGGGTTGATGGAGAGCAACCATTTTGCTTTATGGAAAAGCAAAGTGAAACACAAGTCTCTGAATCACACTCAGAGCTGTGGACGTAATCCCTACTGGGGAGCCCTGAATGCTATAGGTGGCCTGGGAATAGAGCCTGTGCCTGGAGGTCAGGAAAATACACCCATGGCGTAATCTGCAAGAGGCCTGTATTTCCCCATCTGAACCTTGACTTTCAAATGGGGCCTGGTTTCCACAATCCCTTGTCATTGCTGTCCTTAAAGACAGTTTGGTTTCAAAATGGAAGGGAGGGGAATCTCTGAGGACAGTGTGGGTTTGAATTCTGGACCCAAGAATTCTAGACCACGCTTAAGCTTTTGGGCAATTATTCTCAAACTTTTCCTTTCAAAAACCAGGGTTGAGAATTACAATATAATTCTTACTTTTAAATTTAAATTTTAAAATTAAATATTAGTCAAATTTATTACACTCTTAGAAATACTTCTTAAATTCCATTTTGGACTCCTTAAAACCAAATGAACATCTAATAGAATTTTTCAAAGGGCGTTTGCATAGGTGCTGCAGCGTCTGGGTCCATGGGGAACATGTGACTCTACTGAGTGGGCTAGAGTTTATGAGGCTGTTAGCTGTGAAGTGCAGCTGCCTTTCAGGATTCTGACGTCTAGTCCCTCAAAGATTCAGCTTTCGTAAGTCTGGGTGAAAGGCCACATTTTTCAAAGATAATGCTCCAGGCTCAATAATGGCATCCTTGGGCTACTGATCTCACAGGGAGATACCTGGTCCTAGGTCATAGAAAAAGCAATTCTGTAAAGCCACATGACTTTCTTTTCCTCATTGTACTTTTTATATTGCCCCAAATGTCAACAGTTAACATGGATTTTTACTTTTTAAATCAGAAAAAGAAATCTTTTAGTATTTATTGTGGGACTAGGATGTTTTAATTTGCTGAATTTTTGATAGAGCCCCTCTCTTTCCCTCCTTATTTGGGAGGAAATAATAAACAAGTCTGTGAGTTTGCTTTCCTGCATTAATACATGCAGTATAGTGATGTTAGTTAACCTGTCTCTGAGAAGCAGGTTAACAAGGTGGTTGAGCATATGGCTTTTTGCTGATAGACTGCCTGGGTTCAAATCCCATGTGCTAGGTCTGTGACCATGCACCAGTTACCACACCTCTCTGTGCCTCAGTTTTCTCATCTGTAAAGGGGTTATGATGTCAATAGGACCTAGGGTCATTGTGAGGATCACAGGAGCTACTGCACTCCCTAGGGTTTCGACAACTTCCTGTGTTAACTGTGGTTGTGTTTTCCTTGGTGACTGGAAATCTTATCCTGCTTCAGCCTCGTTACTGGGAATGTAGTTCCTGAACTGGGCCACAGATGGGGAAGTTGTGAGAGCTGAAAGCAAGTGATCCAAGGCCTCTCTGTGTTCCCAGGGCCTTTTTTTCCATTTCCTCCTCTTCCTCTTCTTTCGTCTCCCTTATATACACAAAATTATTTATTTTCTTTAATTGGATGGATTTAAAAAAAGCTGGTTTCAAGATTCTTATCTGTTGATAGATATGTCTGGGGTGGAACTGTGGCAAACTTTCTAAATTTCACCTTTTTTTTTAGTCATCAGAAAAAGGAAAGAATCTAAAATGAAAAGGAGGAGGGGTCATGATAAAAGGCTATAACTGTAGTGACAGCTGTCCAGCCTTCTAGTTTCCATCTGTATTTCAGGAAAATTATAAATCTAAAAAATGAGCCTATTTCCATCATTGGGCAAATGGTGTAAGGCCTAGGCAGATGCCATTTCATATATGCCTGGCTATTTGCCCTTTGACTGAAGTGGACTGAATGAGGTCACTCTGGCTTGAGAGGAAACCTAAGCGTGAATACCTGCAAACCGTGCTCAATCCTGGGCTGTACAAACAGAAGCTGGGGGTGGGAGACAGATCAAGGATCCATTCTGTACTCTTATGGGGATCTTATTATATATATGACATGGAGTGTTATATTTTTTCTCTGTGCTACATTTTAAGTTTGTACACAGAAATACATTTATGAAGGTGATCAAACTCGTGACAGGTTATAAAATGCTACAGATGATAAGTGCAGTTACTAAGAATGTTTAGCAGGTAGGGACTTGACCATGCTGCCCTCTCTGGGCTTTTGTGTTTGTTGCCCATTGTGTTAGCTACTTCTTGCTGTCATAACAAGTCATCATAAATGTCATAGCTTCAAACAACACAAACTTACAGTTCTGTGAATTAGGCGTTCAACACAGGTCTCACCAAGTTAAGGGGCCAGCAGGGGAATGTTCTTTTCTAGAGGATCTAGGGAAAAATTCCCATGCCTTTCCCAAATTCTAGAAGCCACCTGCATTCCTTGGCTGGAGGCCCCCTTCCTCTAACTTCAAAGCCTGCAACACTGCATGCCTCCCACTATTCTCCCCCAGTGGCATCTCCTACTTAGCACAGCTGAGAAAGGCTCTCCACTTTCAAGGACACATGTGATTAGATTTGGCCCACTGCCAGTATACTAGCCCCATCTCAAGGTCCTTAATCAAATCACATCTTCCTGCAAAGTCACAGGACTCAGGGGATTAAGGTATGAACATCTTTGAAGGGCATTATTTTCCTTACCACCTTCCAGAAAGTTATGGTACTGAGTGGATTGCAGTACTTGGTAATCTTTCAGGTCTTCCCCAATCCAGAGAGTTGGTGAGTATGTTATTTTAATCCAATTTGGTACCCTATCAGAAACACTCCTAGTGTAGCTCAGTGGTAGAGCACTTGCCTACCATACGCAGGGCCCTGGGTTCAATCCCCAGTACTACATGCCCCTCCTCACCAAAAAAAGGAGGCTGGAAATGTTCCTTAAATTCCCTTTTGGACTCCTGGAAACAAAACAGACAAACAAAAGCCCTATAAAGTCTAGGTCTGTGGAGAACATGTCATTGTCCTGAGCAAAATTTATAGATTACAAGCTGTTAAGGGCCATCTATTAATATTAAGTGTTCAGCCCCTTGGCTACTAAGGGAGCCACAGAAGAGCTCTTATTTATTGAGAATCTGCCTCCTGCCAAGCCTTGTGCATATGTTAATTCATGTGTCTCTAAAAACAGCCTTAGGAGGCAGGTATTATTTTTTTAATTGGCACATAATAATTTTACATATTTTTGAGGTACAGTGTGACATTTCAACACATGCCTACAATGTGTAACAATCACATCAGGGTCACTGGCAAAAATCCCTTTTGTCAAACATTATCACTCAAACATTTATTTGTGTTACAAACATTCAAAATCCTCTCTACTAGGTTTTTTTTTTTTTTGAGATATGCAATTAATTGTCATCAACCATAGTTACCCTACTGTGCTACTGAACATCAGAAATTATTCCTCTTCACCAACTGCATCCCTGTATCCTTAAGCTTCCTCTCTCCAACTCCCACCTTTTGCAGCCTCTGGTAAACACTGTTCTACTCTCTACTGCTCTGAGATCACCTTTTACAGCTTCCACATGTGATTATACAACATCTGTCTTCCATGCCTGACATATTTCGCTTAATATAATCCTTCAAGCTCATTCGTGTTGCCACAAATGACAGGATTTTTTTCTTTTTAAGGGTAAATGATATTCCAGTATGTATATACCTCATTTTCTTATCCATTCATTTGTTTGATGACATCTAGGTCAACCCTACATCTTAACTATTTTGAATAGTGTTTCAATACACATGGCACTGCAGATGACCTCTTTGACATACTGATTTGCTTTTCTTTGGGTTTATCCCCAGTAGTGGAATTACTGGGTCATAAAATAATTTTATCTCTAGTTCTTTGAGGAAACTCTGTACTGTTTTCCATCGTGACTGTACTAATTTACGTTCCCACCAACAGTTTGAGTTCCCCTTTCTCTGCATTCTCACCAGCATTTTAAAAAATTCTGTCTATTTGATAACAGCCATTCTAACTAGGGTGAGATGATATTCTCATTGTGATTTTGATTTGCATTGCCCTAATGATTAGTAATATTGAACATTTTTTACATACTTTTGGCTCTTTGCACATTTTCTTTTGAGAAATGTCAGTTCAGATCATTTGACTTTTCCCACCAAGAGGTGCTTTACCACCAAGAGAGCTACACCACCAGCACATTTTATTATATTATTTTGAGATAGGGTCCTGCTAAGCTGCCCAGGCTGTCTGTAAACTTGCCATTCTCCTATATCAGCCTCCAGAGTCGCTGGGATTATAAGTGTGCACTGCCACTTCCAGCTTGCCCATGTTTTAATCAGATTATTTGTTTTGCTTTACTGTTGAGTTTTTGGAGCACCTTGTACAATCTGAATATTAGTCCCTTGTCAACTGAATAGTTTGCAAATGTTTCTGTAGGTTCTCAATCCACTACCTTGATTGTTTCCTTTGCTAAGCAGAAGCTTTTTAGTTTGATGCAATCCCTTTTGTCAAATTTTACTTTTGTTGCCTATCTTTTGGGGTCCTATCCAAGAAACCTTGACTCAGATCAATGTTCTGAAGCACTTCCCCTATGTTTTCTTCTAGTTGTTTCATAATTTGGGGTTTTATATTAAGTCTTTGATCCATTGTTTTGTTTTGTTGGTTCTAGGGATTGAACCCAGGAGCACTTTACCACCAAGCAACATTCCCAGTCCTTTTTACAATTTTTTATTTTGACACAGAACCTCTCTAAGTTACTTAGGGCCTTGCTAAATTGCTGAAGCTGGCTTTGAACTTGCAATCCTCCTGCCTCAGCCTCCCCAGACACTGGGATTACAGGTGTGCACCACTTCGCCCAGCGTCTTTGATCCATTTTGAGTTGGTTTATGTATGTGGTGAGAGATGGGGATCTAGTTTCATTCTTTTGCATTTGGATATCCAGTTTTTCCAGCACTATTTAGTAAAGAGATTGTCCTTGCTTTAGTGTATGTTCTTAGTGCCTTTATTGAAAATCAGTTGGCTATAAATATGTGGATTTATTTCTGGGACCAATATTCTGTTCCATTGGTCTATGTGTCTGTTTTATGTCAAACATGCTGTTTGGGCTATATAGCTTGGTAGTATGTTTTGAAGTCAAGGATTATGATAGGAAGCAGGTATTATTGTTGCCTCTATTTTTCAGATGAGAAAATAGAGCCTTAGAGAGGTAAAGTGATATGCCTAAGACCACAATAACTGTGCTTACAATCAAGGTTCACCAGGCCCTGTCTTGTTCCACCTCACTCCATGATCCCTTCCTAATTTGCCCTGTATTCAAGCAGAGGAGGCCCTCACTTGAGAGGCTAACAGAGAACAAACCATAACAGTGGGTAACTTAGTACCCTGCTGCACAGGGAATCCAGGCTCATTGGTCCTAAGTGGTCAAAGAACAGACTGATTGACTTAACCTGAAGGGCTTCCAGAAGAGTAATCGATGATGATGTGAAAACACTTCAGAGTCACCCAGTGGTATGCAAGAAAGAAGATCTGGATCCCAGAAAACATTCTTAACCAAGGGATTCACCCCACAGGGAGTTCTTGTCTTGGTGACAGGGTTTAGAGATCTACCAATGAGAGAGAGAGGCCCTTTGAATTAGATAATGCCTTGTAAATGCTCACATACTTGGGAAGATTAAAGGCACTCTCCATTGGTTTTATCTTAGAAGGAATTAGTCTAATCAGCTTCTTCTTCCCAACACTAAATTGGAGTTAACTGAAGAAATTGGATTTTTAAAGCAGAAAAGAGAGTTTGGAAAGACAGACACTTAGATGAAGTGGGTGGGCTTGTAGCATGTTGGAATCCAACAAGGCAGAAAGTGATCAAATGCAAGGGTTCAGAGGGAGCCTAGACTCCCCACCCTCTGCCTTCAGCTCCCAGACACTCCTGTACATTTAATGCCAGTATAACCCCTCCATTGGTCACTTAGCCCTATTCCCAGTGTTTCCACCCAAATGTGGACCTTCATTACCTCTCACCTCTAACTACTGTTTCCTAGGTTGTTTCCTCCCTTGATAGAAAGAAAATCCGTTCCTTGAAGACTGAGGTCATTCTCTGTTTTTACTGCACTAAGTGTCTGCAGGGCTGGTTCCAGAAGGAACCAGCTTCTAAAGGTTGCCCTATGCCTCCACTCAGGGCCACCCACCTTTCTTTCCTTGGCTTCTATTCTCCTATTGCTTTCTCTCCTTTGGTTGCTGATCTCCTGTCTCTCTGAGAAGGACTCCGTGGTTTCCATAGGGCCACTTAAATGATCCAAGGTAATCCATCTCAAAATCTTTAACTGATCACATCTGCAAAATCCTCTTACCATATAAGGCAGCATCCACAGATTCCAGGAATAAGGATGTAAACCTCTTTGGGGGAGGAGAGCATTACTCAACCTACCGCAATTTTTTTCTCCTGTAGCACGAGACTGGCTTCTTGATATCATTAACTTGAGCAAAGGGAATGGTATGGTGATTGTGGGAGTGCAGCATGAGATGGACATCAGAGGCCACCAACATCTACTAAGACACTGGATCCACTGGGAATCAGGGACAAACAAGCATTTTCTGACCTTGTGGGGGAATCACAATTCCATGCAAGAGATGAATACATCCTCAACCAATTTTCACACCAACCACAATAGGAAGTAGATGACATCAGTTCTGATTCAGAGGAGTTGAATCTTAGGAGTAGAAGGCAAGTGGTCTCTTCCTGAAGAGAAGATACTCCAGACAGAGGGAACAGCACACACAAAGGTGTAGAGGTGTAAAACAGTATGGCAGGATCGCCATTCTCAGAAGAAAAACAGGGTGAAGGTGCCTACCAGCCTGGACTATGTTTATGGGAATATGTGGCTGTTGAATGACCCTTTAAAATCTTTCAGGGAAGCCAGGCACAGGGTGGCATGCCCGTTACCCCAATGACTGGGAAGGCTGAGACAGGAGGATTGCGAGTTCAAAGCCAGCATTAACGACTTAGCTAAGCCCTAAACAACTTATCGAGACCCTGCTATCTCAACAACAACAAACAAACAAACAAAATCTTTCAGGGAAAAGAGGGGTGAAGACAAATGTGTCCATTGAAATTCCAGGTTGATAAAGGAAGCGAAATCTCAAAACAGCTACATTTAAAAATATCGTGTCCTTTTTTTTTTTCTTTTTTTAATTATTTCTGTTGAGAAAAAAAACTGAAACTGGGTCAAGGAATACATTTCTTCAGGTGGAGGGAGATTGACATGCCCAGAGCAACTATAAACCAGAGCTTCAAAGTATGTCTCATTTATTTATAATCTTAGGAAATTTCATCTCATTCTGTTTTGTGGATGACAACCAGGAGGCTGTTTAACATTTCCAATCCAAGGTTTATTTGAGATGAAAAACTCGTGTTCCTTTCTACCTGCTTCCTGGTCATGCTTCTAGTGCATCTGATCTCTTTCTTCCAGCTTTCTCTTTATCTCTGTCATTCCTCCAATCTGAGAAGCCCCAGAGCAGATAGCCCCAGTTCTACTCCAAGGTCACATTTGAACTTGGCCTTCTATCCTCCTATTCCACCAGGATGACTGTCCCCACCTTGGAGTAGTGTCATTTCCCACCCTCCCGGGTCCCTGTCTCTTGGGAGACCTCAGGGTCCTTTGGAGGTAGGCCTTCCAATCCAGTGCCTTCCCTGTCTCCACCAGATTCCAGAGTGCCAAGAACTAAAAATAATTCAGCCTTTACTTCTCTAGCCAACCGGCCCTTAAACTGTTATGTTTCCCCCCCATAAGACTGAAAAACAGTCCAGAAGGGCGCAAGCCAAGGTATGAGGAAAACCATAGCCTAACAGGCTGCTCCTAGGCTTGTGTCCATTCTGGACAATGGTCATCTCCCTTACCCCCCTTACCAGAGTAGCTCCTTTGGATATAGTTTAAGTGTCCACCAGAGGTTTGATCTCCAGGGAGATCACATTGGGAGGTGATGGGTCCCTTAAGAGGTGGGGTCTAACAGCTTACATCAGCTGGGACTTGCCTGGGTGCTCTGGCTTCCTGGTTCTCTATGTGATTTGGTCTCTTGCTCCCAGTCTAGCTTCTTCCTCTATGCTGTAAGGTCCCCACCAGAGCTGAGCCTGTGTCTACACCATGCCCTTGAACCTCCAAAAGTGTACAGCTCACTTTTTTCTTTACAAGGTTAGCCTGCCTCAGCGCCATCAGTGACACAAAACTAATGCAGCTCTCCTGGCCACTCTTTGTGGCTACTGAGAGGAATGTCAAGAGTCAAGAAAAAAATAATAAAATATGGAGCTTTAACGAGGAGTAAATACCTGCTGCAGGTGCAAGCCATCCTTTTTCTCTTGTAAAAGTACAAAAGTAACTGTAAAATAAATACCAAATAATATGGAGATTTGTGAAGTCCTGTCCACGTTATTATAGCTCCACAGGTCAATTATCTGTCAGGGATGATTCATCTAGACCAGTTCTGTCCAGCAGAACTTTCAGTGGTAGAAATGTGCTCTGTATGTGTCATCTAAGGTAGCAGTCACTAGCCACGTGTGACTCTTGAGCCCTTGATGTGGCAGTGCCACTGAGAAACTGAACTTTTCATTTTAATTAAGTTGAATGTACATAGTCACATTTGGCTACTGCATTGGATAACATAGACCTGCCTCTGTTCATATACTAAAAAATACACAGTAGGCAATTAAAGTCATATCACACGTTTTGCAACACTTTCTTCAAATAACAATAGATCCCCAAGAACTAGCTGTTTTTGTAATTATAACTGTAACTTATTCCTTTTAACTGCATGCCTGAATGAATTTTTAAGTGTTATTTTTCTTCTCTTAAATCAGCTATCACATTCCTGTGGTTGAAAATATAAGAGATGCTAAAAAGTATAGTTTAAAAATCTCCTTCACCTCCCTGACACCAGCCTTTCTGGTCCTCTCCCCAGAAGAAATTACTGCTAATTTTCTTGGAAATCTTTCCAAAGATACTTTGGATATATGCAAGAAAATAGACATACTTCCCTAGGCACTTCTCTTATTGTCTAAATATTGATAAATTGTCTTTTATTGACTATGTTGTATGAGCCATGCATCATTCATTGGTAATTTCTATTATCTATAACTTACTGAATATTAATAGAGCTTCCCCTTGCCTAGGATGAGAGTAGAATTTGCTAACTCACATATTTCTAATTATAATTTAAATTTGTGTTCCAGTATTTTTTAAAAATATTTTTAGTTGTAGATGGACAGGATGTCTTTTTTTTTTTTAATATGGTGCTGAGAATTGAACCCAGTACCTCACACATGCTAGGCAAGCATTCTACCACTGAGCCACAACCCCAGTTCCTGTGTTCCAGTATTGATGAGATGTTTTCTGGTCAATTAGTATTCTGTCAGCTGAGGTATTGGTCCTGGGTTAAGGTGGAGGCTGAGATCAGCGTACAGTTAGAAGTTTTTTGGCCCACATGCTGGCATATTCATGGCATCTTGATCACAGTGGTTATCCAGACCAACCTGGCACAGACCACAGGGATCCGGGCAGAGTGGAAAATCAGGTGAATGGAAGTGGCCTAAACTAGAGAAGTATACAAAGCTGAACATCTCTGTCTTTGCAAAAACAACAGCTAGAATCTACCGTAAAGTAGAATCAGAAAAAAAGTTGTATTGGTAGATTCTTACAGTGAGCAAAAGGAGAATGTCTTAATAAGAACTTGTCATCAGTGTCACTCATTAAACCTTTCAATGACTTCTCAGCATGCATAAGACAAATGTACTCTATTCGTACCAATAAAAAACAGTTACATTGGTAGATTCTTACAGTGAATGTGAAGGGTATACAGCTTCACACTCAGATACCTCCCCTTCCTGCAAGCTATTTTCCCTCATCCCTCTGAGGAAGGGTGAAGTGCCCTTTCTGTGTGCTCTGTTTTGCTCTGCACTTGTCCAGCCCTGCTCTTATCACACTGACTGGATACAACACCCACCCCTCCATTCCATCCCTACCTTATCCTAGACTGCAGATAATCCAGGTCAGCTCCATGAGCTCAGGAACTGTGTAACAGTGCCTAGAAAAATGGTTATAAATATCTGTTGAATGAAAGACTGAGTCCAGGGAAGGGTCATATGGTCTCAGGTCTGTGATAACACAGAGTGGAAGAGTACGTTCTATGTGGACATTTTGCACATGTGTTTATCTGTCACGTATTTATGTGCATCACTGTGGAAACTGTGGAGGTGCAGGAAAAACCCACTGATTTGAGGCTTCATTCTGCAAATAATTGTCATGTGGTCCTAGGCAAATCAACACTGATTTTGAATCTAAAAATGAGGATCAAGAATTAGATAAGATAATGTGCGCAAGAGGCTTTAAAACAAAAAGCAAATTAAAGGCCCCAAAGGCTGTCAAGTATGCTATGAATTTGATGCCTCCGTATAGACATCACCCCCTGCCATATTGGCAGGAAGTCAGGAGAGCTGCTCTCCCTAACGTAACTCTTCTATACAACCTTGTTCCCCCTCCTCCCAGCCCTGCCAGCTTCAACCATCTGCTATCAGCAAAGTTTCTTCTGGGCTTCAAGTGCATCATCCAGGTGCACAGCTGGGGCTCCCCACGGGGCCCCCTTTCACACAGGGCCAGGATTATCCAGTGCCAAGGCAAACACAGAGATAAATGAACTAGAAGCTGATATGACATCTTAGAGATGAAAGAATATTAGAAAATCTCTATCCAAACTTCTTATTTAAACCATGGTGAACCTGAGGCCCTGGAGGGTAAAGTCATTTGCCTGAGAAGATGCAGCTGGCCGGTGGTGTTTTCTGGCTGCCTGTTCATGTTGGCCAGAAAAAATAGGTAAGTGAGTTTCTCAGAACCATGTAGCATCAGGGATCCCTGAGAGGGAAGGAAGGAAGAGGATTTGTAAGACTACCTCACAGCTTGAGAAGAATATCCTTTTTATACAGCTAGTTACATGCATGACATGGTGGTCACTGTGACGGCTCATATACTAAAATTGGAACAATACAGAAAAGATTAGCATGGCCCCTATGCAAGGGTAATATGCAAATTAGTGAAGCTTTCCATATTTTAAAATAAATAAATACATATATATAATGGCATTGAAAGATATCCAAGAACACACTAAGTAAAAAGAGTCCACAGAACTGCCTGTACAGTATAATTCCATTTTAACTACATATAGAAGGAAGCTTGGAAGGATTGACTCATAAGCATAGCTTCCTCTGAATAGATGCTTTTCTCTTTATTCTGCATGCACTGATATGTTTCTGTGTTGTCTGAATTTCTTTTTGTAATAAGGAACATGTATAATGGTTATACTTTGAAGAAACAAGGATTTTTCATTTTATCAAAGCATGCATATTCCCTCAATTAGTCCAACTTTCTTTACTCTGATTTTTTTCTCATCAAACAAATTTTATCGTCTGCAGCTTGCTCTCTCCAATGAGGCCTCCATCTATAAAAAGCCCAGACCTGATTTTGAACTCCTATTTTTAAAAAACTATTAAATTGCCATCTGACTCTACAAAATCATCCCCTTTAAATTTAGCTGGAGAAAACAGCTTCCCCCTCAGTGAATGTAGCAAATTTGGGTTCCAATTATGCCAAGGAGAAGACAAAACCATAGCTTGTGATGACCCCACAAAGAGCCCACTTCCCTCCTGCTCTCTCCCCTGAGGTCCTTCTTAAGCATCAGCCTGATCCTCAGTGCTTACAGCCTTGGTAAAGAAGCCTTAGAAACCTTTGGCAGTGCATCCTCAGATCTCTGACATGGAAAGAAAAAGAGCTTTGGTTTGAGATTGTGCAAAAGCACAGCCAGCTGTCTGCTCTGGCCAATGGCCAGCTGCCGACATTGGTAAGACTTGCAATATACCAACAGAGAGTGTGAAACGAATTTCATTTGGTTTGAAAAGTGAGGTCCAAGTTAATAGGATAGGGAACCTGCCAAAATATTGGGGTAGGAGAGAAAGACGTGTACCTGACCCTTAGCATGTACTTTACCAGACCATATCATTTATTCTTCAATATCCTGTGAAGTAGATGAGGCAGGTAATTATTAGATCTACAATATAATGAGGTCACTGATGTTCCCCAAGGATAGAGAACTGGTAACACTAAATCTGTGACCTTTATTTACCTTCGCATAGGATGGAAGGTCTGTGTACACACCATGCATATTTAAAGCTCTGGACAGGAATCAGAAAACTTAATGTTAGTCATAAGTGACCTTGAGAGAGTCTTTTCATATTTCTCAGCTTTCATTTCCTTATCTTTGAAATGGGAGAGTGATATCTATCCAGCTTGTCTCAGGGGGTGGGGCTCTGAAAAGATAATGAGCACAAAAATACTGGGCTTTGAAAATAGTGATTAGTTAAAGGAATATCAAGTATGATCAGTTTTTCAGTGCAGCACAGAGGGAAGCTTTTGAGAATAATTTTCTCTGTTTAAAAATGTTATCTTTTGTCAGAATAAACTGAACATGGCCCACAGCAATCCAATAAGCCCCAGCAATTTGGTTAGGAAGCCAAATCTATTTTCAAAGCCCCTGTCCTACTTAAGGTAAACTCAGCTCTGAAGATAAGTAATCGGGTTTCTAGGAAGGAGAGGAATCCCTGTTGGCTGTCTCTTCTCTCTAAAATCCCTGAGTTGGAGTGGACTTGATTTAGGAGCTCTTGACAAAATGATTGCTATGGGGCCCAGACTTTAATACTAAGAAATTGGTTTTGCCTGATTATTTTAAGGCATATTTAAGTACCAATAACCTTAAATCTGTGCTATGCTATTCCCATAGCTAGGGTCTTAGAGAGGCCTTGGAGCCTAGGGTTCTATCCCCTGCTTCTGGAGAGCTCTGCTTCTTCAGTGCTGTTGGTTTTAATGCTTTGGATGACATTAATCTGAACAAAGAATTTTATGCTCAAAAAGATAAATTTGAAAACCAGTGCTGCTTAAGTCTTCAGATCAGCAAAACTTTTTTGTCTGAGGGTTACACCTGCCCAACCATGCACCTCCCAATCCCTCATGCCTTTGCTCTGCCTGGCCTCACCAATACCTCCTTTCTCAGATTGGCCACCTTTGGGCTTAACAGAACCCTTCCTCTGGGCAATGCATGTGGTTTGTTTTGGGTAAGACATTTCGCAAAAACCCTGCAGCATATACACACACAGTTATCTGGCAAAAACTGGTCAGCCCTGATCTGTAATGTGTTGTTTTATGCTTTACATGATACATAAAGTTTTTGTTATCAATAGAAACAGTAAAGAAATAAGGCAGAACTATAAAGCTGACATGAATGCCACTGCTGTAGATTTCTATGAATAGTTAGCCCTCCTGCCATCATGGATAAAAACGTTTCTTATGTGAACACTAGCAACATCTGCTACTACAGATGCATCCTAATTAACGCGGGAGGAAAGGAAAGAAGAAAAGAAAGGAAGGAGGTTAGGAAGGAAGAATGGGGATCGGAAGCTGATACAGAGGAATATAATATAACTTTAGGATTTTGGAAGTGGTCAGCTAGGTGGAAGTCCTGCCCTTTGTAATGACGTTTGGTGTGACATGGAGTAAGATTCTTCTCTAAGCCTCAGTTTCTTTATCTGTAACATGAGGATAAAAACATTAGCTTGATAGACCTCATTGGGATATTGAGAGGACCAGTTGAAAGTGGGCAGGGAAAAGGGGCTTTCGGATTTCAGTTGGGAGGGCATTACTGTTCCCAGCTGAAGGCTTGGTTGTCATTTCCTTCACTGTTTTCTGAACAGATGGTCTGAAGGATTAGGGTCTTTCCCTCTTTCAATTTAATTTTGGAGCTTTGAACCTAAACCCAGCTGTTTCTATGGTTTCAAATGCTAGGTCTCAAAGGTTTTTCACTAAGTGAAAATTCAGTCATAATACATTGTTGCCCTTAGAACTCTTGAATGTGTGGTAAGAATAACTTCAAGATGACATTGTTGACAGAAGAGTTATACTCTGATCTCTCCTGGAAACATCACACAATAACTTGAGTTTTGTCTTCTGTATAATTTTTTACTCCACAAATGCAGGAGTAAGAAGTACTTTGTCCTCATATTAGGAAACTAAGGAGATATTTTACTTTCTTATCAAGTAATTTAGCCCAGTTTCATGGAACTAAAGGATTGACAGTTCTCTTCTTGACTGGTATAGAAATTTACAAATGATAGACCAAAGTAACATTAGACTTTCTCTTTAAGACAGCTAGGAATTTTTTTTTTTACCTTTGCATACTTCTATTAGAATACTGTAAAAGTCTCTCTTATATTTAGTTTAGAGTTAGACATTCAAATCTGTAAAAATTCAAAAACTAAGTTCTGCTAGTGAGGAATGCAGTAATAATTTAAATATTTCTGGGAAATTTTTGAGAAGTGGTAAAAACAAGCTAAACTACATTCCAGCATTAGATGGACATCCATCTCTTAGTCCAACGACCTGTGCATTTTTTTTCATGTACAGGTCAGATTGCTCCCAAAAAATGCCTTTTCAAAATAAGCACCGCTGCTGGTCTAATCTATCTTGGGACTCATTGTTAAGAATTCTTCCCTTCTGCTGCCTTCTTTGGGGCAATACCAAACAAACATTAACAACTGTGGAGCAGATGTTCTGAAGAGAGAGGATTCCAAAGCTGGGCTCAAACATATTCCCAATCAGAACGAGACGCCAGCCACAGAGATTAATCTTCTGGTATGGGTGTTATGAGATAAAAGCCCCTTCTGGATTTCATCACATATTTTTAAAAAGTAGTCTTTAAAGAGCTGGTTGTGGTGTCTTTTCTTTCTTTCAGGACAAGGTCAGACAATTCTATTTTGTGAGACCAAGTGTCATAGAAATGCTTATGTTGGTGTTATAATTTTAGGCAAAGTAAATAGCTGTGCTTTTTGTTCTGCTATTATAATTTTTAAATAAGATGATTTGTCTGCTACCTTCTTTGATTTGATTGTGGAAATAAGGTATTAAGGAATCACATTGTAGCACAAGACATCTTAAGAAGATAACCTTTCTCTGTATCCCATGAATTGTGGAATATCAAATAAGACAGTTCTCATCCTCCATCTTGGCTCCAACACAAAGTCATACCTCACCTAAATATTGTGCTCCTTTATCTTCATTTAACCAATAAGTATTAGGAGAAAGCCTAACATTTTCCTAGTGCTGACACATCCTGTCTCCTGGCTGTAGTAGCCTTTTCTTTCAAAAGCTTGAAAAGAACCCTGGGTGGGCGAGGTGCAGTAGTGCGCGCCTGTAATCCCAGCAGTTTATGAGGCTGAGGCAGGAGGATGGCAACTTCAAAGCCAGCCTCAGCAATTAGTGAGGCCCTAAGCAACTTAGTGAGACCCTGACTCAAAATAAAATATAAAAAGGGCTGGGGATGTGGCTCAGTGGTTAAATGAACCTGGGTTCAATCCACAGTATCATAAGAAAAATTGTTAATTAAAAAAAAAAAAAACCTGTATAGGTGGCCCTGCCCCCTCTAATCTCTTCCAGTGACTGGAAAAGAGGTTATGAGGTTAAGGAGACTGGAGGGAGACGGTGTTAGAGATCTAGAGTGTTGATAGAAGAAGGCCATGAATCCAGGAAGGTCCAAAGTTTCCCATTTCATCCTCTATGAAAGGGTACAACTTTCAATAAGTGGGAGAGGGAAAGTGATAAAAAAGCCCACATATGGTGAGATCAGCAAAAGAGGTGAGTCAGCAAGGCATCTCCCTTGGCCGGGGGCGGAAAAAAAGGAGGGAAATCGGAACTATAGAGATGTCCATAAGCCCAGACAGGACTTTCTGTAGATGGCTTGGTAAATTTTATATCCACCATCCAGAAAATCCTAGATTTCATTCCCAGAACAAGATCTTTGTCTTCTAACACAACACAGGTCCTCAACAGAATTCACACTCCATCCATTTCTCAAAGTACAGTTGTAGTGTTAGGTTACTCAGAGGATACTGCTGTATTCTCCACTCTACTGGACCCTCATACAAGACTGGAAAATTCTCAAGTGGGGAAAACCTTGCTAATTAGTATATGTTCTCTACTGCTCATAAGGATCTTCAGGGGCACACAGCATGCTTCTGCAAAGGAAGAACAGGCCCAAGATATGGGGGCCACATGATTGTCAGGCCTCTTCCAACCCCCAGTGAACATAATCATCATCTTGATTGGGTTGGGATAAAAATCTTAGTATCAGCCAGATGCAGTGGGGCACGCCTGTGATCCCAGCAGCTCAGGAGGCTGAGGCAGGAGGATCACCAGTTCAAAGCCAACCTCAGCAATTTAGTGAGGCTCTAAGCAACTCAGCAAAACCCTGTCTCTAGATAAAATATTTAAAAGGGCTGGGGATGTAGCTCAGTGGTAAAGCGCCCCTGGGTTCAATCTCTGGTAACCCCCCACCCCCCACCCCCAAAAAACATCTTAGTATCAACAATGTCAGGCCAAATGTGAGCATGTTCAATTCATTTTCCACACTTACCTTTAAGATTAATAATCTGATAATTACAATATACTTATTGTGAAGATTTTTTTAAGCCTATAAATCCTAGCAACTTAGGAGACTGAGGCAAGAGGATCATAAGTCTGAAGCCAGCCTGGGCAATTTAAGGAGAACATGTCTCAAAATAAAATGAAAAGGACTAAAGATGTGTCATAGTGGCACAATGGTTGCTTAGCATGTACAAGGACCCGGGTTCTATCACCAGTACCACAAAAAAAAAAAAAAAAGAAAAAGAAAAAGAAAAAAACTTTTTTTCATGATGCTGTTACCTTACCCTTTACACCCTTATCTCCTTAAGTTCATGTTTCTTAATGTGTTCTTTGCCATTAAAAGTTCCATTCCAATCTTCTTCATGTCTACCCATGATTCAGTGTGTCCTTGCCAATCAGGAATCAGCTTCCATTTCATCATTTCCTTTTTTGTGTATTCTAGAGTGCAGATATCTTTTACTCTTCTGGCCCACTCCTGGCATGCCCTTCCCTTTCATTAATATCTTGTGAACATAAAAATATACGCATCCCTTTAACTTCCAGGTACCCTTTTTTATTATAGAAAATTGTCCAGTTAATGGAAAAATTGCTTAGTTACATTTTCTTTCTTCTTTTATGCAGGCCTGGTGACTTCCAGCAGTTATTTATTTTTATGTACAATTTTTTAAATCCGTGTTTTAATATTTTAATTAATAATACATGCTTATCCTAAGTGTAGAGAAACTGGAATATATATGTCATAGAGAGGGAAAACATTTGGGTGTAATTCTATCACTCAAAGATGTAATGTTTTGGTAAATTTTCTTCCAGGGTTTTTTTTTTTTTTTTCTTTTCTATGTGTATTTTCTACACAGTGTAATTATATTCAATATAATATATAATTTTGTATTTCACTTATTTCCCATTACAACCTAAGTCTACATTTGTTATCAAATCTTATAACAAATATAAATATAAATCTTATCAAAACATTAAGGCCCTGTAATGTTTTATCATATAAATGTACCAGTTTATTGACCCCTCTGATATGAGACATTTATATTTATAATTCCTCTAATATCACAAGGAAGATCATAGTGAATACTTTGAGGCATATGAATCTTTTATTATAATAATTCTTTGGAGTAGCTTCTGGGAAGTAAAATTACTGGATTAAAAGTGTATTATTAGTCAGGACTCTATTGATTGGGCTGAAGCAACTCAAACTAACTTGAAAAGAAAAGGGGTTGATGATTATTAATTAATATAATGAGGCTGGCAAAGCAAAGATGGGAGTCGGGTTTAGGGAGCTGGGACCAGAGACTGGAACTTTGACTTTTCTTTGTCTCTAAAATAGCATTTATCATGGAGACAAATGAAACTAGAGAAAATGCAAAATAGAGACAGTGCCTAATCTACAGAGACAACTGCTGTACCAGGTTCTTCATCTTTATCTCCTCTTTAAGAGCCAAGATTTTGCTTATGAACTTGCCTTGCCTGATAGGAGCTTTCGCCCCATTCCTCCTCGTGGCCCTTCCCTCAGAGGGCCAAGCTGTGCTCCCCGTGGGTGTGTGTGAGCCGTCCATGGGAACCCCCAGCAGGCCTCCACCCACGCCCCGTCTTTGTTCCCACTCCTACAGTTCTGCCCAGCGATCTCCCACCCCAGCCTCCCAGGCGGGTGTTGAGAGGCCAACGTGGAGGACAAAGGAATCTCTGATGGAGAAAGGGCTGGCTGGGAAGGGGAGGTGGGCGGGGGTTCTTTGGCCAATGGCTCTTTTCACTCCATTCCCTTCAAAAGCCCTCTTTGCCCAGAGCCAGCTCCTCCTGTGGTTTGCTTGTTGACCTGGCTTCAAGTCAGGCCCTGCGAGGCTCCGAGTCAGGGGTGAGGGAGGAAAAGGGGGCTTGCGCCCAACGATGGCGCTCCCGTGTCCTGTCTCCCGGGTGGGGACAACAAGTGCCCTTCCTTAACCTGCCCTGGGGTCTAGCTGAGCGCTCGCCCCGTCAGTCCCCAAGGGAGGCCACGTTAAGCTTGGACAACGTCAATGCCACGTTCCAAAGAAAAAGGACCCTGACTTCTGCCCTGCGCGTCCCGACTTCCTCTCGCGCCACTCCGCCCACCGGTTTCTGATCCCCTTCTCGGCGTTGGGGACGGACGCGCTGCGGTGGTGGGAAAGCCCTCGCGCCCCCGCGTGTCGCGGCCGCTTCCCGGCACGCCCTCTGGGACGTGTGAGTCACTGGGCGCCTGTGGAGAGGTGCTCGAGCCTGGCGGAGCCGGCATCGCTGCACAGCGCAGGGGTCCGGGGAGTGGGGAAGCCCTGGGGCCTCCAGAAGCCCTGCCTGTCGCCCACATCAAGGACACAGGAGCGCGCCTGCGCCTCTCAAGCCCAGGACCTGGGTACAGGCCTGGCCCAGTCTTAGCAAGAAGGAAGAAGGTGCAGCAAAAGTGATAGTTCTTAAATTTTATTTTATTTTGCTTTCGTTTCTGTTTACCCCATCCAGGAGGAGGGGAAACCTGTCAAGTAACAGTAAAGAAAGAAAGGGGTGGTGGTGGTGGGGGGGGCACTTCATGACCTAAGGAAATTGTTTTCATTGCTCCACAGGACAGAGCTGTGAACTGAGAGAGGGAGGCCAAAGGAAACGCCCGAGGTGCGTGGCCCTGGGAGCTGGGGCTGGGGGCTAGGCCCTGGAACTCACCAGCTGAGTAGCCTTGGGCAGCGCCTCTGAGCTTCAGGTTCTCAAGGCAAAATGAACAGCATCTTTAAAAACAAACGTTTGCGTCACTTTTGTGGCTCACGTCCTTTAAAAAGTAGGCAGGGATTCCTTTCATTGTCAAAGTCTTTACCTACAGTAAGATTTCTGTCTCCCCTACTTGCAATCTAAGTTGTATTTCTAGTTTATGCTCAAGCTGTTGACACTGTTTCCTCATTTCCTCTCCTTCTCTTTCCCTTTCTCTCCTGTGAAATGGGAGGAGGAGGAGACAGAGGATACAGTCCACCTGAAAGAGAAAAGTTAGCTGGAGGACTCCACCACTGTGAGATTTCTTTCTTCAGTTATGATAAGTGGGGCTCCCACCATCCTGCTTAATGACAAGGAATGAAATTTCCTTAAAGCCTGGAAGCCTAGCATTCAGTTATCTGTATCTGTTTGCAATCCTAGGCAAAATTACTACTGTAGCTCTGTCCTCTCTTCTTTCTTTCCACTTTTTAGAATAGACTCTTATTTTTGGCCCCGGCCTGATATCCAGGATCCCAAACATTGTCAGCTCACTTTAAACCCTCCCAGTCCTCTAGCATAGTGGCTCACAAATGCAGACCCATGGGAAAGGTAGGGCCATGTAATATATTTATCTGGTTATATTATCACAATTATAAGGTTATAATTGTCCTTTCCTGAAAAGGACACTCCTTCATGCTGAGACCGTGTTCTTCATAGATTTATTTATTTTGAACTGTCCATTCTCTCATGAAATGAAGGTAGTTGTCATTGCTGTTGGTTGATGTCCTTTCTCAGAAAAATTAAATGAGCCATTCTATGTGAATCCCCCAAAGCTTTTAAACCTGATCTGTGGAATCCAAAAGATGAGTACAGTTGCTCCACTCAACATCTGGTTCTTGTTGCCCCTCCCAAGGACATTTGTATCTATTTCTTAAAAAATAAGTAAAAACCTGCCAGAAGAGAGCCTCAAAGAAATTTTAAGGATAGATGAAGGGAAAAAATGATTGGGCAGAGGAAACGTACTTTATTTTCTCAATTTCTTGGTCTAGATTAAGGCAACAGAATTGTATCTATTCTTAGTTTCTGGTACTTAACATTGAGCATGACTTTATTTATTTTGTGTTACTGGGGTTTGAACCAGGGGCGCTTTACCACTCAGCTACTTCTCCAATCTTTTTTTTATTTTGAGATAGGCCCTCACTAAGTTGCTGAGGATGGCTTGGAACTTTCAGTTCTCCTACCTCAACATCCCAAGTCACTGGGATTACAGGTGGGTATCACCAAGCCCAGTTTGAGCATGACTTTTAATGGACTATTCTTTTTAGTAAAATTAAGAACTTATTTTGAATCAGCCAGCGTTATTCAGTCTTTTTAGTGTGCAGATCAACAGAATGGCTAAACGAGAATGCTATACTTTTCCTTAAAAGATGAAAATTAGGCCATGTGGGTAGGTGATAATTACTACTCCTCACTTTGGTAATAGCATGGTGTGGACTTTCATCTTAAATGAGGCCTCATTGGTTAGTGTAAAATTAAAATATCCTCAAGTCACAGAATCACTACCATCTAGTAATGGAGGGTGCAGCAATTTGTGACTTTTTTGAGTCACATGTCAGCACAGATGCTACACAAGCTCTAGTCCTTCCTTTCGGTTGCTAAGACAAAATTTTGCTTGGATTTGGAAAATAAGAGAAATTAAAATTTTTAAGTTTGAAATGAGTATCTTAGGACGACTGGACAGGAATCCATCCCAGTCTTCAGGCCCATGAATACTCTACTATTTTAAGAATGCTTTCACATGTGATCTCTGTTCATCTTCTCAAGACCCTGTGACTCCACGAGGCAGACTGGAAAGATACTGTTGTTGCCCCTTTACAGAGAAGGTATTTAAAGCTTGCCCCAAGGCCTTTCTAGAGGCCATACATATGCTGAGCGGGGAGTCTGCTCTGAGCTCACCTCCTCCCTCTGTCCCTGCTACCATCCTTCATTCTGTGAAGGCCTTGATAAGGCTGAGCCCAGAGCCTTGAGCCAGGAGAGGAGGGTGGAGTGGAAGGGAGACCAGCTTCTCCTGGTGCCACAGACCTCAAGGGGAAAAAAGACTTGGCTTAAAGACAGGCTGTTGGACAGCTATGGCAGGTAGGGCAGGGAGAAGGGTTTGAAGGAAATGAGAGAGGAGCTACTAATAATTTTCAAACTGTGCTATCGTGTTAGAATCACCTGGGAAATTTTGAAAAAGTCTTGATGCCATCTCATACTCGCACGGATTAAATTGGAATCTCAAAAGTGGAACAAGGTAAAGGAATTTTGAAAAGATCCCCTGGGTTTTATGATAAATGACCACATTTGAAAAAAAAAACAAAAAAAACCCCAGTTTCTCAGCTCTCAGTGTTCACGTTGAATCACCTGTGGATTTTGTTGAAATTCAGGTTCTATCTAGTGTTGTCGGTTGGGAGGAAGCCTGCTAACTTGTTGAATCAGGAAAAGAAAATAATGGATGCTGGGTGGTCAGGAAAAGCTTCACGAAAGAGGACAAGCTTGAGTAGGCTTCAAGGTCATATAAAAAAATTTGCCCCCAATACGAGGGATTAAATCCGGAGAGTTCTGCCACTAAGCTACATCCACAGCTCTTTTTATTTTATTTTGAGACATGTCTTGTTAAGTTGTCCAGGCTGTGATATTCCTGCCTCAGCTTCCCAAGTAACTAGGATTACAGTCATGCACCACCACTCCTGCCTGAGGTTGTATAAAATCCAATGCAAAAATGTGGGAAGAGCATTCTAGCCTGGGTGGTGGCACAGTCAGAGCCCAGGACGTTGGGGCATGCCAGGAGTGTTTCAGAGGACAATGGCTGTTCCAGTATAACTAAAGGGGAGAAATTTTTCAGTGATCTGATCTGCCCAATTTAGCACTTGGCAGTTAACTGCCTATTGTTTGGGGTACAGATGTGTTCTTTCCTCTGCAAGATCCTGATGTTCAGAGGCCGGTGTTTTAGTGCATCTGACATGATGCTAAGCACTCAGCAGGGATTCAGAACACAGCTGAGGGTTTGCATTTGCATCTGCTGTCCCCTCTGCCTGTTATGTTCTGGCACTTTAGAGCCCCTGTCACCTTCTTAGTGAAGCTCCCACTATTTAATATTTAAAGGGACTTCACCTCCCTATTTAAATAGCAACATCCTCTTTCACTTCCCCTGTGTCTTCCACACACTTATTCCTGCTATAATCTTCTCTTGAGAGCTCGTCACCATCTCATATTTTTATCTTGTATATATTTCTCTTTATTATTATTTTCTTTTGAAGAAGGGTTTTCCTAAATTGCCCAGGTGAGTTGGGAACTTGTGATCCTCCTTCCTTAGCCTCCCAAATTGCTGGAATTATAGTTGTATAGGTGTTTACCACCGCACATGACTGCTTTCCCCCTGCCACCCCTCCCTGTATTGGGTTTTGATTAAACCAGGAGCTGCTCTACCACTGAGCCACATTCCCAGTCTTTTTTTATTATTATTATTTTTGAATTTGAGACAGGATCTTGCTAAATTGCCCAGGCTGGCCTCAACTTTGTGATCCTGCCTCAGCTTCCCCAGTAACTGGGATTATAGGCATGTACCATCCCCTTATCTGTATGGTTTTCACATGCATATGTATATGTATTTTTTTAATCTTGTTACTGCCTGTCTCCTCCATTAAAAGGCACCCCACATAATAAGAGAGGATTTGTTTATACTGTTCATTGCTATTTTCCCAGTGCCTAGAACAATTTCAGACACTCCACAAACATTTGTTGAATGAAAAAGTGAACTGAATTGAATGCATATACAGCTGGTGTTGCCAGCACAAGGGAATTCACCATTTAGAGGCAGGAGAAAAACAAAAACAAAAAAATCCATCTTGCTACTGTCCTATTGGAGAAGTGGAAAATATAACAGGATTTGGTCATTAGGTAGAAAAAATTTGAACTAAATTTGTAAAAATCTCTCGCCATGGACCAGAGATTTACTTTTCAATGCCCTCATGTTAGAAATCCAAGAAAAACATGAGCAATCAAAGAGGTCATGTATCTAAAATTGCTGCCTGCGTCAATGGCACACACTTATAATCCTGGCTACTTGGGAGGCTGAGGCAGGAGAGTTGCAGGTTTGAGGCCAGCTTTGGCAATTTAGCAAGACCCTGTCTCAAAATAAAGACCTTGTCTCAAAATAAAAAATAACAAGGGCTGGGGGTGTAGCTGAGTGGTAAAGTGCCCCTGGGATTAATTCCTAGTACTACAAATAAAATAAATAAAAAATAAGATAAATTACTTCCAAAAAATCATAAAACCATTGATGATTAGCTTAATATTGAAGTATTGTTAAATATAATTATGACTGGAGTGACAGGAAAGAGTAAAGTCCATGGCGTATAGCAGATTGGGTGCAAATGAAATCATAAAAAGGAGAAAACAAAATCTGAGAGGATATTTATGATGGTAAATTAACTAGTGAATTGTGGAATTTGGTGCTGGAAGTCATAATGCCTGACTCTCCTCTGTCACACAAACACCCAGTCCTGCCTCTGCTCCAGGGTTGGGAAGCTTATTACATCACAAAACAGAATATTCTATCTGAGAACAGTCTCATGTATTGGAGAGCTCTTCTTTCTATTGAGCAGTGAACAATATCATTAGTACTAGTCCTAGGGCTATTTATTTCCCGCCACACATTTCAAATTTTGAAGATATACCTTTTCCTTCCTGCCTGCCCATCCTAATCCAAGCTTGTGGCCCAAAACTCCGACTCTTCTTAGAGCAAAATAACCTCTGTTCCTGAGTTTTTCTGCAAAGGAAAAATTTCTGCATATTTTTACTGCATTGGTTTAGGGTCTACTCACCTTCAAAGTTAGATTCCCTGATCACTTCAGACTCCTATGACATGCCAGGTTCCCTGTGCCCCTCTTTAACTGTATCCCTAAGAATGAGCATAATGCTCATTATGGACCAAGAATTGTGGGATGGTATTCACCTTCCTCTTTCTAGATGCCTTACTTCTGTTAATGCAGCCTGAGATACATCAATGTCTTTGTCAGCCACATTACATTTGAGGCATAGAGTGCTTCCTGAGCTTTAGGGCATGAGTTATACCCTCAAAGATGAAAAAGTGATACTTAAAACTCAATGCACATTATATAGCAATGAAAATATAAAATATTAATAAGATATTTTAAATTTGAATGCATGTTCTTATCTATACTAATTATCATAAAGATACAAGTTTGGGGAAAAGACAGTGCTAGGTGAGAAAATTATTTCTGCACCTTTCTAGTTAAGCAGCCATGCTTTCTGCAGCTTTGATTTCATTTATTGAAGGGGATAATAATACCCATTTTCCAGGATTGTTAGAGAAAAGAAATGAAATCATATAAGTAGGTATCTAGCATATTTGTAGATAATTTAAATTATAAGTCCCAGAAAAATCATCATCATTATGATGATTCCAGAACTACCTATCAATTAAATCATCCATGTTTGGACATCATATAGGCACCTCATATACTCTGGAAGGGACTTAAACGCTACAGCAGCCGAGTGTGGTGGTGCATGCCTATAATCCTAGCAACTCAGGAGGCTAAGGCAGGAGGGTCACAAGTTTGAAGCCAGCGTCAGGAACTTAGTGAGGCCCTGAGATCTTGTCTCAAAATAAAAAATGTGATTCAGTGATTAAACACCCATAGGTTCAGTTCCCAGTACAAAACAACAACAACAACAAAAAAACCCCCACAAATTTTAAAAACCCTACAGCAAGACAGTCTGTCTGAGAATATAAGCAAGTCCAGCATGCCCAGTCTGCAGAGGCTCCCCTAAACTCTGGGGTCCTTGCTACCTTTGTGCCTTTCAGATCATGGAGACAGATGGTTGCCAAGTTTGTCTTTCTTCACTGTTTAGCCACATATCACCACAGCCTGCATCAACTCACTGGGGGTTACCTGATGTACCATTGCATGACCAGAACCACATGCATGAGGTACACAGGCACCTCCTAGACCTCCTGTATAGGGGGCCCTTGTGGCCTAAAAAGGGGACATTCTGGAGTCACTGAAGCAAAACTAGAAAATTAAGAATGTTTATCGTAATGGGCCTGTCCTTTCTTTTCAGGTCTGCAGAAGTTCTGGTCTCTTTGCAGTTCTATCCCCTCCTTGTCCAGGCCCAGAACCCAGCAGCTATCTGCACCCTCCTTCCCCAGGGTCTCTGGGGACAAAGGCTTCTCACAGTGTTTTCCCACCCCCATCCAACTGTATCCAAGGCTACCATGGGGAACTTGGGAACAGGACTTGGCCTTCAGACAGAGGATGCCCTGCGTGCCCGCTTACAGAGCTGGCGCTCATTCCCCTGTGCCCATGAAAGGACAGACTGTTCTGTGACTGAACCATGAGCATATTGAGTGGTGCGTCCATAGTGTCCTCACCGGAGCACTATCCAAGCCTCATTGTGTGAGTCCTCGGTGGTGCTGAGGAAGGGGGTAAATGAAGACCCTGTCTGGGTAAACAGATGAAGACACTGAGGGAGTCAAAGAGGAGAAGAGAAGGAGGCTGTGTCTATACAGAGTAGCTTTTCCGCTGTCATTCAGGACTCAGTGAGCCAGTTGCTTCATAAAACCAGGGGTGTGGTAGATATTTCCATGCAGTCGTCTGATTGTTAGAACTGATCTCATCTCTTCTGTCAGTACTGTGGTGAGGGCCTTCAGGGAATGAGCAAGCCACATTAGAAGGGAGAAGGTATACACTGGAAAAATGTTGGAGGTTGGATTTGCAGATTTACCCTTGTACCTCTCCAAATCTTCAGTGGATTAAGACATGGACTCCAGACTACCCAGAGCAGCAGAGCCCTGGAGGGTAGTATGGCTAGTTCTAATCTTTGCCAAGAGGGCGATGCTCTCAGCCTGCTGCCTTACTAGGAATGACTATGCCTCTTACTTTCCATGCCAGTGGATGATAATCCCATGACCCCGTGTGAGCACCCAGTGGTCTGTGTTGCAGTGGCCAGAAAATAGGGCAGGATGTGCCTGCCTTTGCTGGCATGAGACCCAGGACTCCCCACCCCTGCCCCTATGGCTTTTTAGGGTGGTTTTATGGTTGTTGACAGTGTGGATTTTTTTTTTTTTTCATCATCAAATATGATCTTAAGTCACAGAATTCAGAAAACTGGAGTCTAGGCCTAATTTAATGATGATCCTTGAGCAAATCACCCCTCTTGGAACCCCAGCTTACTCGTGGACACAATGGGGAAGGTGGAGATGGTCTTCAGGAGTCCGACAGCAAGAGCATCCCGTGGTTCTGAAGGGAGGATTCTTGATTTTCTCTCTTTTGTCTCTTACCCATAACACTTAGAAGTCATTACTAAATGGACTCTGAAATGCTTTAAATAGGTTTTTGTGTACAAATATTATGCACAGAAATAGCTCTGTGCTCTGTGTGTGCAATATATTTATAAAATATGTGCCTTTGAAAGCATTAAAAATAATTTCAACTGTCAAACTCTGGCCTGGCCAGGGCACTTTAAAACTGCCCTCCTCCTCAATGGCTCCTTCAGATCCACCACGCTGCACATTCCTCAGGACGTGGCATGGCTGCTGGTGGGAGTGAGGTTGTTTATAATTTTTCAGATTAAAATGTCATTGGGTGCCCCTCTGAAACTGCTGACATGTTTTAAATGTCCACTTCTGATGGTCTGCCCAGGGTCAAACAAGTCGAAGGATGTTTGGCTAGGACCATGGGGTCTGCGAATGTGTCTTTAGCCCCAGGGACACCAGGATGAATAATTGGACATTGTTTCTGCCCTGAATCAGATTGCTGTAGCGCTCCATGCTTGAGATGAGATCTCTAATGTAATCGACACGGTTGTGCTTGCAGGGAAAAGAGGACAAAATCTGTCCTTCAGTCAGTTTCCTTCTGTGTGAGTGCAGGGTACTGCAGTTTTACGCAAATACGTTCTGAACTGTAGAACAATTTTAGAGAAAAGAATAAAATGGAAGGGGTTAGGTGAGATGATATTAACATTTTTTAGAGTTTAAATTTGAAAGTACTTTAAATTTTGGACAAAACTATTAAATGGAACCCTGATTCCATGTTGGATTTTAAGAGAGAGTCAGAGAAGGTATATATTCACTGACCTGGGAACTTATAAATATTCATTAATTCTATACATAAGCATTCTGAATATAATGACAATAGGAAAACAACTTTAGCCATGTACCCGTGGCATATGCCTGTAATCTCAGCATCTCTGAGAGCTGAGGCAGGTAAATGGCAAGTTCAAAGCCGGCCTGGGCAACCTAATGAGACCCTGTCTCAAAACTTTAAAAATGAGCTGGGGATGTAGCCCAGTGGTAGAGCACCTGGGTTCAATCCCCAGTACCTCACAAAGAAAAGCAAGCAAACAAACAAAAACTCCTTTAATGCTCTAAATTAGCTATGTCTTCTGATTTTTATGTCTTCAGGAATAATCACCTTGAATAACCATTGTGAAAAATTTGAGATTTATAAAATATGATTCAATAAGGACAAAACAATTTTAACAGGATTATGAAAAACAGGGTTCTATTAAGTTTTAATTGATTCAGAAGGAAACTTATAAGGTAGCTAATCCCATCCAGTGCAGGAATCCTAGATCTGGGGACTCCACCGCCTTCTGCGCCATTGACTGCAGGGACTAGATGCTCACCACCCCATGAGACAGCCTGTTCTTCAGGGGGAAGAGCTGTATTTGACTGAGAGTGCTTTTGATTATTGAGCTAAACAGTACCCCTGTCATTGCTGTCTTTGGAGTCACTGAGAATACATCTTCCTGCTTCTGCTTGAAACCCTTCAGTATTTGAAAATAATTATCTCTTTGCCTTTAGCTTTTCTCTTTTCCAGATTAAATTCCTCCACCCTTCAATCCTTCTCCAAATGAGATAGTCTTTAGCTTCTCTGGCCTCTTCTTGATCCTCCTTTGAAGTCCCTGTATTTTAAGATGAGCTTCTATGAGCTGCAGGCAATGCTCCAGATTTGTCTAATTGAAATAGAACACACAGGGATCTCTCTCTCTCTCTCTCTCTCTCTCTCTGAAACACACACACACTCACACACTTCCAGGCCCTCTATTCTATTCATGTGGTGTGACTGCATCCGTCTTTTTGGCAGCCTTGACCCCACTACTCTCTCACATTGACAAGTAGCAGGCAATTACCATGGTCTTTATCACTGACTTCCTGGCAGTGCTAGACAGACAGTAATAATAGGACCTCCCCTCCCCCGCCCATGCTAAGCACTGTACTTGACATCTGGTGGCCTAATAGGTATCAACCTACTAGGTAGATTCTGCTGCCTCCACTTTCCAGGTAAGAGCCCCAAGACTCAGTGAGACTAACTTGCCTAAATTTGTATAGAAGCAGCCAGGGCCCTGGATAGGAGCCGGAGCTTTTTCTATAATACTGCACTGCCCTGATCAAAGGCACTCTTTGGTCCACATGTTGGAAATACCAGACCAAAATAGCCCAACCCAGTCTTTCTGGTTCAAACCAGGAGTATTTGTTACAAAGACTAATCATCCTTCCTTAAAGGGGACTGTGAGTTTCCATTAATATTACTATATCACTATGAGCCTGTCATCGGTGTATCTGTCCCCACCTTTAGGGAAGATATTTATGTTTCCTAGCTGTTGGAAGTTTCTGAAAGAAGGAAGAGTTATCAACTCCTGTGGACATATCTCCCACAGTATAAAAAAGTATTTCTTTATGTTTCATGTTATCTTGAGTCTGATATACTGGGATGTGTGTATTCCGTTACCTCAACCATATTCTTTTTTAAATGTAATATCATTTTCTAAGTGTTTTCTTAATATAAACGACAGATATTTACTTTAGAAACTACTTCTACTTCCTTATTATATTGGAGCTACGTCTAGCTTGTACTGCCGGCCACTCCATGGTCTTTGTCATGCTTGCGTCCTATCCTCCCTTCTATCTTCACATGTGATCATCTGCACTGACAAGTGAGAAAATTAGTTTGGGAGATGAGGGGATTTCTCCAATGACTCAAAGCAAGAAGAGGCAGGAGCAGGATAGAACCTAGTTCTGCCCCATTGTTCCCTCCTTTCTGTCAGGATGCCTTTGTTTTAGGAGGACTTTTGACCATTGTCATTCATGACGAGTGTATTAACTTTGTGAGAAATCAAGTACCCGGAGTAAAATTGAAATAAGCTTCCAATTCTGCTTTATTGAACGTGGCAAATCCACACTATTGGGTGGAGGAAGCAATGCCTGGGAGATTTAAATGGTGCTGTCGCCCTCCTGCTTGGTCCTTGTTATCACTAACAGTCTTGTCAGAGTCCCTGGTCCATCCTGGCACCTGTGCACAGCGTCATAGAAGGTGAGACCTGGACATACCCTAGACAGTGCTTCAATGCCTTTAAAGAAGAGGAAGGATGGAGCCTGGGCCCTGTGCGGAGACTGCTGCCCAAGTGCAGTGAGGCCCATCGCCCTTCCTGCTGACCTCTTCGCCGGTGTCCCTGACACTTCGTCTCCCAGCTCCCTCTCACCTCCTGTTTGGCTTGCCGTCTTGGGCGCCTCTCAGCCCCCACCCTGCCCTGTGGCCAGGCTCCTTGGCAGGGCTCCTGGATGACCAGACACTTGCGTGACTGCTGGTTTCTTTGGCTGGGCTCCCTCAACCCTGTACGCTCTCTTCCTGGCTTCAGAACCTCAATGGGAACCCAGATGCTGCTTCTGGAAACATCCAAACAGTAGCTCTCAGCTCCATGGTACTGACAAAGGCCAGATTTCCCTGTGATTTGGGAGCTCCAGCCTTGGAGCATAGTGGTCCTCTTAAAGTCACAACTCCTGGCCCCTGCCAGCCAGGTGGGATGACCCTGTAATTTATCATGCATTTGGGCCACCTTACAAGTGGAAGGAAGTGCTACAAATAATTTCACCTGTACACTGGGAATAAACAAGGACTATCCTGGGCAATAAGCATATATTTCCAGGTTGTAGTCAGCCTGATCCCCCCACCCCCATTTAAACAATACAACATTCCACATATATCTCAGGCTGGCTCCTCACCATCACTGCATTAGGCACTTTATAAACATGTGCTCTTCAATTAATTCTTAGAATAACCTCATTTGTATAATGTGGCCTACATCTTACAGAGGAGAAAACTGAGGGTCAGAGAGGTTAAGTAATTTGCATGATAGGATGGATTTTGAATGTTCATAACGTAAAGAAATGATATATGTCTGAGGTGATAGATAATGCCAGGCACCTTAAGGTGATCATTTCATGTAATATATATGTATTGGAATACCACATTACACCCCATAATTATTTACAAATACTATGTGCCTATTAAAAAAATTTCAAACAAGAAAAAAATGAATTCAATTAATATTTATTGAGAAGTTTCTAATTCCCAGGCACTGAAGTGAACCAAATAAATGATAATGGAACTCATTCTATGAATAAACCTTTCATCTAGATTAGAAAATGTAAATTTGCTTGAAGTAACATCTAACAAGCAATGAGCCCAAGTATAACCCCAAAGACTTTGTCCTCTCTTTGAGCCCTGACCAGAATGATAATGGAACCAATGAAAACAAAACCCTCCGTGGGGAGACAATAGAGACAGCCCTCAAATTATAAATTAGTTCTGCTTCAGAAGAACACTTGTATGTCGATTGCCTGGAATATGAAATTCATTTTCCCATGGTGGAAAAAACAAAAAACAAAGGTCTAAAATAGTAGTTAGGCTTTAAGCCCAACCAACAGAAGTCTTTGTAGACTATAATTTCATTGTGGTCAACTGCTCTGTGTAATACCAGACTAGAATGGGAAGCAGAAACCATAGGTTTCTATCTTAGTTCTCTCACTTACTGGCTGAGTGACTTTAGACAAGTTACTTAACCTCTCCAAACCTCAGTCTTATCAAAATGGAGATAATATCTAGCCCTGAAAAATTGGCAAGAATCACAGAAGATGATCAATGTACATAAAAGTCCTTTAAAAATAGTACTTGTCATACTATGGGAACTGACACACTGGGAATAAACAAGGACTATCACTGAGGATAATGGGGTATAAATTAATGTCATTGATAGGACACAAGTCAGGTCTCTAAGCTCAGTGGGTAATAAGAAGATGGGTGACCAGGACAGGACAGAGTTGGAATCTTTGGGGTAATGTGTTCTCCCCAGGTTGGGCCAGCAGGTGAGAGGAAGAGATGGGTATTGGGGAGGAGAATTCATAGGCTTCCACAGGGATGGGGTCCCTGTCAGGAGACGGGGCAACATGACAGCCATGTTGCAGTAGGGGTCGGACTCCAAGGAGCAAGGTATTGGCCTGTGACTGGAGGGTGAGGTAACCCCAGGTCTCCACAGCCATAGCAACAGGAACTCTTACTGCTTTGGGGTTGAGAAGAATGGCAGGCATTTCTGTGTATGGGGTGCTCCCAGTTCATGAGTATAGGGCTGGCTGTGTTGCTGACAGCCACTCGGCAAGTGGGCGTCAGGAGCTGGCCGAGAGCACAAGAAATCCGATCCTGACTTAATGAAGTTTAAAAAGAGGGATTTTTGACTAAAACATCTATCAATGATCACTTAACCATTTAAAAAGTTTTATTTCATTTTGAATGGCTCCTGGCCCCCCAATAGTAGGGTGTCACCTCTTTTTTATTTAAAATTTATTGTCAAGTCTCAGGATGAACCCAAGTACTATGTATAACTATTAAGCTCTAATATAAATAAATACAATTTATTATAAGTCTCAAATTAGACTTTTCTCTGCACATAAGCAATTTCTATCAGCCAACTAGATAAGCTGGGGTGTAGACTCACACTGGACGTGTCAACAGTTGTGTACCAAGATGCAGCTTCTGGGAAGGGTCACCCTGCGTACCAGAAATAAGGGACACATTGCCTGCAGAGAAGTTAAAAATGACGATGAAGCCAACCAGGAGCAGGTCTGGTTTTCTTAATCACCATGCACCAGTAATCTAACAATAACCTTGATAGAATACTCCTCATCCCTCAAAAATTTTTTTTTAATTTTGCATTTTGGTTTTTTTTTTTGTGTGTGTGTGGTGCTGGAGATCAAACCCAGGTTTTTATGCATGCTAGGAAAGTGCTCTACTGTGGAGCCACATTCCCCGTCTTCCCCTAAAGTCTTTTGTTGGTCTAAGTTCTAAACAATTGTAGTGTCTATGCTTATTGGGTTTTTAAAAATATTTTTATTTTAGTGTTGATAGACCTTTATTTAGTTCACTTATTTATATGTGGTGCTGAGAATTGAACCCAGTGCCTCACACATGCTAGGCAAGTGCTGTACCACGGAGCCACAACTCTAGCCCCTACTCTTATTATTTAAAAACAGAAACAATCAAACAAACAAACAAAAAAAATGTTAAACTGATGATGCAGGCCTGTAATCCCAGCTATTCCGGAGGGATGGTGGGGGTGGTGGAGAGGGTTGTGGCAGGAGGATGGAAAATTCAAAGCTAGCCTGAGCAATTTAGTGTGACCCTAAATATATGGTATCTTAAAATCTGTACAAATGTAAATAAAATATAAATAAAAGGGCTGAAGGTGTATCTCAGTGGTAGAACACTTGCTTGGCATACACAAAGCCCTGGGTTCAATCCCTAGTACAACCATAAATACCATTTGAGAACATTTTATCATCCTATAAAGAAGCCCGGCTCTAACTATCAATCTGCTTCCCATTCCTCTACATCCCCACTTATTTCCCAGCCCTAGGCAACCACTAATCTACTTTCTATCTTTGTAGTTTGCCTGTTCTGAACATTTCATATGAATGGAACCATACAATACCTTTTTGAAGATATATCAGTACTTAAGTCCTTTAATTGCTGAATAACATTCTACTATATGAATTTACTAGAACATAGTTATCCATTCATCATTTGATGGACATTTGAGTTGTTTCTATTTTGTGAATATTATGAGTAAACACTTCTATTAATATTTGGTTATGGGTTTGTGTGTAGAAGTATGAGATTTTTGTTTTGTTTTGCAATGCTGGGGATGAAACCCAGGGCCTCACACATGCTAGGCAAGTTCTACCACTGAGCTATATATCCCCATCCCCAAACGCATGATTTTATTTCTCTTGGATATATGTACATAGAAGTAGAATTGCTGATTTATATGGTGACTCTGTGTTAACATTTTGAAGTAGTATGAATTGTAATACACACACACACTCTCTTAGTATATGGGCATATTTTTATTTGTCCTTTAATAACAAATTAGTATATATCTAGTTTTTTATCCTTCAATAAACATTGTCTTCTATATGGACATTACTTGGTGAATTCCTACTTAGAAAGCCAGCTCCCAACATATGTGGACTCAACTATAAGTATTTATCTTAACAACATACTTATACTGGTTTGAATTGTTTGACTTCATGTCAGGTGCATTTTCAACCTCTGGTATTCATAGTCTTCATTTAAACAGTTATCAAAAATAGTACAATGATCACAATCAGGGAGAATCAGAATGTATATCATTATGCGAACACTTGAGGTTTTTATTTATTTTTAAAATTTAAAACAGTGAAACAAAGCAAATGAAAGATATGTTTTTATTTTTATAAGTATAAATTTTAGTTAATACTGAATATTGTTCCAGATTTGCCTATCTTTTAAATATAACTTCATTCTTTGTAAATTAATTGTTTTAAAACTAAAAAACAAAATTAAAACAATGTCAATTTTTACTATACATATTATGCACTTATTACTGGGCTAAATTCTGTCCTGTCCTGTAGAGGAGGGTAGCATTAAAAATGACCTGCTTCAGGGGATCTGGGTTGTAGCTTAGTGGTAGAGTGCTTGCCTAGCATGCATGAGGCACTAGGTTCTATCACCAGCACCATATAAAAATAGAAACAAACAAAATAAAGGTATTGTATCCATCTGCAACTGAAAAAAAAAAAAAAAAGACCTGCTCTGGATGTCAGATATGCTAGGCCTGCTACTGTGTATAAACATGTACAAGATGGCTATGTTATCTGGGGATTATTTCTTGCATTGAGTAATCTTGAATTTGGAGAAGATCAAAACAGTTGGACAGTTTGGGAGGTATTCCTGGCTAGGTTATAAGTTTAGGGAAAGAAAGATCCAGAATCATGAATTATCTAGATACATTAAGACTGAATGAGAAATGTAAGTTTGGAGAATTTGAACAAGAGGGTAAATCTGGGCATGGGTCTGGAGGAGAAAGCAATTTGAGATTGCCTAACAAGCGGGTTTAGGAGGGCTTGAGCTTCCTTTTTTTTGGCAACCCTAGGCAGGCTGAATGGGGACAATAGAAGACCACACTCCAAAAGGTGAGTTAGTTATAAGATTGGTCAGGAAATTTAGGCATTAACAAATATTTCCTCCTGGGTGATAGTTACAGGAATGAAGGAACAAATCAAAAAAATCTTACAAACTCAACATAGGAAAGATCAGTTTTCCCCTAAATTGACCTACTGGTTTAATGCAATTCCTGTCAAAGTCCCAGCAAGGTTACTTTTAAAAACATAGATAAGCTTATTCCAAAATTTATATGGAAAGGCACAGGCCTCTAATTAGAACAATCTTAGGAAAGAAAAGCAAAGTGGGAAAAATCACTCTTCCTAATATTAAGGCCTAGCTTAATACATATGTAGCTTCAATATAAAAACAGTGTAATGTTAGAGGATGGACACATGAATCAATGGAATAGAATAGAAAACCCAGAAATAGCTCCCACTCAGGTAGGGACAGCTGACTTTTAACAATGGTGCATAAGCAATGCAAGGAGG
Source organism: Marmota marmota marmota (assembly GCF_001458135.2). Lineage (NCBI taxonomy): Eukaryota > Metazoa > Chordata > Mammalia > Rodentia > Sciuridae > Marmota > Marmota marmota. The sequence continues at coordinate 776,177 of NW_025999968.1, read as the reverse complement.
AAGGATCTCCTTTCTAAGAAATTGTGCTGGAGCAACTAGAAAGCCACAGTTCAAAAAAATCGAAATTTAGCATAGACCCTATGCCTTTTTAAAAAGTTAACTCAAAAAATGGTCAAACACTTAAATGTAAAATGCAAAACTCTTAGAAAAAAAAATTAAAGAGAATCTTTGGAATCTTGAAATTTTAGACTTGACATCAAAAGCATGATCTACAAACAGAAACATTGATAAAGTGGACCTCATAAAACTAAAACTTGCTCTACAAAAGACTCTGATAAGAGATGAAAAGACAGAGAGGGAGAAAATATGTGCAAATCAAGTATATGGCAAAGGACTAGTATACAGAATACATAAAGAACTTTCAAACCTCAGCAGTTAAAAAAAAATCAAACAACCCAATTAAAAAGTGAGCAAAAAACACAAGAAGACATTTCATCAAAGAGAGTATACAGATGGAAAGCACATGAAAAGATGTTCACCATCATTAGCCACTGGGGAAATGCAAATTAAAACCACAATGAGATACATGTCTTATAGTCATTTCCGGTTTGGCTAAACTGTATGTTCATCTTACGAGTGTCTGGTGTGTAGAAATTAATACTTTATCCATTAACAGAGCCTAACTGACCCCACTGGCTTTCTCTCAAAGTGACTTATTCTCTTCTTGTTTTATGAAAATTAACTGCCCTAGAGGGATTCCAAAATTTGGAGATTCACGAAGGTCTTCAGAGATATCTCTTCCAAACACTACCTCTACTTCCAGTAGGATTTAGTGACTAATTAGATACAGGAGAAACTTTAGTGATCTTGAAAACAGGTGCAGTTTGACCCTGTTAGCAGTCACGTCAGCTACACAGGGTAGACAGAGCCTGGGCCTCTTCCCAGCTGTGTGACGTGACAAAGAAACTATTTCTTTGATATTCAGTTTCCTCCTCTGAAAATGAGAATAATTCTTACCTCACAAGGCATTGTGAGGATCAGACCAGACACCATGGATATGAGATACCCAGCCTACTGATCAATGTGGTTGTAGATGCTCTTTCTGCACACAAGCCAAGGCTGCAGTCTCCAGGAGGAATTGAAATGAATCTCTTCCTGGACCAGTTTAATTTTGTCGACCATATGGCCAAGAATATCTGAGACAATCCCAGATTTATTATTTTGCCGTGCTTTTCTCATAAGTATGCTAATGATTCTTGGAGAATTTTTTTTTTCAAAGCATAAGATCACTTTTACAATACCCTGTTTCTTTCCTTGGTTGCTCAGTTGGCCGGAAGAGCTGCTCAAATGTCTGCATGAGCTTTCCTTATGGGTTGGCATGGGAGATATTACAGGATTTCTTTCCTCACCAGAGCCTGGCAGAACCTGTGCAGAGCAGGTGCCTAAAAATATCTGTTGAATGAAAAAAGGCATGGGTCTTGATACTTAGAGGGGCACAAAGTTCTGAGTAAAAGGGCTATATACATGATTCAGGAAGATATTTGGAATCAAGGGTTTCAGGAAGTCAGAGAAGCAGGATACATTCAAATAGCATTTGAAGAGACTGGAATTGGACAATTACTAACCAAGAAGCTCCTGTATACTAGGCACAGTGAACAGTATGCTGTGCTGGTAAGGATTCACTGGGGAAAGGAACAGAAATAGCAAGGATATGGGTCAGTTTAGATCAAGGCAGAATAAGACATGGAAAAGAGAGCATCCAACTCTAGAATCCTGCAGAAGCTGCAAGGAGAAGACATCCATGGTTTTATTAAGCTGCATTGCTGTTGCTGATGCTGATGGTGATAACAGCAAACCTGTACATAGCGCTTTTTATACATGATCACAGTCCTTAGCGCTCCACTTACCATGCAATCAACTAAGCAACTGTGTGAAGTGGCTACTAACATACTCCCCATTTGACAGACAAGGATACTAGGGCACTAAGAGATTAAGAAACTTGCTCAAGGTCACACAGCTGGTAAGAAGAAAATCTCCTCAAACTTGGCATTGTTAATCCTGATAATGTGGTTCTAAGGAAGACAGGGAGTTCTGTCTTCTCTGAGAACAACATGACTCTGCTTTGAGAACAGCATGACTCCTATCTTTTTAATATATTCCAATGAGTAACTGGATTTTGTAGGGCTACATGAGGAAAAGATCCATCACTGATATTATGAAACAACCAGAAATCTGTAGGCAAGATGCTCCTGTTGCCTCTCAGGGGTCTCCCAGAGGTCCTCTCACTTTTTGACATGAAACTAGGAGTTCTGAACACCCTCAGAATGTTGACTGAAACTACCCCCAGAACTGATGTCACAGCTTGTGCCCAACCTGATCCCCACCAATTTTTTCTTAAGACAGTGGTTGTTTTACTTTTTTTTTTATTCATTGTCACATTCCTCAAAGAAAAGTCTCTCTCTGTTTCACATTTGGCATCCTGTGACTCGGTGTGTGCATGCGTGTGTGTAGATGTGACAGAATGTGTGCCATGACTCTATGGGCTTTGAAAGAGTAATTGTAAACTGGGCTTTGAGGATTTCTGTTAATAAGCCCTGCGTCTTCATCCAGTTCTAGCAATGCTCGGCTAAAAACAGACTGAGGTCATTCATGTATAAATGGAAACACACCAAGAAAAAAAATTAATACCAAATGTACAGCAAGATCAAAAGAAGAAATAAATTTCTCAATGGAATACTGGGAGCTATGCAGAGACCACTGGTTACTGCTACTTCACATAAAACCGGAGGTCAGAGCATGTCTTAGGAAAGTTCTTCAAAAGGCAAGGACCAGCCAGAGGCAGTGATTTGAGAATCCCACAAGGATGATTCTCACAAAGCCAGCTGAATCCTGAATTACGCAGGGAATACATTCCCCCCAAATGCTGTAAGAAATGCAGAAAATAACTAGGAGTGTCAAGGTCTATTGAACTCAGAATCTACAACCAAAACATTTTCATTTAAAAACAAATGCACAAAATGTTGTAATGAAATTAGTAGCCAGGAAATACTTGATCACAAATTACTTTGGTGAATTTTCAAATTAAAAAACATTGAGGTACATCATAATAAATTATTCTCTTGATTATTGTCAAGTGAGTCTACAGAAGTAAATGTGGCTCTTTAGGTCTAGCTATATTCATTTATATATTTACACAGTTAATCATGCATTCATTCAGGAAATATTTATTGAGCACCTAGTAGGTGCTGGGGTGGATTGTGAAAAAGGAGTAGAAGAGTAGGCGGAGTGGGATTGGAAGATAGACTCAGTTTAAAGAATGCTCTACCAGTTACCATTGAATAATATTCAGTAAGGAGGTAAAGCTCTCTCAGCCTCTGATTTCCATCTGTAGAATGTGGATGGTTATGATTGCCTTGCAGAGTTGTCTGGATTTAATGAAGTTGCACACACACACACACACACACACACACACACACACACTTAGCCCATACCTGGCACACCATGAATATTCTAAGGAAAAGGGAAGATGGTACTCCAAAACTTTATAATCCTGCAACTTACAGATAGGTTGACATCTCAGTGCTCCCTTGTCTAAAAGAGTGCTCTAAAGATACCCCCCACCCATCCACATATTCATATGATCAAAAATATGCCCAAGAAGAAGGGCCACCAGGAGTGGGTGGCATGCAGGAGCAGACTTAGAAGCCCAGGACACCCATGGAAAGGGGAGATCTTGTTAGGATGTCAAGGCTGCCTTAATTCTTGCTTTCACTTTTCTCCTAGACACTGGGTTGGGGAACAGTTTCCCCTATCTTCAGAAGAAGGGGAGCCCACAGGCATCTCTGGACATCCCGAAATCTCTGGCCCTGTGAGCAGTGTGGCTTCCTGATACGTCTGCACTTAGGGCGTCTCACCCCGTACTCGGTTACTCCTCCTGTTGAGGGAGCAAAATTGTGAGAGGTGTCCCATGGATAGGCCTGGAGTTGGCCTATAGGGCAAATAGGAGTCAGGGAAGCTAGGTGGTTGTGATTCTGTGAGAATGAGGCTTAGGGGAAACACTGCAGTCAAGAGTGACAAAGAGACTCAAAAACAGGGCTGCCACCCATAACATATAGGGATGCAAGATGCTCAACCAAATTTGAATTTCAGATGAACAGCAAACCATTTTAACATAAGTTCTATGCAATATTGGGGATATACTTGTACAAAAAAATTATTCATTGTTCATCTGAAATCCAGATTTAACTGAGTGTCCTGTATTTTATTGGTCAGCCCTACTCAAGGAATGAAGGGAACATCCTCCATTGCCTTGTGCTTGTGAGACTAGATGGGACACAGCATCTCCAGACAGTCCACCAATCTGTGGTCCTACAAGTGCACCCCTATATGACAAGAGCCTGTAGCCCAATCCCTTTGGGTAGATATGGAGACAGATGTGCAGGACATGGTGCTGGGTGCTAGGAACACAAAGAGGTATAAAACTGGCCGGGACATAAGGACCCCCTCCTTAATAGAGGACCAAGGTTAATGGAACAATAATCACAATAAAAATAACAGTGCCAATTGTCCATATTATTGGGAGCTCACTGAGACACTATTTCAAGCACCTTACAAAAATCTCACAATGATCCTATAAGGTCCATTTTATTATTAACTCCAGTTTACAAATAGGGAAAGTAACCATTTAATTTTCCACCCCAAATAAGGAATGTTTTAAAGTAAAAGGGAGCCTCTGTCCTCAGTAACAGAGTAACACAGTGAACTGGACCTGCGTCGTAAGGGGTGATAGTATTCTATTTGCAGAAGACTGGAGGGAGGAGCTTGGAATCTGGGCATGATGACTCAGAATTAGTCCTCCTAGCCAGGAACAGTAAAGGAGATTTGTTTACATAAACTTCCTCCCATCAGATGCAAAGCTACGTGGAGGTGGGCCCTCCTGTTTTGCTTGATGCTGTGTGCTTGGTACCCTAGCACCCAGTTCAATGGGTGCCAAAAATACCTGATAAACAGATGAATCTGGGAAGCCTTTGAGGAGAGGGGTTGTATGAGCATGGTTTGATTAATACAAGGGGACCTGGGCAGGATCCCCTTCTCCCTTGATCTGTCCCTCATCCTAGGTGCCTGAGGTAGGGTAGGTGAGAGGACACTACCAAGTGGACATAGCTCGGGCTTGCCAAGCTAAATGCTGGGACATAAACAAGGGGAAGTCTGCATGCCAACTAAGTCACAAAGGACTGTCAGCCCTTGCCCAGCTCTTCTACGTGGACGCTCAGGTGCCAGATCCTACACATTGAGAACGGTCACATCACCTAGGGCCTGACTGACCAGTTGACTGCCTTCCTGTTGGGCCCTGTAGCACCAGGGGTGGTCCATTCGCCCTATAGAGCTGATCCCCAGGGAAGTCCCTCAGATCTCCTCAGCCAGCTCAGGCCTGCTTCCCTCTGTGTTCCCAAGACAGCCCCTAGCTTGAGGCCACCCCCTCCCAACTTGGACCACACCCTACGGCCTACTACTTTCATCTCCCTTCAGTAAATTTAAGCCCTGGACAATCCATTGCAAGCCTACACCCTCTTTAAACAGGAATCATGAGATCCTTAAAACAATAAACAAACCCCTCCCCCTTGCGGAGGATCAGCTAGTTGCTTTTTAAGAAGAGAGCAAATTTATAGCAAGGGAGAAACAGAGCCTGGCAGCCGACTCCTTCTGGCTCCTCTCTCTAGAAGATGTCATTAAACTTGATGACTCCTGCCCCATGGCTGCAGAGCGAACAAGAGAAGGCTCTCCCTGATGTTTTTGCTCTACCCGCAATTTAACTACATGTCATTGAACTAACTAGCCTATAAGCTGAGGTCATGGGCAGTGTCTTGTAAATATAAGATACTTCTTTGAATCCTTAAAGTCTGGCACAGTGTTTTACATGTAGGGTTACAATAAACATAATTAATTTGCTTTGACCACTAAGGGTGTGTCTAAGCTTAAATACCCTAAATTACTTCTGACATAAAAAGAGTTAGTCTGGGGCAAACGAAGTCTACCAGGTAGCTAAGCCCTAATCCTGAAATGGAGAAAGAAAGGATATCTGAGTCACTTTTCAAATTACTCCTGCTCCTTCTTTTCAGTCTCTCAGCAGTTCTAAGGCTTTTCTACTGTTGAGCAGTGAACTTGGGTAGGTCTCTGAGCTTCATGGGGCCTCAATTTTCTGGCACTGAGTCAAGCAGGTTCAAAAAGATGGTCCTGAGGTCACTTGCCAAGTCTCACATGCCAGGATTCTGGCTGACCAATAAATGCAAAGTAGGAATAAGCATGGAGTAGATGCTTGGGGGTGGGGATGGGTAGCTGGAAAGGTGAAAATAAATATGGATTTAGGAAGGGAAAAAAGCACTGGAGACAAAGAAAAAGCAGATAAGCACCCCCAAGGCTTATTCCACCTTTGCTAAGATGATGACACTCTCACTCCTACAGTGTTCAGGTGGATGATGCCAGTGCAGTTAGGCCTAGCCTTTCCTTTTCACTCACTCATCCAAGTGTGTTCTCTGCATGGTTCCTGGGACTGCTCAAGGCCTGGGGAAATTACTGGACTGTAAACAAAGGTTACAGGTAGTATTTTATAAGTTGAAGATTACAGGATAGAGGAAAGGCAGATTTTTTTTTTTAAACCCTCAGTTAAGCCTTAACTGTGTACAAGTTGCTTTAAGACTATAAACGGGTATTTCCCCAGATCCCTAAATAGCCTCACTAGGAAGGCTTCCCAGAGGAAGGGACCTATTCCTAGAAGGTCTCTCTGCTTCTAATCCATCCTGACAGATCTTTTCAAAATCAACTGTCTTGCCATCCTTTCCTGCATGGACGCTTTGCAGTGGCCTCCTGTGCAGAAGCTGTAGCAGTCTCCCTGCACAGCTTCCAGGACAGCCTGTTGAATTTCCAGAATGCCCTGAGGCACCTCTGACCCCTTCCCTGACCCCTTCTGCTACCTTACAGAGAAAAGGGATCAGAACCTGAGCCTCATCTTGTGAAAGCTTTCCATTCCTCCTCTCAGGAAGTGCCCACAAATCAGACAGTAATCAAATTTGACAGAAAGGAAATCTCCATCACAAATTACAGACTATGTTTTCTGTCTCCAACTCTAGGACTTTGCCACGATCAAGCTGGTAGAGGTCCCTGGGCTTCTGGGGCCTCTATTTTCTGGCATTGAGTCAAGCAGGTTCAACAAGATGATCAACCCTGGGTCCCTTCCAAGTCACAATCTGTGCAATCTTCAGAGTTGGACCTTAATTCTAAAAATATCTGGTGAAAATTGCTTCTGAGGACAGTGTTAAGAGCAAATTTAATAACAGGGGAAGAGGCACAGAGGTTGCAGGTTCGGGCAATTGCAGTGCCCAACCTCTGAATGAATGCAGGACATTGAGGTCTGAGAGGACATTGCAAAAGTACTAAATATTCTCTGCAAAATTCAGGGTGAAAGCTTGAATATCATCATCCCATGCTGTTCTAACAAACCACAGATAGCTAGTAACATTTGCCTGATTGTACATGAGGGATGATATGTAGTCTGCAGAAGACTCTTTTTGTTGGAATATGTCAGAGATCCAGGGAGAAAGGGAGGAGGTGAGTGTTAGTCTCCGGGGTACTCTATGCCTTCTCCCTCCATTGTGTTCCCTGGGGCTGCAAAACAGAAAGTAGAAATTAGAATATAGTGATTTGGACCATAACTGAGTGCACAGACACCTAGACAGTACAGCAAAGCATGGGGTCAGGTCTTTTGGTGATTATTCTGTTTGAAGTTTCAGGAGAGATCCTAAGGAGGCTTCTCTTAGCTGGATCCTGAAGAATAGGAGACACGCATCTCCTGAGTCCATTTCAATGTGGGGAAAGGAGGATGCCAAGGAGTGAAGGGTGGTCTTCAGGAAACTATGAGGAGCTGGATGGGACTAGAGAGGGTGGTGTTGGGGGAGAGAGATCATAAAGAACTCAGCCTTCCCTGTTACTATCAAATGTAACCAGATCTGTATTTTCAAAAGCTTACTGTGGAGACATGGGTTGAAGAGTCCCAACACAGTGGTGCTGTCCCTCCTCCCTGACCCCCTCACCTTCATTCTCCATAAGTTTCTCCCAGTTAAAAAAAAAAAAAAAAACTATTTAGAGGATCACTCTCAGAGTTCCTCCAAGGGTACTCCTGAGAATTTGCAGGGGAATCTTCTGAAATTTTCACTTTTGGTAAACTTCTGGGTGGCCCTTTTACACACCCATATAGGAGATCCTCTAGGAGCTAGTTTCTGGGCAGCAATTTTGACTGTTGGGAATGGTCCTCTGTGCAAGCTCCGCGTCCCTTGCTGAATTCTGTGGCTGTAAATACATAGTATTGAACACGAACAGGCGGGGGTGGGGTGAGATTTGATGATTTATTTATTTCTTTTGGTCCAGTTTTTTTCCTAAAAAGAACATGCAGTCCTTCTACAATAATAATTTTTAAACGAAAATTCTTTAAAATGAACGTAATGAGCACCCGGTCTCTATGAGCCCTGAACAATCTCGCAGAAGAAATGAGTTGCCTGAAAAGGGTTACATATTGCAGGGAAGCTCCGTTGTTTTCAGCAGGAAAAAGAGGCCTTGTAACAACAGGAAGCTCTGGGAGGCCTCAGTACCAAGGCTTCCAAGCAAAGCGGTTCTGGAAACAATGGCTGCCCATGGCTGGGGAATATTGGGCAGGAAATAAAGGATGCTGGAGTGGGGGTGGGGGTGCAGCGAGGAGCTGATAAGCACTACCTGGCTGTTCTTCACATAGATTTAGTCTGCCAACGATGGAGTCGTGGAGTCTTTTTTTTTTTTAATGCTCCCCATTTCCCATCAGCAAAATTGATTTTAGAAAATATAGAAATGAGAAGAAGTCATGTGGAAATCATTAGGAAGCTATACCACCCAGGAAACAGCAGGTACAACAAACAAGAGAAGGGCACAGTCATATCAGTGCAGGGAGGGGAAGGAGGAGCTTCAGAGGAACTAAGAACAGCTAAGTCTCAGAAGGACTCCAGCCTTCATAAAAATAAAAATAGTGTTGGGGTTAATGGGAACCAGCCAGACCAAAGGAGACAGGTGAAAACCTTCTGAGACTGAAAGTTATGTTTTATTTAATTGATATGTCTGTTCATATGGATGGTGTAAGTTGGGGAATCATAAGTAGTACAAATGGGGTGGGGACTAAAAAAAAAAAATCACCCTAATGTTTTGTCCTAAAAACCTAGATGTAAACCAGAACCAGTATAAGTAAGGACCTGAACATTTGCAAGTAGAAATCAAATCTGACTTCTTCATTTCTAATCCAACTTCTCCCAGCTTCATCCAGAGAGATCCGGGGATGTTAGATCCAGAACGGACATTAACAATCACTTAGACCCAGAACTTGCTCCTAACTCTGATGAAAGTCAGGCTGGCAGTGCCTGATTGGCTCAGGACACCCAGCTGTTTCATATTGCTGTAACTAATGCGTACCCAGCACCTAGTTCCTGAGAGATTCCTGGTGTAATTCAGAGAGGAGGAGAAATACTCTCCTCAAAGGTCTAAAATCTAATACCTGTAGAGCAGGACCGGAACCCAGGTTTCTTCATGCCTTGTCTAAGTCCTTCTACCTCATCAAATTGCTTTTAGACATGAAATCACCTCTGTTTTCTGCAGCTTTGAGGTCTTCCCCATCCTTGGTTGGTTTCCCTTGCATGGGGGTTATTCTTATAAGATACACTGGAAAGTACATGAACTTGGGATTCAGATAGATTTGTAATTATACCCCAGCTCTGCCGCTAGCTGCGAATCATCTAACCTCACTGAATCTTGGTTTCTTGTCTAGAAAATAGGGATGGTCATGTGTACACCTTGAGTTGTAAGGATTAAATAAAATAATGATGGTTAAGTATGGGTTTCCACAGAGCAGTTAGACAGTCCATCCCCTCAAGGCATGTGAAAATAACAGGTGGGCTGGACATACTCAGAGGAGAAACAATTTACATTGTCCTCATTCCTAAGATGACTGGTGTTGGTGAAGCATACAGCTCCAGAACCAGGTTTATTTTTCTTGCTTGAGTCTTGTTAACCCACTCGGATGACAACCCCTGTACCTCTGGGACTCTTTCTGGAGGTGAATGTAGCCATCTTTTCTACCCATTACTGCTGAAGGGCCCCACCCAGTGGCATCCCAAGGAGCAGGTGTCAAGAAAGCTGTCATTCAGTAAATAAGCTCTTGGTGGAGTGATTTAAACTCACTATGCTCTATGTTATGCAGCTAAATCAAGAATTAAGTTGACTTTAAATGATTTGTTGTTGCCCACAGGATAAGCCTGGGAGTGTGCTGGGGAGTTGACAGATCTCTGCATCCTCCATAAGGATGCCCCTGGAGTGAAGGATGGCCACCCTAAAATTCCTCTGAGAACAAAGGATGGATGGACCAAAAAAGTCTTTATAAATTACACAAAGCCTGGCAGCCTTCATTTTCAGCAACAGGACAAGAATCCTGTGTGCACAGTTTGTGTGCATGGTGAATTAGGCTCGATCAGTGCCCCAGGCCACTTGGGGGAACAGGTGGAGGTGCCTTACTGGTTTTCCTTGCCTGCAGCTTCATCACACCTTGCCCTTTCTCTCTACTTTGCATGGCCCTTCCTCACAGCCCCAGCCACCCCTACCCCAAACACACACACCCAGATGCACCCTGTGAGTGTCCCTCCCTTGCTGTTCCCCTAGGCTTATTAACCATGTGTGGTCCAAGAAACTTCCACCACCCTCAACCCATCAGAAAGGCACTTACCTTTCCTAAAGAAATTTTAGGCAGCCGCTAGAAAAGAGGCAGCCTCCTTACTTTCCTTTTCATCATTAAGAGGTCCTCTCCACTGGCCCTAGAGGGTCATCTTCTTTCTTATTTTTGGAGAGATGTGTTTGTGGCAAATCTTTCCCTCCTGATTACTCCCCTGCACCCCTTTTCAAAGGCCTGTTCCTTGAAGGGAAGAACTCTGGAGTTGACCCTGATGAGGTTGCTGAAGGTCTGGATTGGATGTTACTCTTTGAGCAATGGAGAGCCATTGAATATTTTAGAGTAGGGGAACCTCATCATTGAAGCTAGAGACAGATGTTCTGGCAGTAGAGATCAAAATAAAATGCAATCTTTTCATTTGAAAAATCCCCCAATTTATACTTTTCTCCCACCAGAGGAATTCACCACATTATTTCTTATAGTCCCGACTTCTTTATACCATTCTCTGTTCTTCCTGCCACGAGGAAGTGAGTGACACTTAGTACTTATTTTATGCCAAGTACTTAATGGAGCAATTTGCATGCTCTGTAGTGTGTGCTGCATCCCATCCCATCCTGTCATCTCCAATTGTCCCCGTGCACCACAATCAGAGTTCTTGTGCATCACTTCACCACATTACAACCCCCCAAGTGTGAGGGTCCTGTCCCCACACTCTTACAGGGTCCCTCTCGTGCAGTCAGTGCTCTATAAATGCACACAATTTCCTAAAAACTCCACCTGACTTCCCCCACCATGCTGTGATCTTTTTCAAAGAACTTTCTTCATATTCTTTCACCTGTCTAGGGCCCTTAACATATTTTGCTTGATATTTTCATCCTGGCCAATTTACTTAATACCTCTGAGCTTTAGTTTTCTCATTTGCCTAACAGGGATAAATATTTCCCTCCTAAGTTCTTGTGAGCATTGCACTGGGTACAACTAATGGATACAAAGTGGATAACTCTGGGATGGGCACTTAGTAGCTACCCAGTAATCATCTGTTTCCAGCTCCACTCCTTGAGCACAAAGCTCTTATTCTACATTTTGTCCTTCCTATATCTGCTTTGGCAGAAGGGAAATCATTGTTATCAGAAAGAGGTCACGTTGGCTGGGTGTGGTGATGCACACCTGTAATTCCAGTGACTTGGGAGGCTGAGGCAGGAAGATTGCAAGTTCAAAGCCAGCCTCAGCAACTTAGCAAGACTCTATCTCAAAATAAAAAGGGCTGAGGATGTAGCTTAGTGTTAAAGTGACCCCTGGTTTAACCTCAGGTATCACAAAATAAAAGAAAAAAGAAAGAGGCCACCTTGAGAGCAGAGACCCAAGGGCCCCTGAAGGGATGAGAGACAGAGTGTGGACCAAATGAGGACCTAGACAGAGACTTGACCTGGCATCTGAACCTGAAGTGAGGAGAGAAGGGGACCCAGGTTGCCCCTGGCCCCTGAGCCTGGGGAATAACCCTCAGGGTGCAATCAGCCATCTGGAGCTGGGCCTTACAGTGCAACAGAGCTAGTGCTGGCCACCCCGGCCAACAGGTCAGGCAAACACTTCTGTTTAGTGAGGGGTAATTACCTCAACAGGGTCTTAGAAAGGACTTATGCAAATATTTAGAAATTTCCTCACTGATTTCAGAAACCCCTTTGACTTCTTTAATAAAGCCTGTTTTTCAAATATCTCATTTTAAAAAAAATACTTACTATATTCTATCACAGAATATTCAGAAAACCAAAATGAAAACTACAGAAAAGTAAAAATAATTTATTTGCCATCGCCCAGCAATCACTACTATTAACCTTTCAGTGTATGTTACTTTTCGTCATTTAATGTGCAGGGAGGGGGGGCGGAAAGATGATTTAAAATAATCACAATGTACTCTTTTTATGTGTGTAGCTTTCTTCATTTCTGATCCATATATATTCTTTTGTAACTTCTTCAAAAGTCGCTTTAAGGTGGATATTAACCACAAGGTGTTGAACACCTACTGGAGGGCCTGCAGTGGTAGAATATCAAGCCTTTTGGGAGTCCAGGCAAGGGACCTACCAGCTGTCCTCAGATCACACCTCCATAGTGGGCTTCCCACTCACAGGAGCTGCCCTCTGAGGAGGAGGGCTTGAGCCAGGGCAGGTAGAGCAGGCTTGCTGAATTCCCCAGCGCTGTGGTATCATTGGAGAAGCCTGGGCTCCAGAGTCCGGCAGAGCTGGGTTGCATTTGGCAGCTGTGTGATGTGGGGCAACTCACCCACACTCTCTAAGAATCCACTTTCCCATTTTCAAAGTGCAGATGGTCTCACCTGGTTCGTGGTTGGCTATGACTATAGAATAGAGAGAGCCGTGAAACAAGCAAACAAGCAAGCAGAGCCACCTGAACAGTGCCTGATGGTTCTAAGTGGTTTCTTCAAAGAAGAAACCAGATATCAGTGGAGCAGAGAAAAACCTGCCTGAAGAAAATGGTCAGTCTCCTGTTCGGCAAGACAATTTGTTTAAAAATCTTTTTAAAAATGTGTTCTAATTAGTTATTCATGACAGCAGAATGTATTTTGACACCCTACACATATATGGAGTATAACTTCTCATTCTTCTGGTGGTACATGATGTAGAGGCTCACAGGTTGTGTAATCATTTATGCACAGAGGGTAATAATGTCTGATTCATTTTACTATCCTTCTTACCCCCAGACTCCCCTCCCTTCTCTTCACTCCCCTCTACCTAATCCAGAGTACCCCTTTTCTTTCCTAGTCACCCCCCTTATTGTGAATTGACATCCACATATCAGAAAAAAACATTTGGCCTTTAGTTCCTTCGGATTGACTTATTTCACTTAGCATGATATTCTCCAGTTCCATCCATTTACTGGCAAATGCCATAATTTCATTCTTCTTTATGACTGAATAATATTCCACTGTGTATCTATATCACCATTTCTTTATCCATTCATCTATTGAAGAGCACCTAAGTTGGTTCCATAGGTTAGCTATTGTGAATTGTGCATATGTGGCTGCATCACTTGGGGTATAAACCTAGGAACGGGATAGCTGGGTCAAATGGTGGTTCCATTCCAAGTTTTCTGAGGAATCTCCATACTGCTTTCCATGGTGGTTGCACCAAATTTGCAGTCCCACCAGCAATGTACAAATGTCCCTTTTCCTCCAGATCCTCACCAATATTTATTATTGCTTGTATTATTGATAATTGCTATTCTGACTGGAGTGACATGAAATCTCAGTGTAGTTTTGATTGCATTTCTCTAATTGCTAGAGATGTTGAACATTTTTGTGAGGGGGGGGGCGGTGGGAGAAGAGGTAATGGGGATTGAACTGAGGGGCACTGGACCACTAAGCCACATCCCTAGCCCTATTTTGTATTTTATTAGAGACAGGATCTCATTGAGTTGCTTAGCAGCTCGCTAAAGTGCTGAGGCTGGCTTTGAACTTGTGATCCTCCTGCTACCGCCTCCCGAGCCGCTGGGATTACAGGTGTGCACCACAGTGCCTGGCTAAGATATTGAGCATTTTTTCATATATTTGTTGATTGATTATATTTCTTCCTCTGTGAAGTGTCTGTTCAGTGCCTTAGCCCATTTATTGATTGGGTTATTTGGGGTTTTTGGTGTTCAGTTTTTTGAGTTCTTCATATATTCTGGAGATTAATGCTGTATCTGATGTGTGTGTGGTTGAGATTTTCTCCCATTCTGTAGGCTCAGTCTTCACATTATTGATTGTTTCCTTTGCTGTGGAGAAGCTTCTTAGTTTGATTCCATCCCGTTTATTGATTCTTGATTTTACTTCTCGGCAAGACAATTTGAGTGTTTGTGTTTTCAAGGCTATTCTAGATGAGTAAGACACAAAGCTGTCCAAGGAGCTCACAGCTCAGTAACAGAGAAAACAAGAAAAAGGTGACATCTTGCAACTAGTACTGAACACAGAGTAGGTTTGCAGTAGATTTTTTTGAAATTGAATTATTGAAAAATTTTTAGAAAAAGTAACATATTCTTATAGGTCAAAATTCAAAAGTACAAAAGAACATACAGTGAGGAGTGGGGCTATTACCCTGGAGGTAAATGAATTTATTACTTTCTTTTATATTCTTCCACAGATATTGAATGCATATACAAACAAATGTTTATACCTATTCTTTTATTCTCTTTTGAAAAAAATATGCTGGAGATGTTGAACTTTTTTTTTTTTGGGGGGGGGAGTGGGAAGGGGTAACGGGGATTGAACTCAAAGGTATGTTAGCATACCTTTGTGTTGGTCTGCAGGGGAGACTGGCATCACCTCCAGACAGCAATTTGACAATGTCTATCAAAATGACAAATACATACCCTTTGGTCCAGTGGTTTCTCTTCTAGGAATTTGTTCTGCAAATATCTTGTAGTATATCTTTATGCTTAACAATATATTTTGAAAACTGTTCTGTGTCAATACATGAAAGTTATCTCATTCTTTTTAATGACTATTCCACCATATTATGAATGTCTATCATCTCTACTAATGTTCCATCATTTGTATTAGTGGTTTTCTATTAATGGACAATCTTGTGCTATTATAAATGCTGCAATGAGTAATCTTGTATACATGTTACTTAACACATATATGAGAACATCTGTAGGATAAATTCCTAGAGGAGGAACCAGTGGGTCAAAGGCTATATGAATGTGTCACCTGGATAGATATTGTCAAATTGCCCTCCAGAGATAGTAACCCTCTCCCCTGCTACCAGCGATGCATGGGAGTGCTTGTCAGCCCATTCTGTTATCAAACTTATGTATTTCTGCCAGTCTGAGAAGTGAAAAATAATATCTGTGTAGCTTTAATTGAATGTAGACATTTCTACAGGGAGAAGGCACCAGAGAGATGCACACATGGAGGAAGGAAGGCTTTGGAGAGAAGCAGTGGGAGGAGGTTTCCAGCGGAGAAGAGGCAGAGGGCTCAGGCTGGGGAAAATCCCCTGGGAGCCAGGGAGCCAGGGAAGTGGGAGCCCCCAGGAAGTGGCAGTTGTTGAGTGTGGCTAGAGCACAGCCCTCCTGGGTGGGGTGAGAGGGAGAAAGAGCTCAATGGCCAGGGCTAAGCAGCAAGATGGAGAGTGGCCAGACAGTGGAAGACCTCAGCTTCCTGCTACAGTCAGACTTGATTCTCTTCAATGGTGAACCATGAGAGGTGTTTAGGCAGGAGAACAACAAAACCAAACCTCTGCTTTCAAAAGATAAAATATAGTCTCTGCTGTAGGAACTCAAGAGGAAACATCCCCCCAAAATGAATTTGAAAGTGAAATAAGAGTAAACCAGTTGCTTTGATCCCTATGGGGAAAATAAGGGAAATATTAACATTCCTCACTCCTTTCTTCCTTTTTCTCTTGGGAGAAGGTTATAATTGAGCTCTTTATGGATGACTTCTATCTAGCGATTCTCAGAGTGGTTCTAGAAATGTTCTGAGCTGGGTAATGGCTTAGTATTACCAAAGGATAATGATCTTGAATTTATATGTTTTGATCAATAAAAATAAAGAACAGTTGCATTACATATAGTATCATTTTCTGTATGTGAATAATGAACCAAAGGATGTAGACTATCTACCTCACAAACCAACTTTTCTCCTGATTCCAAAACATAAGCAACAACAACAACAAAAATGGATAAATGGGCCCTCACTAAAATTTAAAACTTCTGTGTCTCAAAGAAGACCAGAAATATGTACAAAGTGTTTTTTTGTCAACGAAAAATGAAATAAAATTTTTAAAAAGTATAAAAGCCACCCACAGCATAGGAGAAAATATTTGCCAATCATGTATCTAATAAGGGTCTCATATCCAGAATATATAAAGAACTCTTATGAATCAACAAAAAGATAAGTAACTCAAATAAAAATGGACAAAGGATCTGAACAGACATTCTCCAAAGAAGATATACAAATGGCCAATAAGCACATGAAAAAATGTTTAACATCATTAGTCATCAAAGAAATGCAAATCAAAAACCACAGTAAATACCAATTCACACCCACCAGGATGACTATAATAATAATAATTTTTTTAAAAGACAAGGAGTGTTGACAAGGATATGGAGAAATTGGGACCCTCAAATATTGGCTGGTGGGAATGTAAAATGGCACAGCCACTTTAGAGAACAATTTGGCAGGACCTCAAAAGTTATACAGAGTTATCATGTGACTCATCTATTGTACTTCTGGATATATGGCCAAGAAAATTGGAAACATATGTCCACACAACCACTTGCATGTGAAGGGTTCATAGCAGTATTATTAATAACAGTCCAAACATGGAAACAACTCAAATGGACCAACTGATGAATGGGTACCAAAATGAGGATATTATTTGGAATATTATTCAGCTACAAAAATGAGTGAAGTACTGACACATGCTACGGCCTTGACACATGAACGGCCTTAGAAAACGTTATGCCAAGTAAAAGAAACCCATCAGGAAGGCCACATATTCAAGATTCTGTTTATATGAAATGTCTAGAACAGGCAAATCCACAGAAACAAAAAGTTGATCAGGGGCTGCAGAGAAGGAAGAATCGGTAGGAACTAGTAATGGGTATTTGGTTTCTTTTAGGGGTAAAGAAAATATTCTGGAATTAGTGTGACAGTAGCTTAGCTTGTAAATATACTAAAAACCACTTAGTGGTACTCTTTAAGAGGGTGAATTTTATTGCATTGAACTTAAATCTCAAAATTTTTTCATTACTGGATTGAACTCAGAAACATTCTTCCACTGAGCTATACCCTAGCCCTTTTTAAATTTTTATTTTGAGACAGAGTCTGCTAAGTTACCCAAGCTGGCCTCAAACTTGAAATCCTCCTGCCTCAGCCTCCCAAGTCCCTGGGATTACAGGCATGGAACATGGCACCCAGCCATCTCAATTTAAAGAAAAATTTTTCTCCAAGAAGGACTGGCTAAAGCCCCAACGTATTTAATTTTTTTTCCTTACAAAATAAAAAGTGATTCTTTGTTTTTGTTATTTGTACAGAAAATATTATACTGTACTTTGTTAAATAAATACCAGAAATTTTCAAGATTTTCTTTAATTCCCTATTAGGCCAAGAGGGAAAGAGTAGAAAGAAGTTAAAGGAGACTCAGAGGGGAAATTGGACCATGACCTGGAGGCAGGAAAAGCCAGCGGGGAAGGAGCATGGGATGATGAGACAGAGGAAGAGGGACAGGGAAAAGAGAAGGACTTTAAATCTTTTCTGCATCTCTTGGAAAAATGCCAAAGAGAGGACTCAACAACACTGCTTAAAATCCCCACCCGCCTCACATACATGTTGCAATAAGTTCTCAAAGATCTCTTCCCTGTGAAGAGCCTCCTCTCCCCACTCCAGGGCCTCTCCCCTTAGGTATCATTATTCTTCACCCACAAGTGGCTCTTGGTCCTTTCCATTACCTCAAACAAATTAATGAACATATTCATCATGCTTCAAAGTCCCCTCAGACCCCTTCCTCATCCCTAGCTCTTGCCTCTTCTCTGCTTTCTCTTACTACAAATCAGTTTGCATTTTCTCCAGTTTTATATAAACGGAATCACACAGCCTGTGTTCTTTCATGGACTGGTTTCTGTCACTCAGCCTGATGTCTTCGAGATACACCTTATAATTGCTGAATGGTATTCCATTGTATATGTGCACCATAGACTTCACTTTGAAGGTCAGGAATATAAGACCCAGAGAAGGGAGGAAATCTGACGAATCTGAAGAAAATCCAGAATGGGGCCAGGCCAGTTGGGGAAGGTGCCTATTTCCCTAAAACAAAAATTCGGTTTAATGCAGTATGGAAGAATGTGGCCATATGACCACATGAATGACCAAATGAAATGATGTTTGTTCCAATCTCTGTCTCCAGTTCTGACCAACTCCCAGCCACACAGGGAACTGAGACAACTTACAGAAGCATAACTTCTGGGGAGAGGGGGACTCAGAAATGATTTGACTGTTGGTCTTTTCTGCACCAAACCCTTGAAGAAGTTGGGAATTGAGGAGAGTGTCCTAAACTATTAATACGTTTGGGGTTAGATCAAATGAGACAAAGGACTTTATAATGTTTTATAAACCGTAAAGCCTAAATCAAGGGTAAGATTTTTTTCTTTCCATCAGGAATCACCTCAAGATGTATTTTATGCTCAGATTAAAATTTAACTTTTAAGATCACTGATCCAGGAAAAACTAAACAAAACCAAAAAGTGGGAAGTATTTAAAGAACCATCAGTGAAGCAACTCAAAGAGATTATAATATTATATTATAATCAGCAACTGCGCGTACCTCTGTAGGAGGAGACTTAAAGTTCTTTGGGTCCAGGATAAATCCCACAGAAGTAACTCTGTGACTCCAACCTCCAGTGTCACTCCTTCCCATGCCTAAATTGACAATGGAGCTTTCTTTCCATCTAAAACTACTCAGCTATTTTGAAACAAGCTTCTATCCTGTTTCAGAATCCTCTGGTGTCCTCAATCTGGTTGGACATTGGGAACAACAGTCTAAAGAATTCTGAGTCTTTGAGACAAAACTTCTAGTAGCCTCTGCAATACCCTCCTCTGGTACTATCTTTCGACTCTTGTGGTCTGAAGTGTGGGCTGCAGATTGACAGTACCCACATCACCTGGGAATATGTTAGAAATGCAAATATTCAACATTCCCTCCACCCAATTTCCTACTGAATTGGCATATGCATGTTAATAAGATCCCCTAGGTATTGTGCATGTACATCGAAGTATGAGAAGCTCCTGTCTAGATGTGATTCTTCAACTTTCAAGTGCGTCAGGATCCCTAGAGGATGCCTTGGCTGGGCTGGGAAGACCTAACCCAGGAAGCACAGTCTGAGAAGCACTGCTATAGTTGATTTCACAGAGATGAAATGAATCCTTTCCCACTGCGAACTTGATGGAGAATCCTTATACCTTCCAACTCAGCCCAAATGAGAATCCAGGAAAGCTAGCACTCCACAGGGCCTCTTCCCTTGGGTTGTTTTGCTGCTGCCACCTGCTCAAACAGAGCTGTAGACAAGAGGTTCTAGGGCCTCTGTACCAAAGCCAGAGTAAATGGAATGTGTTTTTCCCCACCTTTAAAACAAACAGAGCCTGAGTTGCTGGTGCTGAGAGGTAGAATACCAGGAGGTCCCTTTCTGAGGACAGGCTAGGACAAGTTGATGACACTGTACTGCCCCTTTTCTAGGATGTTCTTTATAAAGACTCTTTAAGTCCAAGACTTTTGTTTGAGTCCTACTTGTGAATGCTCAGAGTTCTTAAGTTCGCTGGTGCTCTGCACAGCACAACAGCTATATACTCAATACAAACTACAAGTATAGAAGCTGGGGATTAGCTCAGTGGCAAAGAGGTTGCCCAGCACATGAGGTCCTGGGTGTGATTCTCAGCACCACAAAACAATGACAAAAAAGGAAAAAATCCCAAATGAAACAAATCCGTAAGTTCAAATGCCCCAGGCCAAGCATGACACCCATACCCCAATTTAAAATCTGTATATTTGATTCCTACTGCCTTTGTGCTGCAAAGATATGCCTAAATGTGCAGAAAAAGAAATCCTGAAGAAGCAAAATTGTTCTCAAATAGAAATGTTTACCAAACATTGGGTCCAGGATAAATCCCAAAGAATTGAGATGAGGTTTGACTGGCATAAGCCCACTGGATGGAGAAGGCAAGCTCTGTTTTCACCAAGAAAACCAAATTATAAATTTGTATCCTAGATAAGCTACACATAGAAATAGTAGTTGTCACTACTATTTTTGTAAGCTTTTTAAATATACTTTATTTTTAACTTCTTATATGCCAGGGTCTATGCTAAATGTTCACAAGTATCATTTCAGTCCTAGCTATGAGTTAGTATCACTATTATCTGCATATTGCAGATGTGGGAATTAAGAAACAGAATCATTATACATTTTGTCAAAGGTTAGAAAGATAGTTTGGCCCCCAAATGTGCCCTCTCAGCCATAGACCACATGAGGCCAGTTAGAGAAGAGCATGGTGGAATGGGGAGAGAGTCGTCATTATTATGCACAGGAGGGTTTTTTGTTGTTGGGTTTTGTGTGTGTGTGTGTGTGTGTGTGTGTTCTTTTAAGCATGGGAACTCTTTCTTTATTTGCATGAGGGTAGGAGACAAAAATCTTATCAAGAGCCCTATTTTCTAAGTCACATCCGATCGTAGCTCTTCCAATAATTCCAATCCCAGGTCCACTCCCTGACCGCTTTGCACCTGGGTTAACTGAGAATCTTCTCCCCAGTTTCAGTCATGGAGGATAGGCTAGGATCAAAACATGGGTGTGTCCCCCAAAGGGAATGGCTCTGGGCACATACAGCCTTTGAGGGATGGACTGAATACTTTAAGTATGATGAACACTACTGAGCACCTGGAAGCACATGGGAGGGGGAGCTTGGAAAGTGCTATAATAGGGAATTCAGGTAGAATGCAGAATCTGAACACCTGATGTCTACCCACACAAAGGTCCAGTCCACTTTGGAATTGTGTGTACGTGTGAACCTGTGCAATAAGCATTAGTGAATTAATATTAGTTTAATTTAAGGAAATAATGGATTGGATATGTGTTGAGGATATAAGCACAGTGTTTACCCAGGCCTTAGCTTATGGGGCCTGCATCAGCTCTAGGCCTCCAGGAAGCACTGAAGACACTCTGAGGCTTGGATTGTTCCCCAACAAACCACTATTCCCTGGTCTCTCACAGGGGGAACTCAGATGGTCCTGTCCAGGGACCCAGGTGGCAAATGACTGGCTGCTCTCTCTGTACATCTGAAAGGACTGTGTCTGCTTTCTGCATCACCAAACTGGCTGAGTTCCCCAAGGTCAGCCTTGAGGAGAGAACTGCATGCCAGGCTCATCTGTTAGGGCTCTAAACCTCAAGGGTGGCAGGAATCCAAGAGGCCATGTCAGTCCCTTTCATGTGGTCCACTTAAGTCAATGACTAGAAGGAAGAGGCAGGGGTTCTCACCTTTAAAAGGACATTTTAGCACTTTAATCTTTAAATTGCATTTGCCATTAGGGCAGATTTTCTTCCAGTCATTTTTCCTTCGCAATTTTTCCTTTTCGTTTTTTCTTCTTTCCTTTAAAATAAATAAATAAATAAATAAATAACTGAATTCGGTGTATATTCAATTTTGTGTCTTATTTGTCTTTTATATTTTATAAGTATATAAGCATTTTTCTTCCCAGTGTGAACTGCTTTTCATAAGCAACTAGTAATGGTGAGTGAGTTAAGTAAATTTACCTGTCTTGGTTCCTTTGTGTGTAAAATAAGGGAGTGGTTCTCCAATTTTAGGTTGCATCAGAATTACCCACAAGTAACTCTGCTTATTAAAACTTATACTGCGGGCCCCACCCTCAGAATTTGAATCAATAGTTCTGGGGTGGGGCCAGAGATTTGTATATCCAACAAGTGCCCAGGGGATAATGATGATGGTGGCAAGGAAACCACATCAGTGGTCACTGGTAGAGAACCAGTATAATGAGGAGATTGAGTTGTGGAATTTCCAAAATCACCTCTGGCATCAGATATCTAAATTATTGCGTATTTTTCATATTCATATGCATGAGTGTTCTAGGCTTTATCAAAACTCTATGATTTTTTTGAAAGAGAAAAGGACTCTCACCTACCACTTGTAAGTAATTATTTCCATTTGTAGCTTATGTGAGTTCCATACTTACTCCTCTTTGAAGAGACAAGGATTTTTAAAAGGATATCCATAAAAGACAGTCAGATTGACATCTAATACTTTATTGTTTTTTCCTTTTCTTTTACATAGTTCCATATGTGTTGAAGAGCTGTGCAGAGTTCATAGAGACTCACGGCATTGTAGATGGAATCTACCGGCTTTCGGGAGTCACCTCAAACATACAAAGGCTAAGGTAAACAAAAAGAAAGCCCCAGAATTCTCCCATGATCCTCCCTCTGTCCATACCTCTGTTGGCAGGTCTTGGGAGTACTAAAAACCTGAAGGAATGGTGGGTACAGTGGTGGTGGCCAGAGATCAAATGGTACTGCTTTCAGATGCCCAGTGTTCTTAATCTTAAGGGAGAAGCTCCCCAGCCTGAGAAAATTCTTTTCAGCAATAGGTTCTCGAATTTTTAATCTGTTTCTTTGTCTTGAGCAAGGTTTAGTCTTAGGCAGTTTTGATAACTCCAATGATCTGAATGACAAGTTAGGAAAACGTGGTGATGTACTACCATTCCCTTGCCTACCCAGAAGCTCGTGTAGATCGGATCTCCTTAGGTAGTGTTCAGAGCTGGGGATGGCTGTGTTTTCCAGTTAGCACACATTTGATATTTTACCGGGTCGAGAAATCAGAAGTCTGCATGATTGTTCATTTATTTGATACTGGTATTTTTTAAATTACTAATGGATAAACCATTTCTAATTCTATGGGTATATCCTAAACATTTAAAAGAAATTTCTATCACATTAAGAGGGCAAAAACCTTTTAACACAACAGAGATATATGTTTAGAGTATATATAGCATATGTACACAGTTCATATAAAGTATATACTTTTCTATGACTAAAGCAATAGGTTTATGTATTTTGCATAATATTTTTAATGCCAAAACAAATTCATTTGGTGGTTATTTTTAAATACTTATAATATGTTCTTTAGTTATGTTCTTATAATATGTTCTTT
Source organism: Marmota marmota marmota (assembly GCF_001458135.2). NCBI lineage: Eukaryota > Metazoa > Chordata > Mammalia > Rodentia > Sciuridae > Marmota > Marmota marmota. The sequence goes on along the minus strand of NW_025999968.1, from coordinate 752,811 downwards.
AGTTATGTCGACTTTTAAAACCATAAAAACATTCTTATTATAAGAATAATGTGTAAATGAATAGGTTATGAAGATAATTCAGCTCTCTTCTTCTTCCTCCTATTTGGTTTCTGTCCCTCCCTTCCAAACCTCACTTAAAATTAAATTTTATCAAATGAATAAAACATCCTTTTTATTCCTGGTGAAACAATGACTCTTAAGAAAAATAATTTGTTGATTACAGCCATGGATTTTAATGAATATACCTGTTTACATCATTCCACTCATATGCCATTTTTTAGATTTATTTTAAAAAACAAGTACTTTTTTTCCTTCATGGTGCTAAAGATTGAACCCAGGAATTCCCACCCATATGCTGGGCGAGTGCTCTCCCACTAAGCCACACCTCCAGCTTCTAACAGCAGGTAGTTCTTTTTTTTTTTTTTTCTGGTACCAGGGATTAAACTCAGAGGGCACTCAACCGCTGAACCACATCCCCAGCCTTATCTTGTATTTTATTTAGAGTCAGGGTCTCACTGAGTTGCCTAACACCTTGTGATTGATAAGGCTGGCTTTGAACTCGAGATCCTCCTGCCTCAGCCTCCCAAGCCACTGGGATTACAGGCATGTACCACTGTACCCAGCAGGTAGTTCTTAATGATTTACTCTTAGCCCTGAAGTGCATTACCCACTATTGGTGTTCTGGAAAGACATTTTGGTGGTGACAAATTCTTCTTCATTTAAGAACTGGCCTTAGCTTTAACAAGAGAAATTTGGGGGCTAAATAAATAAGCTCTACATTATTCTCTCTCTGTTTTCTTAGAACATACACCTAAGAATCCATAAAGCCATGGTGCAGCTTTCCTTTCAAGGCCCCATTGCTTGCTTTCAGTTCCTGGCAGCATCAGAGATTCCCTTGTCCTTTTCAAGGGACAGAACTGCAATATAGAATGTGCAGTGGGATGTTTTGAGAATGCTGCTTCTGAGAGTCCTGTTGACCTTGTCACTCCCTTACTGACCAAGTGAACACTCTCAAGAAGCCTAACTTCTATATGAATCATCATCATTTTTCAACCAATTTTTAACTTCTAACTACATATTATTCGAGGCAGTATATTCATGTAACCTTTTCAGGAAATGTTTTCTGATTGTAAACCAGGTCTGGAATCAGATGGTGTTCCCAGACATCCCACTGTGGAGTGTTTAAGATATTTATAAGCTCATATATACCATGGGAATCACCATCAGGCAGCCTCAAAGGTTCCATTGAGCATCAACGAGAGAGTTGATTAAGTTGTTTGTGACATCAGTATATGGAGATGAGTGATAATGAACTGACTGATCCACCCTGGTTTGGGTCTCTCTTATAAGAACAGGAATTTCATTTGAGCAATGTTTTGGAAAAATACTGAAATCTCAATAGGCCCTTTTGGCAAATTGTTTTCATATTTCCCCATGCTAATAACCGAGATTGCAGATAGAATGCCACAGATAATCCACTTGTAAATGAGCTTTACGTCTTTCCAATCACAGCAGATTTTGCAAGGAAGAGTCACACCTGAAGTTGAAGCCTTCCCATCACTTCCTTGGGCCTGGAGTAGATTCAAGGTCAAAAATACAGTTGGATCACATTGTAGGCTCTTTTTACCCCTCAGCTGCCAAGCAGTTGCTGACATGGAACACATGTTCCCTGGGATTGTTATGTCTCCGTCTGTGTTGTTTCAGGCAAGAGTTTGGCTCAGATCAATGTCCAGATCTGACAAGGGAAGTGTACCTCCAGGACATCCACTGTGTGGGCTCCCTCTGCAAGCTCTACTTCAGGGAGCTGCCCAACCCCCTCCTGACTTATGAGCTCTATGGGAAATTCACGGTGAGTGTTTGGATTTCCATCATGGTTGTTGGGTGGGATGCATGAAAGGGCTAAGGAGAGTTTCAGCACTAAAATAACAATAATAGTACTCACCAGCTGGCTGACATTATCTTAGCATGGTGATGGAAGTTGGATGGTATGGTAAGGAACATAAGGTAGTGGAACTGTCCGCTAAATTTTTCTTTCTTGAATTTTCAGAATCATGTTGTTTGTTTTAAGAGCTGAATTAAATTATCGCCATGTTTATTCAACTGATGGGCCTCATTGTATAGGGAGGAAACTGAGAACCAGAGAAGAGAGGTGGCTGGCCCAAGGTCACTCAGCAGAGGCAGGACAGGAACCTGAGACCCCTGATGCTAGGCATGCACTGCTCGTTCATTTCCATCAGGCTATTCCTTCTGTTTCTTTGGGGGGTTGGAGAAAGAGGTGAGTAGGTAGGGAAGGGAGCGAGAACAAACAAAACTCAAGAGGATAGGTCAGAAAGCTGGGAAGAGAAAAGAAACTGAGAATAGCAGTCCAGAGGAAGCACAGGAAAGGTCAGTTTATTGGGTTGGTGGGCAGGATGAATGGACAAGAGCAAAACTCCTATCAAGTAGCTATATGGTCACCAAATTGGACACCCATGGGCAAGTTAAAAAGAGAATAAATGCTTAAAGGATGTCTGCAGAAATATCATTAAAAATAGGGCTTGAACATTGTGTTGCATGAGTAGAAGTATAGAGTGGGCAGAATTGGATTTACCCAAGGTTGGTGTTCCGCTAGCAAAAGAGGGGAGAGGGAGACTTGAGAATATACCAGGGCACCATTGACACAACTGACCATGGGATTTAGTCTGGACAGGAAGAGAAACAAGAGTATAAGGTGATGAGTAACACTAAAGAAGTGGATCAAAGGATTCTTCATCTCAGTAGGTCAATGGAGTGATGGAGAAGGGGAGTCACAGGGAGAAGTTTGAAATTGAGAATATGGAGGAGTTGTAGTTATTGGTAAGGACCAGATCTAGGTTCTAATAGTGAGAGAGGATCATGCTCATAGCCCCTGTAATTAACATCTTTTTAAAATATTTTTTTCATGGTACTGGGGATTGAAACCAGGTCCTTATACATACTAGGCAAGCACTCTACCACTGAGCCATCCACCAGTCCTTTGTATCTTTTTATTTTTATTTTTATTTTTGAGACAGGTTCTCACCAAGTGGCCAGGCTGGCCTTGAGCTTGTGATCCTCCTCCCTCAGCCTCCCTAATTGCTGGGATTACAGGCGTGCGCCACCATCAAGTTCTGTGGTTTACTTATTTTGAGCATATGAAAAGTTCTTCCATTTTAAATGATAAAGGAATAAAAAAATGCTACTTCTTTTTTTAAAATTTGTTCTACTTAGTTGTACATGACAGCAGAATGCATTTGAATTCATTGTACACAAATGGAGCACAACATTTCAATTCTCTGGTTGCAACATTTCAATTCTCTGGTTGTACACAGTGTAGAGATACAGCATTCCCGCAATCATACACATACCTAGGGTAATTGACCATCTCATTCCACCATCTTTCCTACCCTCATAACCCCTCCCCATCCTCCCCTTTGCCCAATCCAAAGTTCCTCCATTCTTCCCATGCCCCCTGCCCCATCATAATCAGAGAAAACATTTGGCCTTTGGTTTGGGAGGATTGACTTACTTTGCTTAGCACAATATTCTCCAACTCCATCCATTTACCTGAAAATGCCATTATTTTATTCTCTTTTTATCTTAAGAATAATGCTATTTCTTAAAATCAGGCTTGGGTCTTTAAATATGTACTTAAAAGTTTTCATTGATACTAGGAAATATTCATGATGATAAATTCAAACAGACCCAGATACACAGCTTTAATTTTCGGAAGGATCAAAAGAAAGGATGCTTAAAAGACTGACACATTTATTTTAGTGATGGGATCATACATCATTTTTCTTGCTTCTCTACACATTAACTTTCCTAATTTTATCCACTAAAAATACATTAATGTTTTGATGAAAAAAAAGAGACCAACTCACACATGCAAAAAAAAACCTTAGGTGTAAGCATTGACCACTACAGAAGTCAACACATACATGCTGTTGTAGAGTTGTCTGTGGTTAGGGACCCCACTGCTCGAGGTCTGAGGCAGAAGGTAAACAAGTCTCCAAACTGAAGGGCCAAGTCATCAACAAAGGCAGCTCTTGCCCTTGGAACCACAGGGGAATTTTCCTGGGAACCAAGAAGAAAGGTTGGGAGCATCATTTGTGTCTCCCAGACTATAATCAATGTCACCATTTGCATTTCCTCCTTTAAAAGAAATCATAGTAGACAATTTGAGAAATGGAAGAAAGTAAAAAGGAACCCTTGGTCTTTCCTTAAGGACCAAAGACTATAGTGTTAACATGTTCTGAGTGTTTCCTTCAGTCTTTTGTTCTTTGCATAGTGTTTTTGTTGTGTTAAGTTTTTCCAGATCAAAATAAAAGTGTGTTTTTAAAAAAGTAATAATCCTAGCAGCTCGGGAGCCTGAGATAAGAGGATCGCGGGTTCGAAGCCAGCCTCATCAATGGTAGGGCACTAAGCAACTCAGTGAGGCCCTGTCTCTAAATAAAATACAAAATAGGGCTGGGGATGTGGTTCAATGTTTGAGTGCCCCTGAGTTCAATCCTCAGTACAAAAAAAAAAAAAAGTAATATAAAGGAAGTATAAAGGATAAGGTATAAATCACCTGTGGAAATCCCACACTCAAGTGTATCTGCCATCTTCTCTTTCACTCTTTAGTAGAGGTTCTCTCTCTCTCTCTCTCTCTCTCTCTCTCTCTCTCTCTCTCTCTCTCACACACACACACACACACACACACACACACACTTTTTCTTTTCAATACCATATATTCCTGTTTTGGAACATTTTCATTTCAACAATGTGACAATCTTTTCATGTTAATAAATGTAAAGAGACACTGTTGTCACAGAGAATTCTTTCACATGGGCCATGGTTTCTTTCTTTCTTTCTTTCTTTTTTTTTTTTTTTGAACTAGGGCTTGAAACCAGGGTTTCTTAACCACTGAGCCCCTTTTTTATATTTTATTTAGAGACAGAGTCTTACTGAGTTACTTAGGCCTCTCTGTGTCTATGAGGCTGGCTTTGAACTTGTGATCCTTCTGATGGTTCATGATTTCTGAAACCAGTCTCCCACTGATGGACATTTAGGTTTTTGGTTTCTCAATACCTTGCTTTTATTAAGACTGTTATAATAAACATTTATGCACATTTACGTTTTTGTCTATTTTCACCCTTGGGGGGAGGAAATCATTGAAGCAGATTAGCTGAGTAAAAAGTTCTTACTTAAAATTCTGTTCCCTATTTTCAAACTGTCCTCCAGAGAAACAGGAATGTGCTTTCCTTCCAGCTTTGCCAATACTGGATATTTTCCATTTATTAAATTGTTCGCCAGTCTGAATCAACTAAAAACAATACCTTATTGCTATTTTAATTGTAAGACTCCATTGTTTTCTACATATTTGTGATCCTCTTGTCGGTATAATAGTATCATCTTTGAATGTGATAGAATATCATCATGTAAATGAATCAAGTGAGTCTAATTTCTCCTAAATGCTATCTATTCTATTGTAGTCAGAGGTTGATAGGAATTCTTATCTAGAAACTTTAGAAATATGGTTTCTTCTTAGGTCTTATCTACAGGCTAAGAACAAAACGCACATTTCTCTCTTCTTGCTCCCTTCCCTGATAGGACTGGTCATTTTGTTCTCTCACAGCAATTGAAATATACAAAAGCAACATTTTTGTCAACTTGTCTTCAAATTTGAAGAAAATGACATTGTACTTAAGCAGTGTATTGACACTAAAAAATAAAATAGGAATGTTTTGTTACGAATTCTACAGAAGTAGGACCTAGCAAAGTTAACCATGTTTCAGAATTTATCATTTAATAGATTTCTTTGATCACAGTAATGAAGATAATATAAACAACCTTCAGGGATATGAAAATAGCTGTGTTACATTGTTGTGCATTCTCACAATAATTATTTAAATCTACTTGCTCAGCTGCAATCAAAGAAGAGAATGGAATGAGAGAATTAGAAAAAAACATTGGTGGAATAATAGTAACGATAATAGCTGCTATTTGTTGAGTGCTTACTATATCATAAACTCATTATAAGTTTTATTTCATTTAATCTTTAAAATAACTCTATGAAGTAGATTTATTGTCTGTTGTATAGATGAGTAAACTGAGGCTCAGTGAGACTTGTCTGGGTGGTACAAGTGGTAAGTGGGGGTAAAGATTAAAATTGTCTCATTAATCCCATGCCACTTATAAGCAGTGATCACTTGAGTAGGTAGTAAATAACATAATGCCTATGTTTTATAACATAAATAACATAATAAAAGAAGTACTGGGCTAGGGATGTGGCTCAAGCGGTAGCGCGCTTGCCTGGCATGCGTGCGGCCCGGGTTCGATCCTCAGCACCACATACAAACAAAGATGTTGTGTCCGCCGAAAACTAAAAAATAAACACTAAAAATTTCTCTCTCTCTCTCTCTCTCTCTCTCTCTCTCTCTCTCTCTCACTCTTTAAAAAAAAAAAAAAAAAAAGAAGTACTGAAGGAAGAGTTCCATAAACAGTGTTAGGATAATTGCTGTTGGAGAGGAGGAAATCAAATTGAATTCTTACCATTTAGCAGATTTCAGGGTACAGAAGAATAACAATTAAAGCAAAGGAAAAAATCCCAAAGACAAATTTAACCAACTAAACTATTTGTACGTTATTTTTTCTACATTAAAAAACACAGTAAATATCAAGACATGTAACAGTGGTAGATCACTTCCCTAGCATGTGTGAGGCCCTGGGTTCAATCCCCAGTACTGCAAATAATAATGATAATAATAATAATTATTATTATTTAAGAAAAAATACATTAGTAAAATTAAAAAGCAAGTGGCTAACTATAAAAACTATTTATAATAAAATGACAAAAGAGATTAATATTCTTTATATAGAACTCCTACTTATCAATGTAAAAAGAAAAATCACATAACACTCCTCTAAACAAAGAAGCAAAGAACTTTAACAATTCAGAGAAAAAGAAAATTATTATAAAATTGTTGATTATTAGGAAAATATATTGCTTATTTTAAAAAATTTTTAAACATTATCATTTCATGCTGGTAAGCTCATAATAAGACTGACTCTTTACACTTTTTTACTGGAAATATAAACTTGATGAACACTCCAGAAAGTCATTAGAAATTCCTGTCAAAGTTCCTAAAATGTTCATATTCTTTAATCCAATAAGTCTCCAATTAGGACTCTACAATAAGGTAATAATCAGGTGTATACAAAATAACTGATTTCTAAATATTTTTATTGCAATGGTATATATAATATCCAAATTTTTTAATTGTATCTACAAGATAGAAGTTGGATATAATAAATAATAAATCTATTTTTTAAACTGTGTAGCCAAGAAAAGTTATATTTTTTATGAATGTTTATTAGTCACAACAGAAAGTTAAATGGGGGCAGGAATCAGTATGTGAAACTAAATAGGAAATGATTCCAGTGTTCATATTTGATGCTGAGAGGCCTGGAACAGACCACTTCTTTTATGCTTCCTATATAAGTAGGTGGATGGTGGTTATTTCTGAGTAGTGCAATAAAGGGTGATTTTTATTTTTTGCAAATTTCATATTTTAGTTTTTAGTACATTATTAGTGTCCTGTGGTTGCTGTAATGAAGTACCACAAATCAATTGACTGAACAGAAATTCATTCTCTCACAGTTCTGGAGGCCAGATGTCTGAAATAAATTTCACCAGGCTGAACCTGAAGTTTGAGCAGGGCTGGTGCTCCCTCCAGAGGATCCAGAGAAAAATTCACTCCTTGCTTTTCTCAGCTTCTGGTAGCTGTTGGTTGACATTCCTTGACTGGCGGCCACATCACTCCCATCTCTGCCTCCAGGGTCACATTGCCTTTTCTTCTCACTGCATCAATCTCCCTCTGCATCTCTTTCATAGGATTCCTAAACTGCTTTTAGGGATCACTCAGATAGTCTAGAATAATCTCCCTGCTCAAGGTCCTTACCTTAATCACACCTTAAGGACTCTTTGTCCAAATACTTTAACATTTCCATGCTCCAGGGATTAGGACCTTGTAGTTATTATTCAACCTACCATATTACACTTTATTTTTATCAGAAAAAAAATACACCATTCATTTTAGGAAAAAAAATCAGTTTTGTTCAGATCAATTAAGCTAAAATTCTTACACCCAAAGTAGAAAAAATTGCTGATTTGGAGTTTTTAGGGAAAGTACTATAATTACATATTTATATTGAAATAATTTCTTTATGTATCAGTTTCGCTCATTAAATGTAAGCTTCCTGAGGACACAAACTATTTTATTAGTTAGTGTGTTTCTTTTCCTTGTACTTCAGCTACTGGAAAACATGGTAACTATTACTTAGTAAATGTTTGCTGGTAGGTTGCTGTTGACCTGCACACATCATCTAAATGAAGAGGCAAACAACTAGTGCCTGAGCTTAAGATCATTGCAAAGGGGCCAATGGCCACTTTTTACACTGAAAGTTCCATATCAGCAGAAATCCTTCAACAGGCAAACCAGGATGATTGGTCACCCAGCCAGGAGCCCAAAGTCCAGGGAAGCTACCTCAGCAAGGCTGGTACTCATCCTGGTGGAAAGTGGTCCTAAGATGATACTATCCTGGAAGTGTGGCCCAAATGTAGCTGCTTGGTGCTTTCAAGCACAATGCAAAATATTAATGTAATCACTTATTTTATTCAAAAAATGTTTATTGCTCACCTACATATACAACTGGCAGGCATAGTTCTAGGGGCTGGAGATTTAATGGTGAGAAAGACAGATACTATTTTTGCTTTAGTGAAACTTACATTTTAATGACGAAGAAAGATGATAAACACATGTAGGGTATAGAGTTATAATGAGAATTGTTGATAAGTAAAATGAAGAAAAATAACACGGTGTGGGGGAAAGGACAGTGTTTTAGGATAATCAGAGGTCTGTCTATGAGGTGACATTTGAACAGAGACAATGAAGCAAGGGAACAGATTGCGCAGGTATCTGGGGGAAGAGGGTGGCAAGAAGAATCAGCAGGTGTAAAGGCCCTTGGCTTGGTCCATGCCAAGCTTGAGGGAACATGCTGGGCCAGTGTGGGCCAGCACTTAGCCAGCAAAGTGAAGGTGATGGGAGACTCGGAAGAGAAACTCACAGATGGCCAGATCACTTGCTTGCTTCCACGGGTATGCCAAAGTCACATGCAAAAGACCCATGAAGGACATACAGTAGTTACCTCTGGAGACTGAGGGTCTGCAGTTGGAAGGAAAACTAACTTTCCTCTATTTATCTTTTCAGATATTTTGTTTTGTTTTTATCATGCACATGAATGTCCTTTTTAAAAAAAATCTAATAATTTAAAACAATAAAAAGGATTTATAACAATTTTTAAATAATTAATTAAACTTGAAGTTGCAGCTAGGTACAGCAGGAAGGGAGAGCTCCTGGTTGGTTGTGTTGAGTCACCATAGATAGCAATAGGGCTCTCCAGGCAGCAGAGCTGTGGTAGCAGTGGTAGCTTTGGGGAAAGAGAACCCCTGAGTAAGGGCCCTACCACCAGGACCAGATCCCAGCCTTTTCCCAAGTCCTCAAAGAGCAGGAAGCTGGTCTTGTTAAAACCTATTGGGAAAGAACTAATAGATTCAGTTAAGATTTAGCCTTTAGCCAGATTGGCCTTGCTAATGTGGAGTGAAGTTCTCTCTTTTGGAAGACTGAGGGGGTTGAACTCAGGGGTGCTTTATCACTGAGCTACCTCCCAACCCTTTTTATTTTGAGACAGAGTCTCACTAAGTTGCTGAGGCTGGAGAACTTGTGGTCTTCCTTCCTCAGCCTCCCCAGTGGCTGGGATTATGGGCAGTACCACCTTGCCAGGCCTGAATGAAGTTCTCCTACAGGCAAAAAAAAAAAAAGAAGAAGAAGAAGGTCAGAATTTCAACACCTCTTCCCTAGTTTCAATGACAGTTGTGCCATCCTGACAGGGGAAAGTAAAGAAACTAAAAATCAATGTACAGTGACCTGACCCCTCCAGGAGAAAAACAAGGATCTAGAGAGCTTCTAGATAGGATTCGGGTGGAATGGGGAGAGGCTGAGAATGATGAAATAAACACCAATCCCAAATGAGACCTGCAGGCATTAGGGCAAGCCTGCGCTCCATCTTGGAGACTAAAGATGACTAACAGCTTCCTAAACATTAAAGGAACTTTCCATGAGGATTGATAACTTGACCTGCACCTTTATTCCCCAGACACATTTTTTTAAAGGGGAGTGGTGCAAAGCTTTGCAGAGCTCCATCCTGTCAGTGCAGAGGAAGGAGGCAGGCCTCCCAGCCCTCCCTGCAGGAACCACAGAACTAGGAAGGTCCACAGGCATTTGGCAGCCCCTCCCTTCCCTGAAGCTGCTCCCCTTTGCCCTGCCTGTGAGGTTCTCCCTAACTCTGGAGTTGGTCCACTCCACAATCCTATTTTCTGAGAAACAACTCCTAGGAAGAGAAAGGGAACTTCCTGGAGACCCCATCCTTGCCCCTGGCCCTCCATACTTCAGGTCTTTACAGAGCAAGGCCTGCAGCTGTAATCTCTCTTGGGCTGGCAGACCCAGCAGGAGGTTGGGACCCCTGAGACTGTTAATGCTCCTGGCCCCACATTTCTCCCCATCTCTGCTGAGGAAAAGAGAGCTCAAGTTTTCCCTGTAGAGAATTCTGACTGCCTTTTAAAATGGTGGGCTTCTGTATATATGTGTGACTTGAATTAAATAAAAAGGGTAAACTAGAAAAAACTTGGTGGACAAAGCCCTGACATGATGTCCCCATGTAAGTAAGGTTCACCTGTAATGTGCCAAGCACTGTTCTGTAAATGGGGACTTACCACATTCCTGCATTTAGAGAGCTTTCCTTCTATCCGAGGAGACTGACTTACTGATAACCCCACTAGATAAGTACATTGGACTTAGTAGGAGAAAGTGAGAGGGTTGGGGGTGTCCTGGCTGAGACAGGACTCCTCTAAGTCAGGCTAGAACATAGAGGTGTGGCTCAGAATAGGGCATGGCAAACAGAGTAAGTAAAGTTAGTGCCTTCCACACTTAATGAGAAATGAGTGTCTAAAAACTACAGTTAGGAGTGTGAATATCAGCCAGGAAATGATAGCCAAAGACTGAATGGAGATAAATAATACATGAAAATAATTTGTTAGACTCTCAGTTTTGGTTATATTGCAGCAAACATTTATTAAATTAAAGAATGCATTTTATTATTATACCTGGCATTATATTTGTCTTAGCTTTTCACTGCTGTGACTAAAGGACCTGACCAGAATAATTGTAAGGGAGGAAAAAGTTTATTTGGGGGTTCACAGTTTCAGAGGTCTTAGTCCACAGAAAGCCGGCTCCATTCTTTGAGGCTCAAGGTAAGACTGAACATCATGGCGGGAGAGTGTGGTGGGGGGAAGCAGCTCACATCATGATCAGAAGGTAAAGAAAGATTTTTCTACTCTTTAGATAAAAAATATATACCCCCAAACCACACCCCGAAGTCCCACCTTCTCCAGCCACACCCCATTACTTCAGTGACCACTGTTAATCCCTCTCAGGGGATTAATTCACTGATTAGGTTAAGACTTATAACCCAGTCATTTATCCTCTGAACCTTCTTGCATTGTGTCACACATGAGCTTTGGGGGTAAACCTCACATCCAAACCACAACAGTATGCAAACATAAAACAAGTGTGTGACACCAAAAGGAAATATTAGATTGCATCAGCCATATAGATGCCTGTGAATTCAAGATCAAGGTGGGGGTGGGAGTGGTTTGGTGGTACAGTGCTTGCCAAGCATGAGCCAGACCCTGGATTCAATCCCAGTGCTACAAAATAAATATGAAAATAAAAGATCAAGAGCCCCTTTTAAAGCACATATTGGTCTAGGTAGGGTTACTCAGGCATTTACATATGAGGAAAAAAAACATGGAATGGTAGCTGAAGAGTTGTACAATTTTAATATACATAAGTTACACATCAGTTAAAAAAAAAGTGATTGCCATTGCCTTGGACTCAGTGAGTGCTCATGATCCTGCAGTTCATGAGCACTCACACTCTGCCCTGGAGAGACCCTTGAGCCTGAGCACAGACTAGACAGATTCTCAGGACAGGGACACAGGGCTGGGATTAGGGGAGTCTAGCCAGAACTTCCTGCCTGGTACAGCAACTCTGGCAGGTAAGAGATGAGCAAGGGCCGGCCTGTAAGCACACTGTTTTCATGCTATTACTGTCTCCCCTCCCCTGGGCTGATGGAGGAGCAGAATACCCATGCAGAAAGTAACCAGAAAGCAAGTTGGGGCAAGGCCACCAGGTCTCAGGGATAAAGCTCTTATCCCTGCTGAGGAAGGCACATCTCTCCTGCTTCTTGGCTTCCAGGATAGACAGCAGTTGAGGACTCAAGGTCATGGAATAATGACAGGCTAGGTGTGGAGAGGCCTGTGCTCCTGTGGAGACAGCAGGCTCAACTTCTCACTCTGTCTCTGATCTCTCTGAATGCGAGTGAATCTCAGAAATTCTGCTTGGATTCAAGGAGCACACCCAGTCCTGCAGATCCTTACACTTCCTTACCCACACACCAACAGCCATCTGAAGACACTCAGAGACCCAAACAGCCCACCCATTGCCAAGTGCATGCACTATGAGATGCTTCATTATGGGAACCCTCAGAAATTGTAGTTGGTTGGTTGGTTTCATAGAAAAGCATGCCCTTAGGAAGGGGGATCTGCCCTCTAAGCATGGTTTTGAGCCTGGAATCGGGGGATTGAGTAATAACAGCTCAGGCCAGTAGGTGTTCATGTTCCTGAGCACTCACTGGGTGACTTCATGTTCCTCTCCACAGGAGGCAGTGTCATATTGCCCAGAAGAAGGCCAACTGGCCAGAATCCAAAATATTATCCAGGAGCTTCCCCCATCCCATTATAGGTAAGAATCCTTGGAAAAAGAAATATGTAGACTCTTAGTGTGGTATAATGGTAGGGTGGCATGATAAATGGGAGCAAATTCAGTGGACAATGGCTCTCCTGGGGGCATTAGGAAATGAGTGATCAAATTGTGCTGGTACCAGACCAGGGTCATTGTAGTAAAGGGCAGCCTGTCTCCCAAGTCACTAGCAGGGCACTCATCAAGAGTCCCATGGGAAGTCATTCTGATCACAAAGTCAGTGACATCTTTGGTTCTCACCTAGATTTATAGCATGACCAGAAGATGGAAACCCAGATGGCTCTTCAGCAGGGATGACTGTGGCTCTGGAGCCCTAGGCTGACTGAGCTCTATACTGCTCATCAGTACTGGTCCTTACATCATCTCCCTCCTTTGGTTTCAGTCTCACAGCTTAGCCCTAATTTCACCCCCTTTCCCAGGGTTCCCCACCCCTGCCCATCTTATACAAGGGGGCAGATTTTGATGTGGTGTAAGAAAAAATTTCCTAGCAGTCACATGTTGTTCATCCATGAGATGAGTTTCCTAACAAGTACCAACTTATCTATACCTGGAAGAATTTTTAAAAGAGAATGGGCTCTTCAGTGAGAACCTATTTGAAGACTGTGGGGAGGCTATCCTGAAGGGTCTTAGAAGAGCAAGTGGTCACCAAGACTCCTCAGCCATGAGATCTGTGATTCCCTGGTTCTGTCTCTAACTAGTGCTCCGTGGGACTCAGCTGGCTTCTAAGAAGACTGATCCCTGTCCCTACCCCAGGCCAAGGTGCCATGGCCCAGAAATTTACTTCCAACAAGCCTTCAAAATTCATAAGATGGAAGTGGAGTCTCTTAAATCCAAACTTAGAAATTATCACCAGATTTCAGGCTTCACACAGGCCCTGTGGTTTTGTGCTTTGTCAAAAAAAATAATATATATATATATATATATATGTATGTATATATAAATTACAGGACCTTGGAATACCTGATTCGACACCTGGCCCACATCGCCTCCTTCAGCAGCAAGACCAACATGCATGCCAGGAACCTGGCCCTGGTGTGGGCACCAAACCTCCTCAGGTAAACACCACACCCTCACCTTCACCCCACCCTGGTGGGCTCAGAGCCCACCAAAGCAAATGGAACCTGGATTCTTCAAAATTGAATCTCTTTGAAACAAACTGGTAGCTTAGTAATCTGTTATAGCCCATGTCAACTAAGGGTGATTTTAATCACCTAAACTGTTTGGCTGCTAACTTGGAAACTCTGGGTTCCAAAGGCATTTGTTAGATCGAGGTGTGGCTAAAGTTATAGATCTGTATGTTACAGTTTCTTGAAAAGGCCTTTGTTTTCTCTAGGTTCACTGGCTTTTTCTTGGCTTTGGTGGGGGTACAACTTGCTATAACTTGAATCAACTGCTTCATGTGACTTTGCAAAAGATGACCTGCTCCACGGGACTAATGGGTGGAGGTGGGAAGGGATCCCATATGTTTATGGGATAGTGTTTATAGTCTTGTAGCGTATAATTCCAGATAACTGTTTTAAGTTTCAGTGGGTTGGGCTTTACAGCCTTTGGAAAGACCCTTTGATGGGTCTTAAGAGTTAAAATATTCTAAAAGTGATTTAGGAGATGATGCCTGTGTAAAAGGCCCACTGGCTCTCCTGACTGCTTCAGGTTGTAAGGCAGACTCAGTCAGTAAATATGTTTCTTCCACGGTTCAGGTCTAAAGAAATTGAGGCCACTGGTTGCAATGGAGATGCAGCTTTCCTTGCAGTCCGGGTCCAGCAAGTGGTGATTGAGTTTATATTGAATCATGTGGATCAAATCTTCAGCAACGATGCTCCTGCGTCTCTGGAGAATGATGGTAATGACTCCTCCTGGCATCTACCCCATCTATCCCACCAGCCTATCCTTTCTTGCCTTAGTTATGGGGCCCAATAATAAGTGAGGGTGAGCTTGGTTTTAGCCATGTGTGTGTGTGTGTGTGTGTGTGCGCGTGCGCGCACACACACACACACACACACACACACTGGCCACTGCCTGTCATTGTCTGGCGATCCTGCATCTATACATGTATAGGTGTGCAGTGAAAATATGGTGTGTTTGCCTGTGGCTTTAGCACGTTTTTGATTGGTTGAACACATAACCTACCCCATGAATGTGGTGTGGTGGACTAGAACTAGAAAAACGTTCCATTGGTTTAGTGAGTTCTTAAACTCTTGGTCATCAAAAAAGGCACGGGCAACATTTTTCTCCTTGATGATTTACTTTCACTGTGATGTTTCTGAAGAACCATATGCCATTGCCTTGAAGTCTTAAGTGAATGAGTTAAGAGGCAGTAGGCTCACACCCACATGCATATTCAGAATGTATTTCCTGAGTGCTTCATTCATTTTACCTTGTACCAGGCAGTAAGCATACAAAACTGAATATGTGTGCTTATGGGCATCTCATGATACAATGAATGCTAGGAGTGAATTGGCTTATGCTGCTTAAACTCCTGCAAACCTAATTTGTAAAAACTGTAAATTCAGTTGATCAGAATTCCTGGTTTTCTTGATTTCTCATTTGTGAATGAAACTGGTTTTCCAGCATTGGTGTGCATCAGAGATACCTGATGGGCTTGTTAAAACATGGATTACTGGACCAGAGTTTCTAGTCCAATCACCTATAGTGCAACAGATAATGTACATTTCTAACAAGTTTCCAGGTGATGCTGACACTACTGGTCAGTGGTGTATGAGACCCATGTCTGCAAAATATTTGTTAACTGATTAAAATATTTTTCCCATTCAGTTAGTATATTTAGGGAAACCAGAATAATCTATTGCAATTGACTCAACTGAGAGAGTTTGGGTACCAATCTAGGTCTTCCTGGCTCCAAAAACCTGTTTTAGTATGTATAGGGCCTGTTTTGAACCATCAGTAAATGTTAGTTCCTTTCCTCCTCAGTCTTCACTGTTAACTTAATAGCTTATGAAGGCTGCAGACAGAATATGATGTGCATAACATCCCAAGAAAAAACAAGGGCATTCTCCTCACAAGGCAATACATACATGTCATCTAACAGAGACATCTAGGAAGTTAAATTTATGCAATGCTCCAGTTTTGTGGATCAGAATCCAATACCTTTATTTTATAGATGAGAATACTGAGGTCAGAGAGATTGTGATAGCTCCAAGATTTATTAAAAAATAGTGTGCACTGAGTACCACCTATATAGCAGGCAGTGTCCTAGACTCTGGGGACATATCAGTGCACAAAATAACAAAGTAGCTTCCTTGCACATAACTATGATCTGAGCAGCAAGACAGCAATATATCTTATAAATAAATATATTATCACTTTAAAAAATAAAAAATAAATATATTATCACTTCAAAGAAAACAAGTAAGAGGAAAATAGATCACAGTAATGCAATGGTTAGTGACTTTGGGGTGTTATTTTGGCCGTAGCCTCTGATAAAGTGATCCTTGAACTGAAACCTGAATGATACGGGGAAATCAACCAAGTGAGGATCTAGGGGATAAATGTTCCAAAGACAGAGAACAGAGAGGGGAAGGAGCACAAATTGCAAGCTCTGCTGTGAATTATGAAGTCAGATGGCTGTTACACATCTCAGCAGAGATGATGAGCAGGCCAGGAACTGAGGCAGATGTGGCTACTGAATCTCAGCCTCCCACCCTGCAGTCCACATTCTTCCCATTGTCCCAGTTGCTCCCAAAGTGATGTAAGTCAATAAATAATTAATGAAAATGATAATCTAGAATCTATCAACAAATACCAGAAGTGAATTAAATTTAAACATTTTTACCCTCCTTTAGGTTAAGTTGGAAAACTGGGTTAAACTCAGAAACGTTCTGAAATATTTTCAGGATCACAGGATGTATTTAACCACAGCCCTGCAGAATGGCTGCTGTGCTTATCTTCCTGGCAACACCCCACTGTCACTTACTGTTCCCATTTTCTACCAGTCCTTTTCAGTGTCTTCATTTCCTTCCACTAGAGTGAGTCATGCTCTGCAAAGAGAAATGGTGTCATCATCCAACTTGTCTGCAAGTCTCTTCACACCTTCAGAAGTCACAGAAAGCTGGCAAAGTCATCAAAGGCTAAATAGAAGCAAACTTAGGCTCCTTTTAAACTTAGATCAGGATTTCTCAACCTCAGTTTTACTGATATCTGGTGCCAGATAATTCTTGTTGTGGGTTGCTGTTCTGTGCAATTTGTGGTGTTCAGTAGCTTCCCTGATATCTACCTACTAGATGCCAGTAGCTGTCCGGCACACATTCATGACAATCAAAATGTCTCCAGACATTAACTAATGCCCTTTGCTGGGGTTATGCAACCCCCCTGCCCCAACAACCACTGATGTAGAAAAGAGATAACCCTATATATCATTGATTGTCATCATCAATTCCATTCCTAAGAAGAATACCACAAAATAGGAAAGGATTAGCTACACACTCTAGAAGATAACTGGGAGGTATGTAAAGAGCTACATCTCTCTCAGGAGAAGTGTGGTGTGTAAAATGTGCTTTTCCTTTAGAGATAAACACCTAGGTGATCCAGGAGTGGTTGTTCTCCAGCACGAGGGAGGATGGGCAGGCAGGCTCCTGTCTTACCCTTGCTGAGTCAAGCCACCTCTGTGGCTGGACAAACATATCCATCTCACCAAAGCACTAGGCAGAGGTTTCAGGAGTAAAGACCCACATTTTATACTGTAGATCATAGTCATCACTCAACATATATTTGTTGAATGAATGAATGAGTGGTCCCTCCAAATAGTACAGAAAATGAAGCTATTTCCTGAGGGCCCTGTTTGCCCTGTAGGTAGTCTGCCTAGAAGATTTGCAAGTTTTCTGTGTGCAGCCTCAGCCCCAGGTCCCATCAGGCCCAAGAGAAGCCAGAATTAGCACTCAGCCCCTTGGTGTGAGGTCAGAATTGAGGGGCGGTGGATGGTGAATCTGGCTGGACATGCATGGGCCTCCTCCCAGACTGAGCTCTTCTTTTTCCTTTATAGAAAATCGGCCCATCATGAAGAGCCTGACGCTGCCAGCCCTGTCCCTGCCCATGAAGTTGGTAAGCCTGGAGGAAGCTCAGGCCCGCAACCTGGCTACTGACCATCCTGCCCGGAAGGAAAGGAGGGAGAACAGCCTGCCTGAGATTGTGCCTCCCATGGGCACCCTCTTCCACACCGTCCTGGAGCTACCAGACAACAAGCAAGTGGCATTCTTTTAAAATTCTGGGGGATGCAGAGCGGAGGGAGAGAGAGGAGGAGAGGTAGTCTCGGGGTCTTGATGGAAGTGTGGGTTGGGGATGCCGTCTAGCGGGTGTGTAAAGAAAACTTGCAGAAGAGAAGGGAGCTGTCTCCACAGCGCACTCTTCCCAGTGGTGATGCCGTCCATCACTCATTGTCTCAGACAATGACTGAGATCCCGGGTGACCCAAAAAGACCCCAAGCACCACGATGGAAGTGGGGTCGTAGGACGAGAGTCTTGTCATGTGTCAAGCTAAATCCTTTACTCCTTAGATAAAATAGGCTTGTGGTTACAAGAGGAAGTTTATTGAAAAGAAAAACTTGACCCCTCGGCCTGGTCTCCATACCCACATGACATTATAGGAGGCACAGAGGAAGAATCCAAGACAGAGGCCAAGTTGACAAAGGGGGCCACTGTAAACTGAACAGCATGCCTGAGCTTTTCTGGGGAGAAACCCCTGTTTCCTTCAGTGAGTGGATCATGCCCTCCTGGAACTGAGCCCACTCACCTCTTCCTAAATCAGTGGGGAATGAGACTCCCTCCCTGGGATCAGGAAGATGAATGCCTTGGAAGGAACATTAAGTACATTTTCTCTTTCAGTCAAAGCTGGGGTAAACTCCAAAGAATGGCACCTATTAAAATACACCCCAAGGCCAAGTGCTTGGGGAAAAAAAAAATAAGCCAAGTGTAGAACTACCCATCAACATTACAGACCTGTCTTGGATTATTATAAAGACATACTAAGGGTATGGTGGTACACAATTGTGATTCTACCTACTTGGGAGGTTGAGGCAGGAGAATCCTAGTTCAAGGCCATCCTTAGCAATTTAGCAAGATCTGGTCTCAAAATAAAAAGAGTTGGGGATGTAGCTCAGTGTTAGAGCACTCCTGGGTTCAATCCCCCGAACCAGGGGTGGTGGGATGGAGGGATGGGATGGGAATTGGTATCTTTGAAGAGCCAGGGCTACACTCTTACCTGAGTTCCTATCAGAATTCAGAACTGTGTGGTTACTGATGACCTGAGTCTCCCAATCTGTGCCTCTGTTTTCTACCAACCCTGCCTCTAACTAATGGCTTTGTCTCTGGCCCTGGAAAAAAGGGTCTTTGCTCTGATTCATGAAAGCTTAGCTCAGTCACCGAGGGCATCTCCAGACTGTGTGAAAGTCAGGCTCAACTTGAATTTTAGAGGGGAATTTCCTAAAATATCAGAACCATTCACAACTAAGACGATTGAAATCTTTCTCAATTTGACAGTCACCTTGAAATGACAAGTTAAATTAACTTCTTATGGCTTGACATTTTTAGGAGAAAGCTTTCCAGTAAATCAAAGAAGTGGAAATCTATATTTAACCTGGGACGTTCTGGATCAGACTCCAAATCAAAGCTGAGTAGAAATGGGAGTGTATTTGTGAGAGGACAGAGGCTCTCAGGTAAGAAAGGCCCTGAAAGAAAAACTTATAAATGAATCAGGGGGACCTTTTGTTAAAAATATATATATATATATTTTTCTGACTTAAAATAAATTGCACACAAAGAACCTATATATCCTCCATGCAGCTTCCTCCAGTACTAACATCTTACATAAATGTAATACAGTTATCAAAGCCAAGCACTAAGCTGCTTGTCTGAGGAGCCCAAAAGCAGCAGAATTGGGATTCAAACCCTGATCTGTCTGAATGCAGAATGACCTCGATGGCTATAGTCCTGGGGCTCTGCTCAGCTTCTGACCCCCCACCTTTTTGTCTTAGCAAGATTTGACCTCAGAGAAACTACTTTCCATCCCGCTCAGCTCTCTAAAAAGAGATGATGTTTGGGAACATGTCTAGCTTAGTCTGTTTTCTGTTGCTATAGGAAAATACCTGAGACTGGGTGATTTATAAAGAACACAGTTCTTTATTTTGGCTCACTGTTTTAGAGGTTAGAAAGTCCAAGCATGGTGCTGGTATCTGCTTGACTTCTGGTGAAAGCTTCATTTTGCTTTACTCATGGTGGAAAGAGGAATGTAAACAAGTGAGTGCAGAATAACTAAAAGGGGGCCAAACTCCTGGAAATTGCTAATCCCTTCCTGGGAGAAAGGCATTGATTCATTCATGAGGGCACTGTCCCCATGACCTGGACACCTCCCACTAGGTCCCACCTCACAACACTGCTGTACTGAGAAATTAAGATTCTAACATATGAACTTGGGGCAGGGGGTGCACTCAAACCATAGCAATTACTATTACTGTGCCTGGAATAAGTTTTTACTCATTTAAGCCGCACTTTTCCAAAACCCTGCTGTGGGAGCTTACAAAGATATGTAGAACACACCAGGTATATAACAGGTGCTCAAAGCAAGTTTGGTTTGGTTGAAATCTGTCCCAGCATGAGTTGGTGGGTGAGTTTGTTGGAGGAACAACCACGTTACAGACTTCAAGGAACAAATCTGCACCTGGGGAGAAAAGTGATGCTTGTTCCCCACTTCCCACCCTGGCCCTCTCACCTGTTGTACCAAATTCCTGGGTGCTGATAGACTTGACTACAGCCAAGAATTCTGCTGCTAGCCTGCCAATTAGGAGGGGTTACCTGGGACCCATGGATACTATTTGTACAATTAAATTAGGTTCAGGACTCCTCATTTGCTAATAATTACTTGACAAAATTGCAAAATTTTCTTTTCTCTGTAAAATATTAATAAAATTTTGATTTATCAATGTTCCTTATTTGTAAGCCCAATTTAATTAAGAAAGTAGGAACTTCTAGAGTGAACCAGGAAAATGTTTTCTGAGGAGATAAACATAAAAGCTTGAAAAATTTTTCTAAAAGAATTTTTTTCTTGTGTGCCCATAACCTGACCTACTGATGTGAATGCTTCCTCTTAATATGCATTCCTCAGGAATATTTTTTCTTTTGTCTTTAGTAGAGAAGGCTACTATCCGACCAGCTAAAAGCATGGACTCGCTGTGTTCAGTGCCTGTGGAAGGTGAGTTTGTGCACTTAGTTTCTAAGCTGGGGATCACAAATGGGAGATTGGAGCTCACCCTGGGCTTAAGTTGTCAGGCTGCTCCTCCGTGGTCGTGATCTCACAGAAGCACCCAGTCCCTCAAACTCAAGGGCTTCACCTGGCTCTTGCTGTAACATCCTCTACTCTATCACCCAGCTAGACCTAAAGAGCCTTCCTTTTTCTCGAGACTCCTCTAGCCATAAGGGAGACCACAGGCACTTTTCATTCAAACCTGAATCAGATAAAGGGTCAACACCTGAAAAGTAAGGCAGAAGCAGCTCAGGCAGAAAGAAGAGCCAAGTGTTGATTGGTTCATGCCTCATGGCTTTACGCCTAGATGGTTGTCTTGAATTTGAGTATTTCTGTAGGCGTGAGTTTCATAATGCTTGCCAAGTCATGATTCTGAATTGGCAGAATCATTCATTCATTTATTATTTACCAGTAAACATGGAGCAAGTACCTGCTGTGCATCAGGTGTGTGCAGTTTGCACATTATTTCCTTTTTGCGCGTAGATATGTGGACAGTTACACATGAGGTGACATGCATCACCAAAATGACATGAAACCGTATCTGTTCTCACAGCTCTGGTCTTAAGGACTGATTTGCCTCTCTCCCTCTCCTCTATTTTTTTTTTAAAGGAAACAAACAAGCCCAATTACAAACTACAAGACAAAGGGCTTCCCTGGCAGCAGACTGCTCAACCTACTGTATATTTATCCCATGACTTTCCAATGACTTTAATGAAAGACATTTTTCTCTTTGATAAATGAGGCAACATGAGAATCAGGAAATACTCAAAACAGCTTTTTTTAAATATATTTTTTAGTTGTCAGTGGACCTTTATTTTTATTTATTTATTTACATGTGGTGCTGAGAATCAAACCCAGTGCCTCACACATGCCAAGCAAGCCCTCCACCACTGAGCCAAAACCCCAGCCCCATAAAACAGCTTAAAAAAAAAAAAATCTAAACCTGAAAATTCTCAGTGAGATCTTTTTAAATGGTGTTGACACTTTTAGCATTTTCTTTTGTTTATATTCATCCATTTGCTTTGGTTTTGAAACCTCTTAGGAAAGTTCTTGCAGGATTTAATATATCATCATCTGCTGCAATATGACGTACATGGGTGCTGGGCAGGTCATCTATCTTTTGAGTCGGTCTCCTCACATGTTAAAGGGAATGATTACATTTCCTTTACAGTGTGGTCATAAGAATTTTAAACATAAAATTATGCAAGATACTCAGCATTGTGCTTGTTATCAATTTAGAAATCATGTCCCAGAGCCCTGGAAACTCACATGTCATCTCAGCTTATTTAGTCCCCATGTGGACTTTCCTTTGCCTTCACTACTTAAGTCAGTCAAGAACTTGCTCCTCACAACTGTGCTTTCTAACATTTAGTTAATTTACATTTCTAGCTTCTCAGCCTCTGAATCAACAGGAAGAAGCCCAGGGAAAGGGGGAAGGGTCTAGCTGAGAACAGCATTGGTTTCCTTGCTGGGAAATCAAACCCCTGTCTGGGTCCATCTGCCAGAGAACACATGCAATAATAAGTTTGGAAGTTTTAAAATAAAACAAGATTGTTATTTTGCCCTTTTTTTGTCTTCTTCCTTTTGAGCAAACATCATTCTGCCACCCCCCCATCTATTTTTTCCCCCACAATCTACATTTAATGTAACTGCTGCTTTGGAGACTGAGGGATGGACTTATTAAAATCAGAAACCAAATAGAAAAAACTGTTAAAATTTTAATGGCATAATAAAAAGAGCTAGTATGTCTTAAAAATTCTACATTTAGTGCTTGGTAGCAGTCTTAAAAATGGCCTGCTTATGGAAGCTGCTCTCCTTGCAGAGTTTGGAACAGAGAGTATAGCACAGTAGCAAATGGACCTTTCAAAGGATGGTGCCAAAATTCTGTGCATATGAGAAAATGCACGCCTATAATCCCAGCGGCTTGGGAGGCTGAGCCAGGAGGACTGTGAGTTCAAGGCCAGCCTCAGCAACTTAGCAAGACCCTGTCTCAAAAAATAGGGGTGGGGGGTGACGGGGGATGTGGCTTAGTGGTTAAGCGCCCCTGGGTTCAATCCCCAGCACGTGGAGGAGAAGGGGAGCAGTGCTTGCTCCCTTTGCCAACTGAATGTCAGGTACTCAGTTTCATCCAGATAGTGTGCCCTTACTAGGTTGCTACACCTTTCCAGAACTCAACTGTGATGTGCCTGCTCTTACTGGAAGGCCTGAAGCGGTGTGTGTACCCAGGCTGCTGACCACCTGCCTGTTCTTTTTCACTAGGAAAAGAAACCAAAGGAAATTTCAACCGAACAGTCACCACGGGTGGATTTTTCATTCCAGCCACGAAAATGCACTCCACCAGCACTGGCAGCTCCTGTGACCTCAGCAAGCAGGAGGGTGAATGGGGCCAGGAGGGGATGCCCGCGGGCGCGGAGGGGGGCTTTGATGTGAGCAGCGACCGAAGCCAACTTCAGTGCACTCAGATCCGTCCCCCACCGGAGCAACTGAAGGTGTTCCGGCCGATCGAGGATCCAGAGAGCGAGCAAATAGCCCCAAAGATGCTGGGTATGTTTTATACCTCGAGCGACAGCCCTAGCAAGTCCGTATTCACCAGCAGCCTCTTCCAGATGGAGCACTCGCCGCGTCACCAGCGCAAGGCGCTGAACATCTCCGAGCCCTTTGCGGTGTCCGTGCCGCTCCGAGTGTCCGCGGTAATCAGCACCAACAGCACCCCGTGCAGAACACCCCCAAAGGAGTTGCAGTCTCTCTCCAGCCTAGAAGAGTTTTCTTTCCAGGGGTCAGAGAGCGGAGGTTGGCCAGAAGAGGAGAAACCACTGGGAGCCGAGACTTCTACAGGTAAAACAGG
Source organism: Marmota marmota marmota (assembly GCF_001458135.2). NCBI lineage: Eukaryota > Metazoa > Chordata > Mammalia > Rodentia > Sciuridae > Marmota > Marmota marmota. The sequence goes on along the minus strand of NW_025999968.1, from coordinate 728,799 downwards.
GGAGAGAGGGAGATTTCCTGGGCAAGAGAGAAAAATTAAGTCTTGATTTTTTTTTTTTTTTTTTTTTTGAGTTTGCAAGGCAATGAGGTCAAGTGGTTGGGATTGTGAGCTCTAGAGCCAGACTGCCTAAATACAAATCCAGGCTCTGCCATTTCTCTGTGCCTTGGATTCTTAATGTGTAAAATGGGAATGATGATGTTAATAATTGTACCTTCTCTAGAAGAGTTGTAAATATGCATTAATACATGCCAAGTTCTTAGAACAGCAACTTCCCAATAAATGTTACTTATTATTTTATTTGCTCATAGTGAGAAGGCAGCAGGAAAAGATCACAGTATAGAATGCTGAGCTACAAAGCTGGAATTGGGGATTTAGCTCTCCCAGACTCATCCTCTCCTCATCCATCCATCCCTCATATCTATAGAAAACATGGCCAGCAAACCCAGCCTGGAGAAAAAGCATCTGTTCCTCAATTTCCTTATCTCAAATGCAGGGAGGATTCTGATTGGGTCTAGTTGAGTCACGGGCCCAACCTTGCACCAATCACTGTTGCTAGGTTAATAGGTTGTAAAATGGGCCAGATTTGAGTCTCCAGGCTGAATGAAGTAAGAACAGCCCAACTTGAGCCACCTGAAATGGAAGTAGACGGAACCAGAAAGGAAAGGATGGCAGACAGTCAATCCGTCATGTGTTCTGTGACTTAAAAATGATTCTATTTCAGTTAACATTAGCTAACTTTTTTTAGCACCTACTGTGTGGTCAGGTGTTTTCTCTGGTATTCCACATGTATCATCTCACATAGTCTCACAACAACCATTTTAGGTACAGGGATTTAATATTCCCAATAGCTTAAAGAGGAATTAAGAGATTTTCCCAAAAACTCATAGCAAGGAAGTGGAAAAACTAGGATTTGAATCCAGATTTTTAAAAACAAACAAATACTTCATGCTCTTTGGGACTCTCCATGCTCTCTCCATGCATATTTATTGTGGGTTGTGGAGTTAAAGATCATTGAGACATGGTCCCTTTTCCCTCATGAGCTGAAAACTGGGAAGGGAAGCAAACTGCACTGAAGGATCAGCCGGTAGAAGCCACAGAAGAGTCTACTCCAGCTTCTTGAAGTGAGGGAGCGCTTAGGTACTTGAAATATAAAGAAGTGTTCAGGAAGGACTGCATGGGCATGAAGGAGATGCAGTCCTCTCAGGAGGGCTCCAGGGACATGTAGAAGAGGAGACATTTGGGCTAGGTGTTCATAAATGGGTAGAATTTATCCATGCGGAAAAGATGAGAAAGGGCATTTGGGGCTGAGAGGCAACTGAATACTGTGGGATTGTGTAGGATTTGGACCCTAACTGGGCTGATTCAGATCCCAGCTTTACTGCATTTGGGCAGTGTGACAATGGCAGTTGGTTGATATCTCTGAACCTGTTGTACATCTGCAAAGCAGGGTGGCTCCAATCTGAAGCGTTGTGGCAAGCTCTGAATGAGAGTATGTCCATAAAATACCTGTCCATGGTGCAGTTCATAGAAGATGCTCAATAAGTATTAATCATCTTTTTCCTCCCTTGCACTTCAGGATGGGGCACAGATGAGCAAAGACTCAGAGGCATCAAGTGATATCTTGTCTGGAAAATGGTCTATGGGCTGGTGTGGGTCAAGCAGGATGAGGGGGGAAAGGGAGGAAGACAGGGTTTCCAAAAACTTTTGTGAAATTGGTTATTGTCTTCAAAAAAGAGGGTACTGGGGTCCAATGGGTCTTTTGGACACAGTCTGCTATCTTTTTTCCCCCTCTCTTTCTGAAAATAAGAATATCAAATCAGCATTAGATTTGGTCTGGAGGAGATAGTAATGTAGACTCCAGCCTGCTTCCCTGCCTGTGACCAGTGGCAGTTGGGAATGAGCGACCCTATAGGAGGCAGCCAGGTAGGTCTGCAGGAAGATGCTAGAAGGTTCAGGGACAACAAATCCTCTCACTCGTCTCTGTGATGGAGTTAGGTCAATTTAAATTTCCATCTTCTTCCATGATTATTCCCAATGAAAAATTTCAACTTCATTAGTAAAATATTTTTTCTTTCTTTTGATTAGTAACAGTGGGTAAAAAGGAAAAGAAAAATTAAAGATGATTTTCCAGGTTATTTTAGTCTTTCTTGTCAAGCTACCTCTCCTATTCTGAGCCAAAATAAGTGAAATTCTAATGATAAACCAAAAGGTAAGAGATATAATAAGTATTGCACTTTAGCTAAAGTGTTGATAATTAAGTAATTAATTACTCCAAGTGAAAAAAAACTCAAGGACTAATTAGTGTCTTCATAATAATTGATTATCTGACTTTTACATGATTCAAGGCTATGTCCTGTTAACCTCATTCTCAGCTGGGGGCAGGAGCCACAACAAACTTATCCTTCTGAAGTAAATGTGAAGCTATGGACTGGCTTAAAAGGTACAACAAACTCTCTACATCTTCTTCTAGAAATGCTCATTAGTGGAAGGTCAGAGTAACCATATGGCTTTAAGAAATCATGATAAACAAAAGTCCGGAATTTTCCTAAGAGCTATTAGGAGTTGCCTCATTCCTTTACTGAAGAACTTATAATAGAATCTTTTATATAGTTATATTTTGGTGCATCTGAAATATGATTCTACCTATGAACATTGGTTTTGCTGTATTCTTTCAACCAGGGGAAAGCTTCTATCATAAACCCATGGTTCTATCAGTTAAGATAGGCTAACGTAGAAGCCAGACATAGAAAACCTGAAACAATGGCTCAAAAAAGATAAGCAATTTGTTTCTATCATATGCACAGTTCCAGAGGTGGGTGGCTGTGCTCCTGGAGATCATGGGGGCGGGAGTCCCAGGCTCTCCACCAGTGCCCAAGAATGTTGTCCTTGTCTGCGTTGGTCAGGATGGGACTATCACCGCAATATCCACATTCCCAGCATGGGATGGGGAGGAGAAGAGGAAGCCTAGCAACTTCCCCTCAAGGGTGTAACCCAGAAGTTCCACACATCACTTCCTCTCAACCCCATCTGCCCAAACTTACTCAACATAGTCAGGAGAAGCTGGGGAATGTTGTTACTGGCTGCATAGCCATGTGTCTAGCTGACATGTGGGCGGTGGGGAAGGTTCTAGTTCTAAATAAAAAAGAGAATGGATATTGAGGAAGGAGCAGTTCATAGTCTCTGCCTCTCTTGTCGCTATTTGGTGCATAATTTGTCCCCTGCTGGGAACCCTTTTGAGCTATGAAGGGTCTTTTGTAACTTTGAAATATCTGCCAAATTTGTCAGTCAACAACAATTTGTTGGACTCATAGGTCCTTAGTAGGCAATTTCTAGGCATAAATCCTGCCTCTTTTTTGAGAAACTTACCCTGGGATGAAAGCCAAGAACACTTGCAAAGATAATGGTGCCTGATGCCTGGGTACCACAGAGGTAAAAACACCCAGTGCTGGAGGAGGTGGAAGAAAAAAGAGATTGCCTGGGAATCCTCACAAGAGGTGTGTTAGATCTGTGTCTTGAAGGATTGCTTAAGTTCCAATCCTAGGGAGGACCAGAGCACAGGATTACAAGGCCTCTCAGGGGCAGTGATAGGAAAAGGGTGGGCATGTGGTTGGGCCAGAGTAAAGAGGTCATTGTATGTCCTAATAGAGGCCCAGGGTTGTCAGTGGGTTGTCAGCAGGGAAGAGAGTGATATGAACAAGTTCACATTTAGCACAGGTCCTTTCTCCACACCTCACACACAAATCCATAAAAATGGTCAGAGTCAATGAACAGAAGACACTGAGCTTTACAAAAAGAGATATTGACAAACTCTTCCAATTAATAGACCTCAGTAGAATGCTAAAAATATCTTTTAAAAAATTACTGATGCATTTACCCTTTTACCCCAAAGACTTACTTTCAAGAGTTTACCCTAAATAAATAGCTGCACAAGTACAAAGTAATGTATGGGTGATGGCATAATTTGTCATGCTCTCAAAAGACTTGAAATGAGCTAGATGCCCATCATGAGGAGATCGATTGAATAACTGGTTGCATTGAGTTCTGGAGAGGCCCTAGGTTTGTGGACCCTGTAACATATTTCTTCAATGTTCTGTGCATCTGTGGGGGACAGGTCCTGGACACCAAAAGTGTCCCCCTCAAGTGTCTTCCTTGTGTTTCTAGTTTTCTGCCTTGGGACTTTTTCTGAAGGCAGGATCTCAGCCCTTGACTGGGACTGTCTAGAGTATGGAGAATCAACTGGGGCAGCTCTCAACTGATACAAGCCAGAAATCAGTAGATAAATTACCAATGCTTGCACCCTTTGGAGGGATAAACAGCTCCTCACAGGGGTATCAGGAATTCAGTCCCAACTGCTCATAATGGTAACCAGCTCAATGACATCATCTTTATTGACTTTTTCTCCATCCCTGTCTCATCTCTTCACTCCTTTTTCCTGGCACCACCTTCCAAGTAAGCTACCACTGGCCAAGGGGAGCCCAAACTAGGGCTCCCCTTGATGTATAGGGGCTATACATGACATCCTAACAGTCAATCTCCCTGTATACTAATATGGCATGGACTTCAAGATAATTCATTACATGCAAAAATGCAAAGGAAAAATAGTACATACCATATTTTATGTAATAAGGGTGGGAAATGAAAATATTTATGGATACAAATGTAAAAAAATAAATATGGCAGAAAAAAACCGAAAAGGAATGAAAATGGCCATACAGAAGGGATAGTGGGAATGTGGAACAGGATGGAAGGAACAGGAATGAAAGAAAAAAATTTTATATAGTTTTAATATTTGAACTCTGAATGTTTTACATACTTAGAGATTAGACTAAATTTCAAGAAATAAGCCTCTAAATGATGCACAAAAGAAAACAGCACTAAGGTCAATTGAAAGCACTGTTAGTACACATATGGATGCTGTCACTAGGTCTGGCTTAGCTGCAAAGATGGCAAAATGGTGCCACACTTTGGAGTTAAGTCACCATATTAACAAATGATCATGAGTAGAGTTTGCTCTTAACTGACCAACTTTTCTGCAGATACTGCATGTCAAACACTGCACTGCATTATCTATTAAACCCTCACATTGGCCCAGCAGAGTGTATCACAAAGCCCTTGGACCAAGATTGTAAAATTTATTGAGAAATTAGAATTTAAAACCAGGTTTCTTTAATTTTACTGTAAATAATAACACTTACTAAGGACTTACCGTGTGCTAAGTGCCACCCTAGGTGCATTGCTTAGTATTTATTCCACACCATTGGAATAAAAACAGTCTTCTGCAGTGAAATTGGTCCTTCTTTCATACAAGGCAACAGGGGCCAAATTTGAGGTCTGTCTCCCTTCTCCTTGTCTTAGGAGATCAGAGCTTCATAACTCGAATTACTATAGCTGTCAACCAGAGCTATTAGATCTCTATGCTGCTTGGAGTGAACAGCAGATTTTTGTGGTCTTGGGCACCCAGCTTGACTTCTCAGGGCTTGAGTATTTATTTGTGCAATAGAAGAATAGGCTCGAGCAGTGTTCCTCAACTTCAGCACCACTGACGTTTGCTCTGGGTGGTCTTTGTTGTAGGGGGCTATACATCAGAGGATATTTATTTAACAGCATCTTTGGCTTCACCTCTCCCGACATTGTAACAACCCAAAATGTCTCCAGATGTTGTCAGTGTCCGTAGAAGGCAGCAAGGAGAGGCGGGGAGGGGGATAAAATGGCTCCTGATTGAGAACTGCTGGACTAGATGATCTTTTGGGTCCTTCCCATCCCTAACAGTCTGTGTCTCTGGGACCTGAGGCCAGGACATTGTCAGGAGAAAAAAGAATGTATGTGGCAGTGAGCTGGGTGGATTCTCCCTGCCCTTACCCCATCTTGTGAAGCAGGCCAGGAAGCAGGGCGGTGGCTGTGCTTGGAGCAGCCTCTCTTGAAGTTCTTGAACTAATCACTCACATCCTCATTGCAGCTTCTATCACTAAGAAGGCAGCTCTGGAAGATACCCCACCAGGACCTGAAGGCCTGGGGACAGTGGAATGCAACCAAAGCCTTTCCCTGGAGCCAGGTACCCAAACGGAGGAGAAGAAGACCTCAGAAATCTCCCTGGGCTCTCAACATATAAGGGAATTAGAGAAGAGGATGAATCCGGAGAAGGCCGTTGAGGAAAGGCGAGAGGCTGAGGATGTGGAGACCAATGCTCTGCAGGAGTGCCCCGGGATCAGAACAGAAGCCATGTTTCTCCATGAGATGGTAAAGCGGGCGCACTGCCTCCTCACTACTCTATGTAGAGTCCTCTTTTTGCTGAGGACTCTTGGTACAATTTAAAGGAGATTTTTAAAAAATCTTTTTTTTTTTTTTTTTTCTGCCAAAGGAACTTTAAGAGACCCACTTCTAATCAGGCTTGGAATTTTTTCGCAGTGGACTTTTCAGAGATTCTGGAGTAATGGAAAGGAACCATCCAGCTCAGGTTTCCTAGAACAGACTCAATTCTAAATATCTCTGACCTGGGATTAACATAAACCAGTGACCTGTCACTGAAATGTAATAGCATTCAATCCCAGAAGCAGCACAAAACCTGCTTGTCATATCCCAGACCCAAATAGAATGATAATTTACATGATCCAGCCCTCATCTCCCAGACAGCCTGCATGGGCTGTTCTCTAGGCTTTTTCTAAAATCTGAAGAGATTTCCAGGATCAATCCCTTCCTCCTGTGGCTTCTGGAGAAGTAAAAATATGATGTCAGAATTGACAGAACCTTGTTCACTTGGTAGAGGTGAAATTTTCCAAGCAGGTTTTTGTAAGATGTCCTTACATAAGAAGGAGCAAGGCTTCCTGAAATGCCCAGGGAAGAGTCCTGCATCTGGGAGGCATCTCTGTGAGCAAAGCAGTGTGCCAAAGGAGAAAAGGAAGCTCATTGCCTTTTAACTTGCTTCTAGGACATGCATAAGAGGACTATGTGCTGGAAATCGGGGCAGAGCTGGGTGCTGTGGTGGCTTCAGGAAGCCTAAGTGAGGGTTCCTATAAGAGGTGTTGGCATTTGTTGAAGGGGAAGGGTGAATGCGGATTGAATTCTTATTAGGAGGTCCCAAGTGTGAGTTGCTTTAAGAAGCAGATAAAGTTAGTACTGGAAGAACTAGGGTAAACTCAAGGGAACAAGTAAAGATGTATTAAACACCCAATTTGTGACAGGTGCTCTGCTGAGCACTGGAATAACTTCATGAACCAAACGGTCACTGCCTTCTTAGGGCTGACAGCCTAGTGGAGAAAGGTAATTTCCAGGGTGAAGTGGAAGTTTGAAGTGAAGTGGGGCATATGATACAAAGACCTAAGCTAGTCATAGGGGGAATGTCACCAGGGTGAGGGAGAGCTTCCCTGAAGAGTAGATATGTAGGTCGAAAACCTCACCTAGAAGAAAACGGTAGAGAGTGCAATAGGAAGGGAGAGACTTCCAGGCAGAAAGAGCAAGATATGTGGTGGATCTAGGGTGGGAGAGCCTGAAACATTCATGGAATTGGAACAAGGCCAGGATAGCTGGAGAAAGTAAAGCTCAAGTGGAAGCAGGAGCCACATTGGGCAGTACTGTGTGGAAGGGCTTGGGGATCAGCGTAAGGGCAATGGAAAAGTATATGATATGTTCCAAATTTTGTTCTTAATGGGTTAGTCTATTCTGTGAGGAGGAGACAGGCAAGAGAGAAGGCAGGGAAGTCAGTTATGAAGCTAGTATGTATGTGGCAAACCAAGCAAGGTTAGAAGGTGGCTAGATTGTGTGTGTGTGTGTGTTGGTGATGGGGGTGAGGGGTGGTATCTGGGGATAGAAGTGGAAGGAGTCCAAAGCTACTTGGGAGGTAGAATGACCAGGAATTGGTAAAGGATTGGATATGGAGTGAGGAGGAAGAAGAGACAAGACATCACCTAGGTTTTTGCTCTGGGGAAAAATTTCCATTGTGGTCCTTGTACTGAAATAGCAGAAAGTGGAGTACAGGGGAGTCTAAACTTATTGATTCCTTAGTAAGAGATTAATTAATGTAGGTGTTGAGGAAAGTAAAGAGATAAGAAAAAGGCCTGCCCTGCTCTGAAGAGATGCAGTTTAGTAGGGAAAATAGAACTATGCACAAATCATATAGAACAGTAGAGTCAGATTACTTTTGCCCAAATAAGAGTTATCTGAAAGAAATAACTCAAAACAATGAATCAATTTCAATGCAACACAATCTTTATTGAGCAGCCACTCACAGTATATAAGGACCATTTGACCTTGAGGAATCAAACACCAATAAACACAATCCCTGACCTCAAGGAGCTCACAGTCCATTGGAAATAAAACAAGCATAAAAGGAACTGGACTCTAAAACAGCATGTGATTGGAGCCAGGTGAGAAGGTATGCGGGGTGGCAGAGATCAGATTTCTCAGAAAGGCCTGCACCCCCACCGGATGGAGATGCTCCTTTTCCCCGGGACACAATTAGGCCCTGAGACAAGAAACTAAAGACACTGAAGTTTGTTTTCCTGGCCCTCCCTCCATCCTTTTTCTTTCTGCAGCTTTGGGTTTTATGTAGGGAAAGGGAGTTGAGAAGGACAAAGGGAAGCTGGACTTAAGGGGGAAACAAGGACAGTAAACAAGATGGCACAGGAGGCAGTCCAACAACCACAGGAAATACCCGGATCATGTTAACAGTGGGTGTCTGTGAATAGTAGGAATATGACATTTTGCTATTTTTGTATTCTTCTTTGTTTTAATATGTATTTAAAAGTCTTTTCGTGTGTAATATGTATTTCTTCAGTAATAAGCAAAAGAATTATGTATTTGGAAAGCAGGTGTCAGGGTAAGAATTAATATTTTCACTTTATTGGAAAAATTTCATCCTATCTTCTAGTAAATCTAAGGTTAAATGAGACCAGGTTTAAGGTTTTTATTTTGTTTTGTTTCCTTTAAAGCAACGGTACACAGGGTTGTTCTGGTGTAGGCAGTGCTGGATTTCAACCCTAGTCTGCTACTCTGTGATTTAGGGAAATTGCTTAATCTATTTGAACATAGGCCTCCTCATTTATGTAATGGGAATATAGTAGTGTTTATCTCCTATGGTTCTGGGAAAATTAAACAAGAAGATAAAAGTATTTTATGGCACACGGTAAGCAATCAAGCATCCGCAGTTATTACTGATTATGCATCTCTTATGTGCTGGGTAGCTCAGGCAGGGAACTGTCCCGTCCTTCACTATCACCGAAAACAAGGCAGATGACAATGCTCAGAGTCCTTAATTCTAAGGAAATAATAAGTTTCTTGATGTTTTTCAGGATGAAGATGATCTGGCTAATGCCCTGATATGGCCCGAGATTCAACAGGAGCTTAAAATCATTGAATCTGAGGAGGAACTTGCGTCATTGCCACCATCTGTTCAGAAGATAAGCCTAATTCTGCCCAGTTTTGAGTCAAGTCCAGGGCCCTTTGCTTCCCCAGAGCCTCCAGGGAGTGTCTCTCGTGCCTCCGCCCCCTCTCCAGTCTCCGCCCCCCAGGAGGAGGGGACTAAGGTCTCAACCAATCAGAGTACAATGGATGCTGCCACGGCAGCCAATAGAGATAAGCCAGAGTCAACCAGAGTCCACAGCTCCGAGTCTGGGCTGCGTCCTGACCGTGCTACTCTGGCTCCTCTAGAAATAATTCCTTTTGAGGAGCCATCTCCACCGGCAAGGACTGAGGCTGGACGCCCCGGGAATCTCTCTCCTCCGCTTCCTCCTGCTCCTCCCCCTCCAACTCCTCTGGAGGAGGCGCCTGGAATCCTGCTGTCAAAGGGCGGTGTTGAGAGAGAAGATCCATCCAGGAATTTGAGGACAAATCCTTATATAGAGCAGCCGGGGTCCAAAGATAGCCCTGGGATCTCTAGTCTCTGTCAGGGAGAGGAGGCCACTCCAAGACAAAGTGAAAAACAAACTTCAAAGAACGCTGCTCCGGAGGGGGAAGTCCTTGGTTTTCCAAGCCCAACAAAGGAGGTTGAGATCTCCCCACATGGAGAGGGGGATGTAGCCCAGTCAGTACAGGAGCCTTCAGACTGTGATGAAGATGACACTGTGACAGACATTGCTCAGCACGTCCTGGAGATGGTGGAGCCCTGGGAGGAGCCCCAGTGGGTGACAAGCCCTCTTCACTCTCCCACACTGAAAGAAGTGCAGGAGGCCCAGATGCAGGGCCCGCAGAGCCACCGATTGGAGAAGAGGCTTTCTCACAGGCCCAGCCTTCGCCAGAGCCACTCTCTGGATAGCAAAACTACCATTATGAGTCCGTGGACTCTTGAGGTCACCCCATCTAGCAGCTGTGCTAATCTTGAAACAGAGAGAAATTTTGATCCTCAGGCAGCCAGGAGAGAGATTACTAGATGGGATGAGAAAGCCCTGAAGAGCTTCAGAGAGTTCTCTGACCTGAAAGGGGAAGAGGTTCTTCCCAGCCAGAAGGGACCAGGTAGTGTTCAGTCTAAGCCAGCAGCAATCAGCCCAGTCACCCCAGTACAGGGAAAGGAGCTGGGACCGCTTCTTGGGCAGAGCAACCAGATTAAGCAAGCTGGTGTTCCTGGGCTAGAAAATAGCAAGGAGAGTTCACCTAAGGTTCAGGATAGCACCTCACCTGGAGAAGACCTCCCAAAGTTACAGCTAAAGAGCACTGAGTGTAGCCCCTCAAAAGGGAAAAACCGGCCTTCTTCCCTCAACTTGGACTCTGCCATTCCCATTACTGACCTCTTCCGGCTTGAGAATGGGGCTTCATTTAGTTCACCTGGAATGCAGCTCTGTGAATCAGGAGACCCCAAGTTCACCTGGATGACCTCATCTCACTGTAAAGCAGACTCCTGGAAAGATTACTCCCAGGATACCCAGGACCTGGACCTTGTTGCTCATGCCCTGACAGGCCGCCGTAACTCGGCTCCCGTGAGTGTGTCAGCTGTGAGAACCTCCTTCATGGTCAAAATGTGTCAAGCCAGGGCAGTGCCAGTCATCCCACCCAAGATTCAGTATACACAGATCCCACAGCCCCTGCCATCTCAGAGCACAGGGGAGAGTGTAGCTCAGCCTCTGGAGAGGAGCCAAGAGGAATCCAGCTCAACTAGTGGGACCTCTCAGAAATCTGCCAAAGGTGATTCTCCCTCCTCCCTGGAAAGCCCAAGGGAAGAGAAACCAAAGCAAGATACAGGAGCCATAGCATCCTCACGGATGGATACCACTGCATCCTGCATTTGTGAGGGACCCACCCTTTCTCCAGAATCAGACTTATCTAATCTCCTCTCCACCCAGGACGCAGTAGTGCAATGCAGAAAGCGCACATCAGAGACAGAGCCATCTGGGGACAACCTTCTTTCTTCAAAAATAGAGCGACCATCTGGGGGTTCTAAGCCTTTCCACAGGTCAAGGCCAGGAAGACCTCAGAGCCTAATCTTATTCAGTCCTCCTTTCCCCATCATGGACCACCTGCCTCCCTCATCCACAGTTACAGATTCCAAGGTCCTGCTGTCTCCTATCAGAAGTCCCACTCAGACAGTTTCCCCTGGCCTTCTTTGTGGGGAGTTGGCAGAAAACACATGGGTCACACCAGAAGGGGTTACACTTAGGAATAAAATGACCATCCCTAAGAATGGCCAAAGACTAGAGACCTCGACCAGCTGTTTTTACCAGCCCCAGCGGAGATCAGTAATTCTGGATGGAAGAAGTGGGAGGCAAATAGAATGATCAGTTCAGTTGCTGGTGTCTGAAAAAACATCATGATTCATCTGGAAATTATTACAGGGCCAACTTGCCATTTTCCAGCACAGATTATCTAACTTTGGACTTATTTTGGCCTCTAACTTCTCTTTTTTCAGCCTTTTGACTATTCACTAATTAATCCTTTGCCAGAAGAGTGTCAAGGAAAGGACCAAAAGGTGAAATTTAGATAAGTCTGTACGATCAAGTGGGAAAGCTTAGGTAAGGAATGAGGGAATTCTTGCTTCCAATGAAATTTGGGGTCTCATATGTAAGCTGCATTACTCCCCTACTACCATTACCTATTACTGTTGAGAGCTGGCTATAGTAATTGTCTTTTGCAAAAAAGAAAAATCCTTTGCAGGTGTTGGAAAATGCTATTGAGATTTGAAGGCCTCCTCTTTATTTCATGCGTTTTACTGCTCTTTAAAGCATGTGTTCTTAAACCAGTTTTCTAATAAGCTTTGAAAAAGTGAACTATCCAAAATAGAAGCAGATTTGGAAATGCAAACTAATGTGCATTTAGATATCCAAGTGGGTAAACTCACCCATGCTCTTTCCCTGGAATCCCTGCAGATCTGTCCAAGATGACTCCATATACCAGCATAGAAAATCAGAATCTAAGTCAGGAGCAAACCCTGAGACTGGCACAAACTACAGACTTTCTGGTGCATTTCATTTGGGACCCTACTTGCCACTGTTCTGAACTCTGATTTATAAATCCAGTAGCTGGCCAAGTGAGGACTGAGCTGAGGATTTTCTTAGTGAAATGAATCAAAATTTTCATGTATGCAGTTGTGAAGTGAAGGTATCATCTTCCTTAACAATATCAGGGTGTAAGCACCCAATGTCATCATAGAGAAAAGCCCCACACAAAGCCTACACTGTGAACTTAATGTATTTAAGTTGGTGGGCAGGAAACACTTCCTGCTCAGCCTTACTCTTCTTCCACACTGGGCTGGGTCCAGCAGTACAGGAAGGGAGGCAAGGAGGGATCCTAGCAGAGTGGACATCACTACCACTCACTCCCCTCCTTGAAAATGTATTTCATTTTAGACAGTGGGTCCCTTTTTTTCCCTCTCCCTATATTGTTCCAGATTTGAGGCATGTGTCTCCCTTCCATAATTCTCTTCATCCACCATCTACCTAAGGCCCTCAAACTTGCTCTTCCTTCTATCTGGATGCAAGCAGAAGCAATAAACCAATCTGATTTTCTTTCAGTTGTTTGGAATTTTTCATGGTTCTTTCCATTTCAGATGGAGGAAGGAGAACTAATATACATGCTGGCAGAATTTTGGTTCTCCCCTCCAAAAAAAGGCGTCACAGGGCACCCTTTCTCAGATTCAAGCCTCACTGAATTCTATCCAGAAGTTCAGTTATTGCAGACATTTCTCTGAAGGCTAGCAGTGCCTCTGGGCAGAACCCATAGCCAAGGCTACAGTTGGTCTGGGCTGGGGCTGAGTTGAATTCACCTTCTTCAATGAGAAACTGGAAGCTGATGCCTTGCCATTAATCGCTCTCTTTTCTCTCTCTCTCTCCCTCCCTCCCTCCCTCCTCCCTCCCCCTCTCCCTCTCCCTCTCCCTCTCCCCCTTCTCTCCCTGACAAATCTGAGAGTTTTGAAATCTTTCCTGTGCCTTTTAAGCCAGGTCTGTGGCAAGGGTAACTTTAAGTCAGCTGATAAGCTCTGCTTTCAGAGAATGCTGAGATGAGTGAGAAAAGAGAGCCATCAAAGGGGGCTTCAGTGAGTGCTTTTGCTTTCTCACTGGGTGAGCAAGACTTGGGACCAATAGTTAGTGAGATATCAACTTATAAGAAAAGTCCTAGAACATAGCATTTTACTCTAGGCAAGCAAGGTGAAGAAACATGGTGGTGAAAGATGAGAGAGGCCATGTCCCATAAATAAGAAAAGCACATTCCTACCTTATCAGGAAATATGGCAGATAGATTGTATCTGTTCCAGTGTACTTCTGGTGTCTATGCTTTGATAAGGACCAAATTCTAGGCATTGAGAGGGAAAGAATTGCACTTCACCAACCATCAGAACTCTGAGCCAAGTAATGAAATATTTAAACTACTTTATGGTTGGTTTAAATTTTTGTTTGTAATACTTACAGGATATATTTTTATTTGGGGATAGACTGAGAAGCCACCCTTTACATATTAACAATTGACTTTAATTGTAAGGGTTGAGGTGCCTATGTTAGATTTATAAAACGGCTGCCATGATCCTCTGACTGGCATTTCATTTATTGGATCACCTTCAGGTGCATGGGTATATGGACGTCACCCATGCAACACAACTGGCAGCTGTCTGGAGATATTCCCTACTGCAAGCTTGTCTAATCAGTTAATTCCAGAAGAGCTTGGAGGCGGACTTTCTGTGTCCTGCTGCTCAGGTGTAGACTCTCCTTAACTATCTCACATCCTGTCAAGGTCAGAAACATATTCATAAATTCCTGTGGGCTGGGCTAGCCTAGTGTTGATGAAATTCCATTTCATGGCAAAGAAAACTCATAATTTTTCTCCCAAAGGTTCCCAAAATGCCCTGGGATTACCTATTGGACCACCCACATGGGCTCTGAAAAATGAACTCCCTAAAAATGGCTGGTTGGGAATCAGATTGCCTGTTTCCGAGTAGGGGAGGGGCAGGGCAAGTACTGCTGTTTTCAGGAAGATTTGCCTGGTTCCCTGGAAAGGGCTACAGAATCAAACTCTTCAACTATCAATCCTCAAAATGGGGGTGACTGATTTTAAATGTTGATTTTGAAATGAAATGCATGCATGTTTTCTTTCAGTATTAATGACTGCTTAAGAAAATAATGACCCATTTTTATTTGCAAAATGGCCCTTCCAGGCGGTGGTGGCGGTGCCTCCTGCTGCTGCTGCTGCTGCTGCTTCTTCTTCTTTTTTTTTTTTTGCCAAAGTGGACTAGAGAGAGGGAATATGGTTTTAATTCTCTGCTTCACTTGGAATATGAAGCAACCTGACCAAGAACCTCATCAAGACACTCTTAACCTAATCTAAGCCTTAAACTTCAAAATATTATCCAGGTCAAAATTCAGGATTTTGCAGACATTAAAACCATTAACTGCCAAACAAAGGCAAAAATGGGGGAAAATATAGCAACTAGCATATTTCAATAGGATTGTTAATCGTATTCAAGTGACCTACTGATGTTACACAATTAAATTAAACATAATTGGGGCTGAGGATGTGGCTCAAGCGGTAGCGCGCTTGCCTGGCATGCGTGCGGCCTGGGTTCGATCCTCAGCACCACATACAAAGAAAGACGTTGTGTCCGCCGAAAACTAAAAAATAAATATTAAAATTCTCAAAAAATATATTAAAAAAAATAATAAATAAATTAATTAAACATAATTGTAAATCCAGTAGACCATACCAGTGAGACAATGAGCTGTTGACAACTTTGCTTTGATTAAAAAAAATTAGAGAGTGGCCCAGACATAGTGACATGTGCCCGCAATCCCAGCAACTCAGGAGGTTAAGGCAGGAAGAGGACAAGTTTGAGGCCAGCTTGGCCAATTTAGCAAGATCCTGTTTCAAAAAATAAAAAGGGATGAGGATGTAGGTCAGTGTAGCTCAGGGATGTAGGGTGCCCCTAGGGTCAATCCCCAGTACTTAAAAAAAAAAAAAAAAAAAGAGTGAGAAAAAAATTAAGAGTGGCAAGCAACTGAGGTTTTCTTCTGGTCCTGATTGGTCTAGTTGTGAAGTTCTGTTGGATCTCTGCAAATAAGGTGAGATCCTTATTCCACACTTTTTGAGAAGAGATTTCAGAGACTTAATTCACTGCAAAGCAAGTTAACTCCTTCTGATGAAGTCAGAGGCCCAAGATAAACTGTTCGTAGGATTCATTTGTCTGGGATTGGAGTGAGAGAAGTTCACAGTAGGTTCAATTCCCACTAGAATTAATTAGAACCACATCCTATCATGGCTGCTCCTATCGGATAACATAATCTTGGAGTTTAAATGTTGCCAAGAGTACGATTTTAGGCACTTGGAGGCCAGCTCAAAATGTGGAATGACAAACAATGTGTCCTCTTTTACCCATACCTTTCTTAGCAAAATAAGGCCAGAAGAGGGAGTAAATGCCTGTGCAGGCATGGAGAGCAGGGGAGAGGGGAGAAGCCAGATAGAACAAACCCGGGAGCCACACTGGTCAACTGGCACAGAGTAGATCATTTAGTAGCCTTGAAGTATGTGAGCAACGCAGGGCTGACTTCTCCAACTCAGTGAAGAAGGACACAGCTAAATGGAAGAAGTTCACCAAGTCCATCGCCATGTTTCACTGGACGAATCACATTGCTTTGCATTAACTTAATGCCATTGTACTTTCTGGCTTATAATTCTGCAAAGTAAAGCACTTTTCCAAAGGAGTCCATTAGAAAGCTACATGAGCGCAGCTGTTTTTTGAGCTCTACAAATGTTTCCAAAGATATAATCAAAATGTGTTTCTATTCATTAAAAAGTATAAATATTAAACCTATTCATAGACTTTTAAGTGTAATTAAAAGTTTTGTTATGCTTTAAAATGTACTCTAATAAATGATATAATGCTTATGATGGAACTATGAGCTAGAGGAAGACCTGGGTCACCAAAAATTAATCAGAAAAGTAAATTCTACCCATCAGACTCATTGTTCCAATTTGTTGTGTTTGATGTCATTTTTTGTTATTTCAAGGTCTGGTCTTAACAGCCAAAGTCCTGATGAGTTGCTTCAGTAGATTTTTCTTGTTTTTACTATTTTAATTTAATAATTATCAAATGTTTACAATTTCACACTCTTACTCTTGCGTTCACAGTCACATCACCCAAATACCCAATACAGTTGATGATATAATGAAAGATAGAAGCAGAAAAGCTCATTGCTTCTCAAAACTTCAGAGTTTAAAGAGTCACATGGGTCATGACACAGACATGAACTCAATTTTCCTATTACTTGAATAAGTCAAGGAGGACTATTCTTTTATTTGAATAATGTTAATGATGCTTAGGGGACAGGAAGCAAGTATGTTCTCTTAGCATATGTTGTCACAGAAAAGGTGGTATTCAGGGAGCAGGGAGAATAATCACACAACCTAGTTTCTTCACTGAATGTCAGTGCCACTTCCTGGTCTTCAATAAAACTCTTTGAGGACACTTCTTTCCCTGCACAAAAGGCTACACTTTCCACATCAACAAACTAATACAAACGTTTGGAAGTTCACCCAATTTCTCACTATTGCTTCTGCACCTTTGCTTCTTCCCATCTCATACAAACGTGTTACCAAATTTATGGATCCACCTATTTTTACTTTTACATTCTTTGTGGCCATGATGCAGTCCATGTTCTAGCTTTCTCAATCTTTTTTTTTAATCCAATTTTTAAAAAATATTTTAAAGTTGTTGATGAACCTTTATCTTATTTATTTGTATGTGGTGCTGAGAATTGAACCCAGTGCCTCATGCATGCCAGGCAAGTGCTCTATCACTGAGCCACGACCCAGCCCCCTAGCTTTCTCAATCTTTAATACCAGACTCCCCTTTTCCTTCTACCTTGTATCCCACCATCATCCTGGATGACTTCGATGTACTAAAGAAAAACCCACTTAATACCCTTGCTACAATTTTTTTTATAACTTTTTACATCTACTATTTTGACCTTTTGTTTCATGAACTCAATCTTCCTATTACTTGAACAAGTCAAGGAGGACTATTCTTTTATTTGAATGATGTTAATGATGCTTAGGGGACAGGAAGCAAATATAATCTCCTGGCATATGTTGTCACAGAAAAGGTGGTATTCGGGGAGCAGGGAGAAAATTCCTCAACCTTCAGCATCTGCTTCATTCTCATTCATTCCTCTAGACCAACACAAAAATTACATCAGTTTCACAGCCCAGAACTTTGTGATCCTAAATTCCCACTTCCCACCAAGGGTGTAGTTCAGCGGCAGAGCATTTACCTAGCATGTGAGAGGCCGAGTTCCATCCCCAGCACCACAAAAACAAACAAGAAACCAAAAAAAAAAAAAAAAAAATCTTGCTACTTTATTCCTTCCATTTATACAACTTACCAATGCCTTGCCCACTCCTACTCTGACAGCACACTCATCAGACTTCATATTTCTTCCCTTAGCCTTTCTAGATCTCCAGGTGCATCATCTCAACTATTCCCGCCAAGACCACAACTCCCTTAACAAAAAGTCCTTTAGCTATACCTGCTTGGCAAACTTCCCATGAAGGAGCTGGGATTTTACCACCCACCTTCTCTGCTCTTTACTGTCTGTGGGTTAGAGCAGAGAAAATAATGAAACCACAGTGTGAAAGCCTTTCAATATTTATGGTCCCCTACCCCAGGAATGACCTAATTCCCCAAACCCTCTATTCTTACCCTCTCCTACATGACTTGTCCCTCCAAAGGATTCCTTCACAAGTTCATGATATCAGATGTCTTTCTTCAATTTCCCACTGTTATTTCCCCTTAGCCATATATGTGAGCACCTAAGCTCTCTTTACTTTAGAGGAAGTGCTGTCCCTCTTCCCAAAGCTCCTATGCCTCAGTATCCTCCCAATATTCTCTCCTATATGTTCAGCCTCTCCTTTGGACTTCAACACATACACATACTAAAATCTCTTCTATCTTGTTCCTTGAAACTTCCTCAACCTTCAGCATCTGCTTCATTCTCATTTATTCCTCTAGACCAATACAAACATGACTTTCACATTCATTTCTCCACTAAATCTGTGTGTGCTACTGAGGATTGAACTCAGGGCCTTGCACTTAGCTAGACAAGTGCTCTACCACTGAGCTACATCCACATCTCATTCCATTAAAGTTTATCTTGCTAAAGTCACCAATAGTCTAATAACCAAATCCAATAGTCACTTCTCAAGCTCTCAACTTCCCTGTTACTTGATATTGTTGATCATTCCTTTTTTGAAGCTCTTCCTAATTTGCCTCCTTTCTTGGCCATCTATTTTTTATTCTTGTTCACTTGAAATCTTCTTATATCCTTAAATATTATTCATCAGAAATCTGTCCTTCCTTCTCTTCACTTCACATTCTTTCTCTAGACCATCTTATTTAGGCCTAAGGCTGCTTCTACCACTCAACACACTGATGAGCCATTCTCGTCCTTTTCTCTTGCATGGACTTCTGAAATGGCTGGCTAACTGTTCTCCCTGAGTTAAGTCTCAGTGACATTGCCCCCATTCTCCAAATCTATCATATATACTATTGCCAAAGTCATCTAAAGATAGTGGCTTTCAAACCCTAGTACAATTCAAAATCACCTAGAAAGACCACTAGGCTCTACCCAGAATTTCCAACTCAAGTTGATTTAGAGATTGAAATTTTCCATTCCAATCAAATTCAATTGGAGATTGATTACACTTTGAGACCCCTGATTTGAGGACCATTTGGACCTTATGTTATTCCTTAACTTAAAATCTTGCATTAGGTATCTTCTGGCTATAAAACTCACCAGCAGGCTGGGGTTGTGGCTGGGTGGCAGAGCGCTTGCCTCGCATATGTGAAGCACTGGGTTCGATCCTCAGTACCACATGAAAATAAATATATTGTTTCCATGTATAACTTAAAAACATTTTTTAAAAACATTACCAGATTCTGTCTGCCTAAGAATTACTTGCAGTGCTTGTAAAATGTCAATATTACTGGACTTTACTCTCAAGATTCTGACTTAGCAGATCTGATGCAGTGTCCAGGGAATCTCTTTGAGAATTAGCAGCCTACAAAATAATAACAATTCAGACTCTTTAATGTGGAATTCAAGTCCTTCTGTAATTTATTTTGTGCCTAGCATTACTGAACTAGTTAAATACCTAGTTCTGGCCCACACCTTAGACCTTTGTATATTCTGTGCTCACTGTTTTCACCTCTCTTCTTCATCTGTGGTACACTCATTATGCTTTTTCCAAAAAGCATCTGTGTGCCACTTTGAAAGCCCTGCAAATGGCTCTCATCTGCACAAGACAAGGTTGCTCACTCCCTTCTCTGTAGCACCACCATTATCTCATACTTACTTCTACTATGGAACACCCTTGTGTGACAACTGATTAATGCCTGCCTTCTATTAGTTAATAAACTTGGAACACCACTGTGACTAAGAATCAGTATAGTCTGGCACAAAACTGTCCAGTAAATAGAAATGAGGGGGAAAGGCAGCAGTGATGGAGGCAACTAATAGGGACAGGAAAGTGGCTTAGGGAATATAAACAGAATCAGAGCAAAGAGGACATCCAGGAACATTTCTATCATGCTCATTCCTGTGTACTACCCTCCTCTACTCCCAAGACGTTTACCCACCTTAGGTTACAAAGAAAACTGGCCAGCATTTTCTTTCCTATTCTCATACCCCAAATTTACCCAACTGATTATTTGCCACACATTTCCTTCCATACATCTTTTAATGTACAAACATATATTTTAAAAAGGCCATTATTTAATTTTCTACCATCACTGAGCAAAAAATAGTGTCCCTTGTCTCACGTGATCTGTATTGTAATAAGATACCTACAAAGAACAGTTGGAATGTGTAAGAGCACACTGAACTGAAGGATTTTTATTCCCCTGATGCTGCCATATCTGGAGGTGAGAGCAAGGTGGATTTTTCAATTCCATTAGCCAAAGCTAATTTACGTCTTCTGTCTACTCACTCAGCCAGCCTAGCATGTGGTCCTCTTGGGCTACTCCTTTAGGATTTGAGAAAGACAGATCAAGCCAGAGGGGCAATCACATTAATTTACAAGACTTGTTTACTGTCTCTAACTAGTGTTATCTGGTTAACTTGTAAATGCTAGAACCAAGATGGGGCCTTTTCCATGAGATATATCTGCCCATACCACCCATTTTGCTGTTATGAACTAATTTCATCAAATTGTAAACCAAGAGAAACACATCCTCAAGATCCTAAGGAAAGCACATTGAAATGGCAGCTTTCCTGCCCTTCTTTTCCCGCCCCTTGAATCGCATTTAGGCTGAATCAATTTAAATAGCAAACAACCTAATACAATGGTTTTCTTCTTGTTCTTCCAATGTACGAACATGTTCCTACCTGAGGCCACTGCCCTTACTGCTACTATAACATGAAATTGTCACCGAAACTATGTATTTGTCTTGCTTTGTCCAACATTTGCTCAAAAATCATCTCAAAGATGCTTTCTTATAGTACCATTCCTATCACTTCCTACTTCCTTGCCTGATTGTTTTCTCTTTACTGTACTTATCACTGCTACCAGGAAACATTATACATAAACTTACCACATGATCTACTCCGCATACCCTGTAACCTCTGTGAGGGTAGGGCCTTTGTATTTCTTATTCACTGTTATATCCCAAATGCCAAATAAGAGTGTCTGGTGTTTAACAAATATTTGTTGAATGGTTAAACAGACTCAGACTAAATGCCAAATAATATTAACTTTAAAAAGCAGACCAAAATGTTTAAGGAAGACATGGTTAGACATAAAAGTTACCTTGGGTAGTTATATAGATAAATTACTCCTTAAATTATTTCCTTTGTTGAAAATCTTTTCAGAACGCTGCAAGCATTGTTTTTAGAGCCAGATTATGAACTCATGATTGATATTTTTACTTTGTCTTATTTTGTATCACAAAAAGCATTAGTGTAAAAAAAAAAAATCAACACAGAAAACACATGCCATGCTATTTTAGGTTTCCAAAACAAGGCCTCAGAAATTTAGATGACTACTGAAAATATCAATGGACTAAGCATATCACCTGCCAAAAATGTGGGAGGTATTAACTTAAAGGGTTAATGCGCACAAACATGAAAGTTCTGCAGTACATTTATTTATTAATTTATTCATTCAATTTTTTTTTTTTTTAAATTTTGCAGTGTGGGAGTGAACCCAGGGCCTTACGTATGCTAGACAAGAACTCCACCACTGAGCTACATCCCCAACTTTGGAGTATGAAATTCAAAATATACATTTTGGGTACAGATCAAATTCTCTGAGGACAAAGCAGTAACTCCTTCATAACTCCAAACATCCAAGACTGTTTAGCTGAGGACTTGCCCATTCTTCCAATCACCTGGTATTTTCAATCTGCCCATACTCTAGAATATATGACATTCACATTTATCATCTCCCTCATGAATATGGACACTCTATAAAATCTAGATTTTAGAAGTATTATTTCAAACAAGTAAAAGGAAAATCTTTGGAAGCAAAAGAAGTGAAAGAACAGGAAAAATGACAGCAAAACCCTGAGTCTTGGAATAGCTGATTCAAAAATATCTTGAAATATCGCAGGTTAGAATAAACCAGTTGAGATCCCATCTCAGAAGGGCAACAAAGAGAACCCCACCCAAGACTTGAACCTACTCTCTTTTGTAGTTATTCTAGTAATATTAACCAACTAAATTTAAAGAAATTGGTGCTAGAAGGCAACTCTACTCATCCCCCTTTCTGTAGTAATTACTGGCCAGCTAAGAACTAAAGATAATGAAAAGGACTGGAAGGAAAGCAGACACACAAAGGTACCATATCACACCAAGTGATACATGAAATTGTTCAAAATGAATGAGTTATTCAAGAGTCATACAAACAAATCAATCATTTTACTAGAGAGGCATACCTCTCACATGTGTATTATTCAAATGTACTAACACATGAAAGATCACATCACCTTGTTTATGGATACATTTAATATCCCTTACCCTTCCCGACTTTCAAAACATAATAGTATACAAAATATAAAATATCTTAAATATTTATAAAAATCGCAAGAAAAAAATAGAACGTATGAAAATATTTTTATCTGAGTTCTCCCTCGCTGTTGAGAGACAGCTTAGTTTGCCTTAAGTTCATAACTGCTGAGTGGGTAGGAGTATGCCCTGCCTAATACTATTCTGTCCCGAAGGAGCTTAAATAAAACATAGTAGTTGCAGAAGAGGATGAGAGCCATGGAAAGTGTGTGATTCCACTTCTCCGACCGCAGCAAGGAATAGAGCTGGTAGAAGACAACACTGCCCTCAATAAGGATTAGTAGATTTAACAGCCTTAATGGACGATG
Organism: Marmota marmota marmota; assembly: GCF_001458135.2. NCBI lineage: Eukaryota > Metazoa > Chordata > Mammalia > Rodentia > Sciuridae > Marmota > Marmota marmota. The sequence goes on along the minus strand of NW_025999968.1, from coordinate 706,028 downwards.
AAACAGGAACTGTAAGGAAGTTAAAAAACACAATGTTATTTCATAGGAAAGACTCAAGTTATTCTTGAATTCATTTTTCCAAAGTAATTTCGTATTTATGAGTTCTTACACACAATAAAAAATACATCTGTTTGCCCTGGGACATAAAAAGAGGGATATGTATGTCCAAAAGAACAAGTATATTTATCCAAGACAGGGTGGAATAAAGCAACAAATGGGAAATATTTCACACTTTGAAAATCAATATGTAATGAAGATATTGAGGATGTAATGTAGGATTATAACTGATTAAAATGTAACCATTTAAAAATGTGAAAACTAGGGCTAAGGATGTAGCTTGGTAGTAGAGTGCTTGCCTAGCATGTGTAAGGCCTCCGGGTTCAATCCTCAGTACTATAAGAAATTTTTAAATAAAATAGATAAATAAATATAAAAAAGCTATTCTTAGCTTGTGGGATAATCTAAGACCAAATACTCACACTAGACAAGTACCTAGAAAGAGGGAAGTATTATAAGTTCAGGGAAGTATTATAATACCAACACCATAGTTTTTTTTTATTTTTCCTTAAACTCTTTACTCACAATGGTCACTTATTGAAATCTTTCATAAAACATATGCTTCTACTATTTATTTTTTCTCAATGAGAAATAGAGTGCAAAAAGACAAAGCAAAGAGGAAGGAAGGAAAAATGAGTTGGAACCAGAGTTAAGATTACACATTGGGCTTACTATTTTCACTCTCATCAAATTCTTCACTCTAAGGAGCTAAATCCAGGTTTACTAATAAAAAGGCATTAGGTCACAGGTTGCAAAGGAACATTATCTAACAATTCAGCTCAGCCAGTCAAGTCCTAAATTTAGATGAGGAGAGACTGTATTAATGGTAATTAATTTCAGATGTAAAAGAACTAATTTAGAAGGAAGTTTGATCTCAAGAACTTAAACCTGAGAATGAAGGCCAAACTATCATGACTCCTCTGAAAAGTACATAGTGTCTCAGGGCCCTTCTTCAGGAAAAAGAAAATCTTTAGCTTGGGGTTTACTACATGATACTTTAGTAGTATCATACGTAAAACTGGCTCAATTAATTTTCTAGAAGGATTCAGAAAAACAATTTCAGATTCCATGGCAAGGTGTGTCATTAAACATGCCAGTAACCTACAAACCGAATAAGGAGAAAGGTAGACAGGTTTTAAAGGGTAAAGGCTATTGGTAATAGACACATTTAAAGTGAGTGTTCTTAAACTTCAATCTGCTTAAGAACCATTTCCAAATATGAAAATGCTATAGATTCCTAAGATCCTTTAGAAGACTGGGATACAGGCCCTGAATACTACTTTAAAAGAGTGAGTCAGGTGCCAAGCACAGTGGTACAAGCCTGTGATCCCAGCTACTTGGGAGGCTGAGGCAGGAGGATCACAAGTTTAAGGCCAGCCTGGATAAATTTGTGAGACCCTCTCACGAAATACAATAAAAAAGGGGGTTTGCGGATTAGCTTGGTGATACAGTGTTTGCCTAGCATGCATGAGGCCATGGATTTTACCTCTAGTATTGGGGGGAAAAGGAGATGGGAACAAGAGTGGCCAGATCATTTATATACAGGTGGCTCAAGAACTGCTTTTAGAAGAACTAACTATTTGGTCAAAATCAGCAATTAATTAACTTGCCTAATCTTTCTTCCATAGATTCTACTTGATTCTTCAGAGTCCAACACTAGCAAGAAAAATACTTATTTTTCAAGCAGAAAATTCTAACAAAAATATTTTGTTGTTACAGTTTTCAAGAGGACAACAAGGATGAACAGAAGCCATTAATACCCTAGGGAACTCAGCCATTTAAATTAAATAAGTATCCTGTGGAGAAATCAAATACTTATGTAGTTGTGACCCGAGTCTGTTCCCATCTTAAGACAAGCTCATGGAAGTTCAGAAGGAGCCACTGTAGTCTCCTCATCCAAGGGCCTTTAACTTCCCCATGCTCCTCCCAACTAAGAACCTGCCCTCCTTCCCCATCACATATTTACAGATATCCTGCCCTCATGCAAGTTCCCAGTATGTAATTGAAAGGTCCCTTAGTAACAAACACCTGCAGAACTAAAAAGTCCATGTATCCTCACAAGTAACTGAGGGAGAAAAGTATAATTTTTTTTTTTTTTTAAATCTCCAATTCTATTTTAGGATATGATCTCTACTCAAAGGCAATGCACTGCACTACGGACATTTTTACTAAGAATAGTCCTGAGCAGGTCTCTTCTTTTCCCTACTCCCACTGGCCACCAGCTGGTCTTTCCTTTAAAAGTAAGTGCTGCTTCCTAGAGTCAGAATTTCTGGAAAACTAAAGACCACATAAAACATAATCCAATGCATAAGTGCAAGTGAGAAAGACGCAGGGTTCAGTGGATATAGATTGCTTTTTCCTTTTCTAACTTTGAAGCTTTTCTCTTTTGAATCCATGTAAAGATAAAAGGCTATAGATCATAACATTTGTCTGACTTCCAAAGGGGTAAGTTAAGGTATTTTAAAGAGAAGAAAAAATAAAAATAACACACACAAATATCTGACAAATAAAAAAATTAATAAAAACTACATTATTACTATGTTAAATATTATTTAAAGATACACACAGATACAATATATCTTAAGAACATCACTAAACCCAACTATTACAAAATAAAATTGTAAGATGAAAAAGGAAGTCTTATATAATGGACAACTTATTTGAAGCAAAATTACATTTAATAAATTCCAATGTAACTAGAGAAACCACCCAAGCTATTGAGACTGCAATAATGATATATGACCTCCAAACTGCTTTTCAGAAGACACTTCCATGGGCCCAGGACCATTGTTATAGTAACAGCAAAAATTATCATGCCTCAATTTCCTAGTATGTGTTACTCACTGTGCTATGTGCATACATACAGAATGGCCTTCTAACATTTACTCCTAAACTTATGCTTAAAAATAAATAAATGGTACTTGCATAAAAACGGGCATGGGATACATCTGAAGGCACTGCCACGTTGTAAGGCCCCATGGCTCTATATAAACATCTGCTATGCCGCACCAGCACCCCTTGAGGCCATATTGTATTTTCTGACCAACTAAAGAAGAAAGAAATGCAATGTTAGCATATTGACAATTACAAATAAGACTGTGTCTAGCAAGGCCAGTTATATTTCTATGAAAGGAATTAAATATTCAAGGCTTCATCTGTCTGAATTCTGAAAATATAGTAATTCCATGGTCCAACTTGAAGGAGTTAGAAAGGATCTGTTATGGTAAACTTCATTGCTATGTAGTACAGAGAGACTGTAAAGTAATACAGTTAACTCAGTGTTGAAGGACTTAAGAGGCTTAGCAGAATGAGCAGATATAATTGTTTCAGTAAGGCATCCATGGGCCAGAAAACAGAATGTAAGCAGGCGGACTTCTGTCTCCATCCCAAGTGAACAGTCTACTGGTTGACATGATAGAGGGAACAAACAAGAGGAGAAAGCCAATGGCAACAAGAACAGAGAAGAAATTAACACACTGTCAAACTAATGTGATATTCACTGCAGAATTACATCCCTAAAACTTATTGAAAATCAGTTTGCTCATCAGATAATTCAAATACCTCAAAGATGTGAGAAGCTATACAGTAGAACAAAGACACACACAAGGTACTGACACAGAGTTTTCTTTTTACTGCTTTCTGGACTCATTTTTATAGAGGTTTCTCTAGGGAAAAGAAGTTAGGGAAGAGAAAGCTTCAATCTTTTCAGCATCAATGTAATGGAGTTGGGATGGGGATGGGGATCTTCAGGTTAAGCTTTATTTAAAAAAACAAAAAAAGAAAAAAAAAAAACCTAAGTTAATTCATTTCTTCCTGATTTTCAAAAGGTTAGTTTCCTAGATTAAGAACTGGGGCAGCAGTTTAGATATGTTAAAAAATATATTCTAGCACCCTGAAGCTTCCCCAGTTCAGAAAATGTTCCGCCAGCCTTGCTCACACTTACCAGCATTAAAGTGATGATACACCTCATGGCCATGTGCCATCAGTAGCCTGAAGATGTACAGTACTAGTACTGTGGATTGTATTTTCAATTTTTATTGAAATCTGTCCTTTGCCCACAGTCGGGTTTCTTTTCAGCCTGGCCCAATCTCTTTCAGTTCCTGGGCTTGAAGGCCTGTGCTAATCTGTATCAGACATCAAGGCAGATAATTGAAGGGAGAACTCTGAGGGGGAGAGGGGAAGGGAAGGTCACCTCAATCTGTCCCACTTAATTAGGAAAAAACTGGTAGGGGATGAAATTTGTGAAATGTTCAAATTACACAAGGGAGGAAGATGCAGATGGTCCGGGTCTGAGAGATAGGCATGATGATGGACTCAAAAGTGACAGAAAAAAAAAAGTTCTAAAGTTAGCCACTTTGGATCACAGGGGCCATGCAGAGAAATGTCTGATAAGGGAACACAATAAGAATAATACTTAGAACTCACAGCCAGGGACAGTTTTCACTGAAATACAGGAGAGGCAGGGAAATAGTAGAGAGATTAGGAAGGAAAAAAAAGAAAAAGAAACAGAAAAAATTACAGGCAGGAAAAATTACTAATCCAAATCTGCATGTATTAGAAAAGATGAGAAAAGCAAAGTCCAGCTGTCTTAGGTGTGAGATGAGTAGCTATCAACTTAGCTGTGGCAATGAAAATGAGAAGATAAACCTTAAAAATCTTATAAAAAGAATTTAAAATATATCATGACTCTTTGAATTTGGGCAAACAGTTAAGACTGAAAGACAACTCTGAAGTACTGCTTGGGGCACAAATTATACACTCTAGAGTGACTGGGCAGCTGAAAGGTAGGACGCATTTGAGAAGGGGCTGGGTATGGTGGTAGAAATGAGTTAATGTATCCTGTATTCAGTTTAGCAATGATGACAAGCATCCATGTAGACAAAAACTAAAAAATGTTCAAAGCCAAGAACAGAATGACATACAAAGCAAATAAACATGATCAGCAGCATGTAGAAACGTGTTACATGGTTTTACCCTCTAGCTACTCACATGTGCTGTGGAGCATTGCTGTAGGACCCATGTTCTAGCTTCTGCCATTTGCCGAGGTGAGCAGCTGATTTATGTAGCAAATCACAGTATTTTGATGGCAGCAACTGTGTGGTAAGCATGACAAAAGCATTGATCCACACCATAATGAGGTGTTCACATGACCAGCGCATGTCATAGTACTGGGTACTCTGAAAGAGATCAAAAGAGACAGAAATGATCCATGCACCAGCATCAGACACAGGATGGGTACGTATATATATGCCCTGCAGACAAATGCCACACTTAGTCAACATGCACTGGTTGTCCTGATGTCCGTGCAGAAAGTTCAAGAGCAGAGTCCTCCAAAATCCTTCAACCTGACTTTCTGGCTGTATGAATTAGGGCTGGGAGGGAGAGGCAATTATATTTTAAGGACTGAGTGCTTCTGAAGGACCACTCCGGCTGCAGAAGTGCTTCTGAATGGGTGAAGGAAGGACATTAAAATGTCCCAAAAGATTTTGGTCCCAAGTGACATCCAGACCATTTTTCTTTTCCACTGAAGTAAATTGAAGTTTAGATAAATAAAGGTTAGATTAAATTCAAGAAATTCCTCATAACCCTGTTAGATCAATCACAGTAACCTGGATTTTATTGAATCCTTGGTTCTCTTAAGCTGCTACATATTTTTTCCTACAATAATTATAATTTTTACTCTCCCCGGAAACTAAAAAGAAAAAAAAAAAAAGAAAGAAAGAAAATAAGAAAAAAATTGGAAAGAAAAAAAGAAAGAGGGGACCACCACGGGGTGCATCACATATATGGAAATACCTATCCGCCAACCAGGAGCGGTTTTAGTGCACTCCAGATGCAGCCGAACTCCACCATCCAGGCTGCCAAAGGGGAGACAGAGAAAAGGGGGATTAAACAAGAAATACCCAGTTTATTTAATTCACACACAATCCAGGGAGCACACAAAGCAAAATATCTGCTTACCTTCACAAAACACAGAGGGAGAAATGCAACATAGTAGGCACTGAAGAGGGAGTTGAAGAGAACTTCTTTGATTCTGTGGTTGAAATCGGCTTTCAGACATTCTACCTCATTTCGAATGAGGTCTGGAGATAGAGGGCAGCTGTGGGTGGGGATGGGTGTGGCATTATTAAACTGTTCTTTTAAAGACTCCAGCAATAAGGAGAGGAAGTCTTTGGATTTGGCCAAGCCACCCACAGTTGAGGCGCTTTCCTCTACCGCCTGATGCTGTACCACATAGTTATAGTCTGTGAGAAGAAGATGAGCTCTACTATCTTGGTGGAAACAACAGAGAGGAACATAAACACCAAACCTGCAAGACAAGGTAAATATGAAAATAATACCACAGAAAACACCTAAGAACACTGTATAATTATGTCAATATAATAGTCTTGATGCACCGGAGTAAACATAATAGGAACTTTCCAAGGGTAAATTCCTTGTCTGAGAAGGAAAGTCTTTCATTTCTTACAACAAAAGCAGTACATATTCATTGCAGAAGAGGAAACTAAAAAAATTTCAATAACAAAATATAAACTACCTAGAAATAATCATTTTTATTAGTGGGTACACATTTGTCCAACATATAAACTTTATATATAGTCATGTATGCTTTTTTCTTTTATGTATTTGATCTCATATAGTACAAACTGTTTTGCATCTTGCTATTTCACCTTGTGTGTATACAATGGGTATTTTCTTATGTCTAAATATTTTTCTGTAAGAACTTTTAAAAACATTATAGGATTCATATATTGACATACATAATTTATCCATTTCTCACTTGATAGAAACATGCTGTTTCTGTGGGTTTCACATGACATTTTTTATGGGGATCAAACCCAAGGCCTTGCACATGCTAGATAAGTATTATATCACTAAGCTACATCTCAGCCCAGAAAAAAAAAGTTGTTTCTTATTTTCCACTAGCATAAATAACATGACAAGTATTCTCCTAATGCGGATCTTTGTGTATGTTTAGAAATTTTTGATATGGCTTGCCCTTCAACTTAAATGTCTCCATAGTAAGGGGCTCTCCTGCTTGCAAACTTTGTATCACTCACCCCACTCCCAAAAGCACTCTCCTTTTGTAGTTATTTTTCTCCACAGATTTTACCACTCCATACATGTTTATTAGGTTTTTTATTCTGGGGTGGTTATTTTTTCTTGTTCTATCTTCCATTATTATTATTATTATTATTATTATTATTATTATTATTATTATTATTATTTTGGTATTAAGAATTTTACTCAGGGGTGTTTTACCACGGAGCAACATTGCCAGCTCTATTTTTTGAGATAGGATCTTGCTAAGGTATGTATGCTGGCCCAGAACTTGTGATCCTTCTGCCTCAGCCTTCCAAGTCAATGAGAATACAAGTGTGCACCACTGTGCCTGGACCCTCATTACAATTTAAACTATAAATGCTGGGCACAGTGAGGCATGCCTGTAATCCCAGAAACTTGGGAGGCTGAGGTAGGAGGATTCCAAGTTCAAAGCAGTCTCAGCAACTTAATGACACCCTATCTCAAAGTAAAAAATAAAAAGGTCTAGGGATGTGGTTCAGTGGTTAAGTATCCCTGGGTTCAATCCCCAGTACCAAATAATAATAATAATAATAATAGTTATTATTATTATTATTATTTATTTCTTTATATACTTAAATTGAAAAAGACTGCTAGCCATTTTGATGATGGTAATCCTATTAAACTTAACATCTTACTTGGTAAATAGAGCTCAATTAAAATATTCTCACTGGGTGTGGTAGTGTCCACCTATAATCCTACTACTCAGGAGGATGAGGCAGTCCAATCCCAAATTCAAGGCCAACGTGGACAATTTAGCAAGACCTTGTCTCAAAATTTCAAAAGGACATGGTATGTAACTCTGCAGAGTGCTTGGCAAGCATGCATGAGGCCCTGAGTCCATCCCCAGTACTATAAAATAAATAAATACTTTCCACTAGATGACACAAATGTACACACCTATAGCACACCTGTAATCTCAAGGACTCGGGAGTCTAAGAGGATCACAAATTCAAGGTCAGCCTAGGCAACTTAGTGAGGCACTGTAAATTTTAATTTTTTAAAAATATTTATTTCTTAGTTGTACACAATACCTTTATTTTGTTTATTTTTATGTGGTGCTGAGGATCGAACCCAGGGCCGCACACGTGCTAGGTGAGCGCTCTAACACTGAGCCATAACCCCAGCCCCTGTAAATTTAAAATTAAAAAAGGGCCAGATATGTATCTTGGTGGTAAAGCACTATTGGTTTCAATCCCCAGTATCGCAACCTCTCCACTGGTAGGACAGCCATACTTCTCAGTTTCCCCAGGATAGTTCTAGTTTATGTCTGTTGTCTCAACTAACCTAGTTTAGAAAACAAATTATATGGCTATCATATCCACTGGTTTTCAAATTTTTTTAACTTTTAATTTATATTTGAAGAATTTAATTCTCCCTTTTTTTATAGTATTATTTGCATGACCCAAATAACTACTAAAGATTTGTTAATTGCAAAACAGGAGTACTCACGGATAGCCAAGGAAGAGGAGATTAAGTACTGAATGGCTTCGAAAGAGATTGACTAGGGTCCAACAAAGTACCCATCCACACAAAGTGAGAAGCACCAAGCGAGCTGATATCAGAACCATGTAGTGAATCATAGATGCTGCACCCGCCTTGGTGGCCTGAAAGTTTAGAAGCATCAAAGGTAAATTTTATAAATTATCTTATTTAAAAGCAATGTAACATAAATAAGGGTAGTAGGTTTAAATGGAAGCTAAACTGTATCAAAAAAAAAGAAAGAAAAGAAAAAGAAAACTGTTTCATCCCACCTTATCTTCCTAATTCTCAAAAATTCAACCCTCTCCAGGCAATTAGTCATCTCCTCCTTGTACCCACACAGACCTGCTTTAACTTTTCATCATTATCATCTAATTTGTTTTCACTAGGGTTTCTCATCAAAGTATGGTCCATGGACCAGTCATCAGAATCACTTGAGTTGCTTATGAACATGTAAGTTCCTAACAACTTTTCTCTTTGAATGTAGGGAAAAAAAATTTGAGTCAAGGATTCTATATTTTAACAATCTCTTAGGTGATTTGTATGTATATACAGATGGAGAGCCAATAATTTATCTACCTTACTTCCTACCAGAATGCCAAGGGCCTCAATAGCAGCAAGAGTACTTCTATTTTTCTTTGAATTCTTACCTCTAATCTGCTTGCTGAGTTGATGTTTAAAATATTACAAAAATTTTACAAAATAATCACATCTTCTTTGACAGACCTCTATATGTTTAACTTTTGCACATACAAAAATAATGTGTAGGGCTGGGGTTGTAGCTCAGTGGTAAAGTGCTTGCCTCGCATGTGTGAGGCCCTGGGTTCGATCCTCAGCACCACATGAAAATAAATAAATAAAAATAAAATATTGTGTCCATCTATAACTAAAAAAATAAAAATAATAAACAATGTATAAATACTTCTAATTCTTTATATCATATCTCAAATATTCTTCTTAAATCCTAAATCTTTAAAACTGACCAAATATAGTAAGAAAATATATTTGTCAAAACATAAAACTTACAAATTAGAATAAAAATATTGGAAAAAAAAAAAAAAACCACCATAAAACTTGTGGTCCCATAAAATTATAGGGAGAGCCTGTTGCACAGCACATGCCTGTAATCCCAGCTACTCAGAAGGCTGAGGCAGGAGGATCATTCAAGCCCAGGAGTCAGAGGCCAGCCTGGACAACATAAGTAACACCACATCTCAAAAACAAATAATAACAATAATTAAATAAAGCTGGAAATTCTTCTTGCCTAGTGACATCACAGCTGCCATAACATCAAAGCACATACTATTACTGATGTGTTTGTGATAATGCTGGTGTAAACAAACCTACTGTATTTCCAGTCCTATATAGTAAGTACATAATACTTGATAATGAAACAAACAACTATAGTTGCTTATTACTATTACTTGTTTATGTACTTACTATATTTTTACTACACTGTTTAAAAGTATGCTCCTACTCATTAAAAAAAAAAAAAAAAGTTTACTATAAAAACACCATACTGTGTAACTCTGGCAGCAAATTTACACAGCTTGCATTTACCACAGCTCTTGATTGCATCAAGAGGCCACAAGGAATGATTAAGGTATGATATCCAGGTTTGTGTCAATATGCTCTATGATGTTTGCACAATGAAGATATCACCTAGTGATGTCTTTCTTGTCTCTATAGTTAGGTGACACACGACTGTGTGTGTGTGAGGGGGATAATACAAACTATAGAGATACATAGTATATATGGGTACTTTAAAATGTGAAGCAGTTAAACAAATACCATAATAAACTGCTTAAGCCTCAAACTATGAAAAAGACCCAAGCTGTTCTCAGTCATAGCATGGCAAATAGTTCTATATCACTCCCCTTATAGGTACCTCATACCAATCAATGTACCTTGTATTTTAAAGTCTAAGGAAGTTACGTAAGCCCTGGAGTTATTCTATTACTTCTATTCTCAAAAGTACAAGGTTAGAAATAAAAGACTGTTTCTGCTCCATGCCAGCAGAGCAGCAGAGTTTGATTTTCTTATTCTAGAACCTACATTCTTTAACTACTCACTGTGCTATATGTGACAGACCTTGGTGATACAGTGGTAATCAAGACAAATAAGAACTTATCTTTATGAAGCTACCCAGCCAAGAAAAACACATACTAAACTTAAATTTAGACAATTATTTTTATAATGTGATGAGTGTTACAGGAAAAGCATAAGTTATCATGAGAATAAGTAATAGGAGACCCTACTTGGGAAGGCTTTCTTTAGAAAGCAATATTTGTGTTGAAACCTAAAAGACAAATAAGAGCTAGTCAAGTTAGAAAACTATTCATAATACTATAATAAATACATTTAAATATATATGTACATAAATCTTTAATATATATACATTAGAAGGAAATAAAACCAAAAATGTGATTCTCAGTAATGAGGTTGTAATTTTCAATTTTCTGCTTTACATTCTAGTGTCTAACAATCTCAATCTTTTCAATAAAATACATTGTTTTTGTATTAGAAAAATAATGTTTTGCCAGGTGTGCTAGGGAACACTTGTATTCCCATCAACTCAGGAGGCTAAGGTAGAAGGTTCTTTAGTTCAAGACCAGCCTCAGCAACTTACCCTATCTCACAAGAAAAAAGAAAAAAGGACTGGGAATGTAGCTGGGGTAAAGCACCCCTGTACCAAACAAATAAAAATAAAATAAAATAAAAACTTTTTTTTTTTAAGAGAGTTGCCTCAAGTTGGTAAAACAGTTGGATTTATTTTTAGTCTTGTGTAGAAAGTACACAGAAGCAGTGTTGGCTAGGAGGTGAATAAACAAAAGGCTAGCTAGGCAGAGAGGTGGTTGTCCAGCTGAATTCTCCAGCTGAATATTTATCTTTCAAATTAATTACCTCCAGTTCTCCTTAAAAAATGGTCTTTCTCAATCAGGCTTGGTGGCACATGCCTATAATAATATCCCAGCAGCTTCAGAGGCTAAGAAAGGAAAATTGTGAGTTCAAAGCCAGCCTCAGCAATTGCAAGGCACTAAGCAACAAAGTGAGACTCTGTCTCTAAATAAACTACAAAATAGGGGTGGGATGTGGCTCAGTGGTCAAGTGCCCCTAAGTTCAATCCCTGGTACCCTCCCCCCAAAAAAGGTCTTTCTCAGGGTCATGATCTTTTCTGTGATAAAAGAATGCAAACATATTTTAATGGAAGGAAAAAAAAAAAAGATTATGATGGGTTTAATCATTTAATTTAGATATATTAGGAAAGAATCACTATATAGCTGATTTTAAATTTTCAAATAGATAATATAACCACATCACTCAAAAGACAAATCCTAGAGTGCTAGTAGTGATTCATGCTGCTCCTGTCTCCCAGCCACCAGCAGTCCATTATTACTCCATATCTCTTTCCAGGGACAAGTTATTTGTATATAAACAAATACATTTTGCTCCCTCTATCTGCCTTTTTATGGAGTGGGGCGGGGTGGGGGGGAGTACTGGGGATTGAACCCAGGGACACTTTACCATTAAGCTACATACCCAGTTCTTATTTTTTAATTTGAGACAGGATCTCGCTAAGTTACTGAGAGTACCACTAAGTTGCTGAAGCTAGCAAAATTTATCTTTCTGCCTCAGCCTCCTGAGCTGCTGGGATTAAAGGTGTACACCACCACACCCAGCAAACAAAATTCTTTTTAAACAGTGTTTAAAATAAAGTAGGGGCTGGGGATGTGGCTCAAGCGGTAGCTCGCTTGCCTGGCATGCGTGCGGCCCGGGTTCGATCCTCAGCACCACATACAAACAAAGATGTTGTGTCCGCCGATAACTAAAAAATAAATATTAAAAAATTTTCTCTCTCTCTCTCTCACTCTCTCTTTAAAAATAAAATAAAATAAAATAAAGTAGGAAGCTAGGTGCAGTGATGCACACCTGTAATTCCTGCAATTTGGGAGGCTGAATCAAGAAGTTCACAGTTTGAGACCAGCTCGAGTGACTTGATGAAACCTTATCTCAAAATAGAATAAAAAAGGCCGGGGATGTAGCTCAATGGTAGAGTACCTGCCTAGCATGCACTAGGCCCTGGGTTCAATCCTCAGTACCATACACACACTCAAAGGCAATAAAATGCTTCAAGTTATAGACTTTGTAGCAACAAGGTAGAAACTATAGTTATGAAGGGTTTATACATTAACATGAAGCAACTAAACTGACATATGCCAATATCATTTCTAAGCAACTGAAGAGATGAAACATAATAATTTCCTGCCTGTTTTAACACATGTAAACAAAAAATCCATTCTATTCTTCTAAAGAAAGTTCTTTCTCAATATATCCAAAAGTAAGTACCTGTTTTCATCACCTAAATACTGAACCTGAGAGAAAGGCTGAGTTACATCCTTTCCTACCAGGAGAAACAGTTCTACTACCAATACTACCACTATTTTCCAGTTATCTTAATGGCTTTTAGATCATGACTTAACATCTTTAATTAATCTGTAATCACAGGAATCAGAGCTTATACTCACAAAGTCTTCTGCTTCTGTGTATGTTTTGGAAGAAAAAGTAAACTCTCGATTTTCATTACAGTAACTACTCATTTAAAAATTTCAAACTGAAATATAATTTCCAAGATTCAAATTATTAGCCGCTTTAGCTAAGTTAACATTTTTGTTTTCATAAACACTTATAGGGTACAATATATAAAATCTTATGCAACTACATTTTTCTCTCTCGCTGGAGTTTATATGAAAAATGATACCCAAAGCCAAATCTACCAGCAACTTTTAAATTAATAAAATAATTTAATGTTCCAAATCTTTCCTCCTCTGTCCAGTAAACTTATATTCTAATCTTGTGATTACTCCTAGGCAAATTTTAACATTGCCTTTTAAAAATTCTAACTTTTAATAAATTTAAATTCTAAGTTTTAATAAATACAAACCAATCAACCTGGGGCACTTTCACTGAGCCACATCCCCAGCCCATTTTATTTTTTATTTTCAGGCAGGACCTCACCAAATTGCTTAGGGCTTCACTAAGTTGTTGAGGCTGGTTTCAAACTTGTGATCATCCTGCCTCAGCCTCCCAAGTTGCTGGGATTACAGGTGTGCACCACCTCACGGCTACAAATGTTTTTTGTTAGGAAATTTCACAAGTGGCATATAAACCATTTCAAGTGAATGTTATCTAAAATTGAATTTATCCTATTTCCCTAGAACTATTAAAATTAAAAAAAAAAAATTGTGCCCCAAAATCCAGAAGCTTAAATTAAACTCCTTCAAATTCAATATCTAATAGGTCTTGAGTTATTGCACATTTGAATTTTAAATATATTGCAGGAAACCATTTTTTTTTAAAGTATTGGCACAACTCACATAGGAATAAAGAAATTAATTTAAAGTTGTTTTCAAATTATATTGGACATTTTACATTTTCAGTCTGAACCCTTTCTAGTAACTACAAGTTACAACAAGTAGTAGAACACAGTGAATAAACTTACTTCGGAGATGAGGGCCCACACGAGCCTCCTTGCGAGCATCACCGTGATGAACGCTGCCAGGTGATAATCAATGAGATGAAAATTCTATAAAAGAAACAAAGAATGTCATCAAAAAGAAATACAATGTTTATCAAACTGAACTACTACACAAACAGAGGTTTGCTCCCTCAAAAGATCTTCCTTAGTTCATCCTACCCTTAGAGAACACAGAAATTTGAGAGATCATGAAGAGACTGCCTACCTTGTACTTCTCCTTTTGTGACTAATTGCTTAAACTTTCCAAACACTGTTTTAGACTATCTGGAAAGTATTACTATCCATTTTTTTTTGAAACTCTACTATATTAAAAGAAAAAGATAGCTTTGAGTTAACAATAATTATGACAATAATAATTCATCTAAACTGACTGATTTATTATGTGTCAAATTAAATCAGTCAGGATTCATAGTTTTTAGGAGTTACTGTGGTTGTTTCTTTATTCAAACTTATGTTAGTCTAACTGTGCATCAACTAAACTACTAGTTAGTACATCAATTATATTTATTTAATCTTTATAATTATTTAAAAATATGCCTTACATTTGATCTCTTCTATAAAATTAAACCATTACTTAGATGTCATATATAGTTCCTTTGTTATGCATACGTGTGTGTATACATATATACATATATATACACATATAAATATATGTATACATATACATATTTATAAAACTGTGATAACAGCAAACAAAATCGTTAGTAATAATCTTAGAAACCAATGAAATCGAGATATATTTTCCTCTTGATGGTCAAAGGGTTTGCAGGTTTCTACATTTTCTTCCCAAATGAAAAACTGAATTTTTCAATTAATTAATTCAATAAACTAAATATGCCAGGTACTCTTCTTTTTTGGGGGTGGGGGTACCAGGGATTGAACTCAGGGGCACTTGGCCACTGAGCCACATACCCAGCCCTATTTTGTATTGTATTTAGAGACAGGGTCTCACTAACTTGCTTAGTGCCTTGCTTTTGCTGAGGGTGGCTTTGAACTCATGATCCTCCTGTCTCAGCCTCCCCAGTTGCTGATATTACAGGCATGTCCAGCCAGGTATTAGTCTCAACACTAAGGGTAAAGTGCTGAAAACAAAAATCAAGGTTTTTTTCTCTTGGCAATGGAAATGGTAGAGATTATTACTTGTTTCTTCTACCATCATAGTAGAATTTAACAAGGCACTGCCTCCTTGCTAACTAAGGGTTCCTTGCCCAAACTCCCTTGCAAAAAACTACTTCTACTCTAGGATGGATGAAGTATATAGTTTCTATACTCAATAAACTTACAATCCAGGTAGGGGGAAAAATACATATATATATATATATATATATATATATATATATATATATATATATATGTAAATAAAAATAAATCTGGCACTAACTCATTACAATTCTTAAAGAAACAGAGACTCTCATCACGTATTAAGTATATATGTGATCAATACTTAATATCATTTGGTTGTTCCTGAAATTAACTTAACACTTTTCTTTTTAAAGTATATTAAAAAAACCCTACAACATATTTTTACATATTTTTATGTATTTCAGCAGAAAGAAAAGTCTTAATAGCTAATCCTAGGAACAATCAAGTGATACGAATATTTAAAATACATTTTTTTATTCCCTTCTCATACTTTTTTTCCCCAGTACTGGGTATTGAACTCAGGAGTGCTCTACTACAACTACATCTCCAGCCCTTTTTACTTCTTATTTTAAGACAGTTGCTGAGGCTGGCCTTGAATTTACAATCCTTCTGCCTTGGTCTCCTGAGTTGCCAGAATTACAGGAATGCACCACCATGCCCAACTCCTTTCTCATATTATCTTGAAGATTTGGGACCACATTTCCTTTTCTATGTCTACCACATTAGAAAGGTTTTCAGATATTTTGTGAGTCCCAAACACACATACAAAATGTTCAGAACAAAAGTACTCTTTGCCCCAAAGAATATCTCTGTCACCCATCCAAATCTGCCATTGCCAATCACATACATGTAAGTCATCTGACTAGCCTTTTAGATATTTTATATGCTCATCTATGGAGAACCTTCTTTGTATCAAGATTATCAGGGCCAGGGCTGAGGTAGTGGCTCAGTGGTAGAGCATTCGCCTAGCACATGCGAGGCCCTGGGTTCAATCCTCAGCACCACATTAAAAAATAAATAAGTAAAATAAAGTTATAGAAAAATTGATTAAAAATATTTTTTTAAAAAAATTACCAGGGCTCTCCTAAATAAATGAAGAGAAACCAGAAGAAACCTACAACATGTTTTTTAAGTTCTTCAGAAATAGCTAGTTTCCATCTCAATTCTATTTTGTAAAAGAATTCAATTTCATTCAGGTTAACAATGCACCCAGTTAAAGTACAATATTTTCTAGCTTCTCTTATAGTTATGAGTGGACATGTGGAAATGATGGGAGCCTGGACTGTAAGAAACTCTCCTTTATAAATACCCTATGCTCTTTTACCTTTATGGCTGATAGCAATGAACCACAGCCACCTTAAAGGCCACTTGTTAGAAAATAGCAGTCTTTACCACCCTAGGTCCCCTGACTGACCACATGGAAGAATTCCTACCAACCAGGACAACTGTCTCAGACTGTTATATGTTAAAAACATTATACAATTTTTGGCTTATTTGTTATAGAAGCTACCATTATCATAATTCAGTCATTTAAAAGGTAAAGCTGCTAGAATTTAATCATAATGATAAGTTAACATTACATGTTACACTTTCTCTATCCCATGTTAAACAAATTTAACTTCTAGCCAAGGACGGATAAAGTATATAGTTCAAATTTAACATGGGATAGAGAAAGCTAGATATGGAAACCTTTCTGCAATATTATTACAATAAATTATTTAAATGTTTTCTGCATTTTAATTTATACTTCAACAATCTTATCATGAATTTTTATTTCTAAAAAGTAATCTGATGTTTATTAGAAAACCAGTTTTTAGAAGAAAAATTATTAAGAAAAAAATTTACCTGAGTGACATAAAAAATTTAGAGGCCTATGACGACTTACCAGTGAAGTACAAGAGGCAGGATGATTGTAAGGATACCACCACACGGTTTTATAGATGTTGATGTACTGAATGAACAGAGCAACCAAAAGGTAGATGAAGAAAAGAAATTCAAAAAGCAGGCTCCCATCCACAGGCAAGTCAGGAATTTGGCAATGACGCACAGGACCTGGGGTGATTAAGGCTGTGATAGGTGGAACTGGAAGGCCAATAGTGCTACCATTCCTGAAAGAGAAAACTATGGTAAACTCAAATGGTGATATCCTTCATGTCAGAGCAAAGAGCCCCTTCTATCTCCACTACCTAACCTTAACTGTTGGCCTCTCCAAGACTCTATTCTGGGATCCTTCCTCTACATATTGTCTCAATGATCTAAGATGCAACCATGATTTTCATCATCTTAGGCATACTGAAAAATAAAATTTATCTTTATATCACAGCAGAGTTTTAGACCCCTATTAGCAACTGCCTGCTAGATATCTGTGTTCCTCCCCCGACAGTCCTAACCCTAGTTTGTGGCCCACCCTGTTAGCTGCCCAAATCAGGATCCTAGAACATTTCTTCTTCCACTCCATATCCAATCACTTTCTAAAGAACTGGATTCAACTCAGGTGTAGTGGCATATGCCTAAAATCCCAGTTACTCAGGAGTCTAAGGCAGGATGATTGCAAGTTCAAAGCCATGCTCAGCAATTTAGAGAGGCACTTAGCAACTCAGTGACACCCTGCCTCTAAATAAAATATAAAAAAGGGTTGGGGATGTGGTTCAGTTGTTAAGGCTCTTGGGTTCAATCCCTGGTATGAAAAACAAAACAAACAAAAACTGGGAATGTAGCTCAGTGGTAAACTACCCTTGAGTTCAATCCTCACTACTGCAAAAAGAAAAATAAAGAATTGAATCCTATTTCACAAAATTTTCTTCAATTGTATCCTCCCTTCTCAATCCACTGTTTCAGTTCAAGCATTCACCAATTTTCATCTAAATTACTGGCAGTAATCCTCCTAAATTCAACTCTACTTTCACCAAACCCACCAAGCTGCCCTTAGGGATCTTTCTAAAGTGAAACTGGTAGTGTTACTGTCTTATTCTTACTGTTTTTGTTTGTTTTTTGTTGTTGTGCTGGGGATTAAACTCAGAGCCTCAGTGGCAGAGTGCCCGCCTGGCATAATAGTGTTACTCTCCTCCGCTCTTTACTGCAATTAGGATAATATCAAAAAACTTTGAGTATGTTCTATGAAGCCCTCTGTTTAACATAGTAGCCTCCTCACATATCACTCCTCCACATGCAACTACGATACTCATGCTACGTGCTGTCTGAAACATATGTTCTATTTTACTGTGCACTTTATTCCCTTGAAATGAAATATCCCCCGTAATTACACTTTCCTTAACTTCTCACACACACATTTACTGAAAAATTCCCTCCAAACCTTTTTTCACTCATTCTTCAAAACTTTTAAGGGATTTGGGTTCAGCTTAGTGGTAGAATGCTTGCATGTATGAGGCTCTGGGTTCAATTCCCAATACCATGAGCACACACAAAAAAATAAATAAATAAATGGCTCTTCAGCTCTTCAAACACACCCTCTGTGAAGCTTACTCCGACTCCCTCAAACTTATTCATCTCTCCTTTGTGCCACTATCATATATGTGTAAAGTCTTTATTATTGCGCTTTTCATACTATAACATAATTTTTGTACACATCTATAACTTGGCTATCAGACCATAAACCTAAGGCCAGAAACTACTTTTCTTAGTTCACTGCAAATATATACTTTTAGGTTGAGACAGCAAAAGACCAATGCACTCATGAAAAACAGACAACTCTTAACACAAAAACAAACATATAGAAGTATTAATCCCTATTTTGTTCTTTCTTCTAGGCTCACTTATAGGTCAGAAACAGCTAGACTATTTGGAGTGACAGATAGGGATAAAGAATAAACTTTCTGTTGTTTATATGCACAGGATAGTTACAGAGATCTAAGGTCTACTATTGTTTATACAACAAGGAAAGGAGACTCAATTCCCAGTGACTCAGGAAGCTGAGATAAGATTGTAAGTTTAAAGTCAGTCTCAACAACTGAGACCCTGTCTCAAAAGAAAAAAATCAAAAGGACTTGGGATGCAGCTCAATAGTAAAGTGCCCCTAAGTTCAATCTCCAGTAAACCCCACTCTAAAAAAACATATTTAAGATAAGGAACAATAGTAGCATTACTTTCTTCTCTAAAATTTCCAAATATAGAATTCTAGCATGGGTATGTGGGACTTATAGTACTTTAAGCAACTCATGGGAATATGAGCTCTGCTCATTCTGAATAGTTAAGAATACTATGACTTGAATGCACAGGATTAATGCCAGCAGCCAGTCTACTGCCTCACTCCAGTTAACTGTAAGATACTGAAATAAAAATTTCTGATGAGATGTTACAATGTTAAAAGCCTCTAATCTAAACAAACTAAAAATCTTATTGAACTTCAGTCAAAAATAAGGAAAGAGGGAAAGCATGATAAACTGTCATAATTTTTGAACTCAGGGCTTCGCATATGATAGGCAAGCTCTGCCGCTGAGCAACACTCCAGCCCACTTTAAAATTTTGAGACAGGGTCTCTTTAAGTTGCCCAGGTTGGCCTCAAACTTGTGATCCTCCTGCCTCAGCCTCCTAAGTAGCTGGGATTATAGGCATACGCCAGCATACATGGCTCTGTTATGATTTAAGAGTTAAAAAAAGATTATAAAAATGTTTCCACGTAAAGGAGACTTGCTTTCTGGAACATACATGCTTCTGCCATTAACAAACTCAACAAAATACTGGAATTCAAAAAATATATTCAAAACAAAAGTACAAAAGTTCTACACTTGTAATACACTCTATAAATTTGGCTATTAAACTTGAAGCCAGAAGACCAAACAGACATAGGTCAAACAAAGTGATTCAAAGCACCAGTTGGAAAAAAAGAAATCATGTCTATGTAAAGATAACTGATGAGATTAAGTGTTCTCCATCTAACCGATAAACTTCAAAGCTGGAGAGGGAAAATATCAAAGTTCTTTAAATCTAAAAAAACAAATAAGTGAATAAATACACAATGCCTACATGTATTAAAATATCATACTATATTCCATTTAGGTATAATTACTGAGTCAATAAAAAATTAAACTTTAAAAATAAAACAGAGTTGGCCAATATATATCTCAAAAAAATAGTTACAGAGGTATTATTTAAAAAAAATATTATTTTTCTAACGTTATAAAAATAGATTCAAGAATCTATTCAGGATGCACTTAATTCAAACAGCAACAAGTTGTGACAACACATTTGAAATGTTGTCCACCAGGAAAGCCCATTAGAAGGTTTTTATTGTGAAGGCTGATTACATAGGCATCCTTTCCTACCAATACCAAAATTCTAGACTCCCCAAAGAAGGAAGGTATTCAGTATAGCTTTGCTTAAAAAGCCCTGCTTACAAGGCTTGCATCTGGGAACTGAATGGTAAACAGTTCCTTTCATTGATACAAAATTTTCCTTATAATAAGAACAGGTCAGCAGGGCATGGTGGTGCACACCTATAATCCCAGAAGCTCAGGAGGCTTAGGCAGGAGGATCTCAAGTTCAAAGCCAACTGCAGCAATAGCAACGGGCTAAGCAACACAGTGAGACTCTGTCTTTAAATAAAATACAAAATAGGGCTGGGGATGTTACTCAGTAGTAGAGTGCCCCTAGTTCAATTTCCAGTACTCGCCACCCAAAAAAAAGAATGGGTCACTGTGGTTGAACTATATAAAAAATGGTGGTTTATGCTGAACATCTGCTTTATCCTTGCAGCAGGCTTTAGACTGGCCCTTATGGAGTCATGAGCAGCACAATTTAAGTATGCAAATGGATAAAGCAAGAAAGATTCAAAGATTTACTCGGGTGATAGCTCAGTTGGTAGAGTACTTGCCTAACACATTTGAGACACTGGGTTCGATCATCAGCACCACATAAAAATAAAATAAAGGTATTATGTTCAACTACTATAAAAATATTTTTTTAAAAAGATTCAAAGGGATAAAGAGAAATTAGAAGAGACAGAAAACAGTGGTATTTGGACATGTTTGGTGATATTATCAGAAAATATACGCAAGGACTAAACAAACAAACAAAACTTCAAACAAGTAAAAATCTCCCTGTAGGAACTCTCTATGAAACTCACAAACACAGTACTTTTTTTTTTTTTAAGCTTTGGGGAGTGAAACCAGGGGCACTCTATAACTGAGCTATTATCACCAGCACTTGTAATTTTAATTTGAGACAGGGTCTCACTAAGTTACCTAGTTTGGTCTCAAAACTTATGATCCTCCAGCCTCAGCCTCCAGAATACCTGGGATTATAGTTGTGTACCATCAGCTACACCTTTCTTTTTTAAAAAGAGAGTTATCTAAGAACATTTGCAAGAACAAATCCTGGCTGGGCATGATGACACACACCTGTAATCCCAGCAACTAGGGAAGTTGAGGCAGAAGTATCCCAATTCGATGCCAGCCTCAGAAACTTAATGAGACCCTGTCTCAAAAAAGATTGGGATATAGCTCAGTGGTAAAGCTCTGTGGTTCCATCTCCAGTACCAAATAAATAAATCTGGGGGTATGACTCAGTAGTAGTGAGCCACCAGCTTTAATCTATAGAACCCACCCCCCCAAAAAAAAAAGAATAAAAAAACAAATGAACAACAATGCCCTATTCCCCAAAGGTAGAAAATACAACAGGCAACTTTTGGATTTCAATCTTTCAAAGTAGCTCCTCGACATTCTCAAGTTTAACTTCACCACTTTACCAATTAGGCCACAAACATCTACCAAACAGGCAACTAGGAGCAAATGCTTTGTTCTCCAATTGGCTATGTCAAATATATCAAAATTATACCATTTTTAAGGAACTCAATTTCTTTCTTCACTACCCTACAGATACTCCAAAAGTGATTTCTCTCATATGGACACACTTTCTTTGTATACGTTTTTCCTAAAGCTATATTCTAAGCTATCTAACATTTCCTTTATTTATATTTTTTTATATCTCTACCCCAGGTTTTATACAATAACCTATTCCAACTATTCCAGCCAATTCTATCTCATCAAAAAACAAAGATAAGTTGGGCATGGTAGTGCATGCCTGTAATCCCAGCAGCTCGGGAGGCTGAGACAGGAGGATCGAGTTCAAAGCTAGCCTCAGCAAAAAGCAAGGCACAAACAACTCAGTGAGATCTTGTCTATAAATAAAATCCAAAAAAAAAAAAAGGACTGGGGATGTGGCTCAATGTTGTGTGCCCCTGAGTTCAATCCCTAGTATCTCCCCACACACATCCACAAAAAGAAACAAAGATATTCTAAAAAGAACAAAAAAGAAAAGAAATAGAAATTGGGCATGGCACACTCCTGTAATCTAACTACTCAAGAGATCAGGCAGAAGGATCGCAAATCTGTCGCCAGATTAGGCAATTTCAAGATCTAGTCTCAAAATAAAGTTAAAAAACAAAACAAAACTGGGAATGTAGCTCAGTACCTGCCTAGCATATTCAAGGCCCTGAGTTCAATCTCCAGTACCAGAAACAAACAAACAAAAACCACACAGAAACTTTTTTCCAAAATAATCTCTTAAGGTAAACATGTTACAAAATAATCATTCAACAAAAGTCTCAATTTTTCAAACTATGAACACTTTAATCAGTTGAAAAATTTGTTCTTAGATACACACACACACACACACACATACATTTCAAATTAATTGCAAAAGAATTATGTTATCTTAGCAGCTCAGGAGGCTGAGGTAAGAGGATCCCAAGTTCAAAGCAGACTCTCAGCTTAGCAAGGCCCAAGGCAACTCAGTGAGACCCTGACTCTAAATAAAATACAAAAAAGGGCTGAGAATGTGGCTCAGTGTTTAAATGCCCAGGGGTTCAATCCCCAGTACCAAAAAAAATAATTTAAAACACTATATGTTAAAGAAGAGGGAAAGGGCACCAGGGATTAAACCCAGGGGTGCTTTACCACTGAGTTATACCCGCTGCCCATTTTATTTTGAGGCAGAGTCTCACTAAGACCTTGATCATGTAATAGTGCAGCAATACACTGATCAATTATATGAACAAGAAATTTTTGCCAGCTAGTTTCTACTTCCTCCCTAAACAGAGTTTTTTTCATCTCAATTTTAATTTTCAGAGCTGTTAGTACCATTTCATCTTTCAGGCCCTCCTGACATATTTGTATACTTCTTCTTGGACTGATCTCCCACTTCCTGACTTTACAACCTTAGTTCTACACAATCTTTGAAATTTGTTCTGGTGGGCTGGGAGTGTGGCTCAGTGACAAGTGCTTGCCTATTACATGCAAGCAATTTCCATCGCCATACAAAAAAAAATTAGTTTATTTTTATTTCAGTGGGACTTTCCCTGAAATTCTAGTTTAAAGAAATTTTTAAATTTTATTTATTTATTTTTGGTACTCAGGATTGAACCCATTGCTGGACTGCTACATGATCAAGCCTTATGATGATGTGAGTTACCCCACATAAGATTAGAAATAATTCATCCTGCCAGGTGTGGTGGCACATGCCTGTTAATTCCAGCTACTTGAGAGGTTGAGGCAAGATGATCAAATGTTAAAGGCTAGCCCCATCAACTTAGCTAGACCCTATCTCAAAATAAAAATATACAGGGTTTGGGATATAGCTCACTGATAGTGTACCCTTGGGTTCAATCCCTAGTACTGTTAAAACATAAAAGAAAAAAAGAAAATTCATCTTAGACTGTGGTGTAACTCAGTGATAACTAAGCAAGTGC
Organism: Marmota marmota marmota; assembly: GCF_001458135.2. Lineage (NCBI taxonomy): Eukaryota > Metazoa > Chordata > Mammalia > Rodentia > Sciuridae > Marmota > Marmota marmota. Next base: position 682,023 of record NW_025999968.1, on the reverse strand, counting down.
AAAGCCCTGGGGTCAATCCTCAATACCTTCAAAAAAGAAATCGTTCATCCTAATTTCTGAAAATTAGGAACTTTGTAATATATTTATATTAAAAGATCAAATTTTTTATTCTCATACAACATGACACAAATCTTAAGATGTTTATTTAGGCTACAGCTAACAGTTTATTAATATTAAGCAGTTTTCTGACAAAATAATTTTTGAAATCCTTGAAGAAATCTGACTTATAATTTATTTTACTTTATTTTAAGTATTTTGGAGGGGAGAGTGAAATATTTATTATTTATTTATTTTTAATGTGATGCTGAGGATCAAACCCAGTACCTAACATGTTCAAGGCAAGTGTTCTATCGCTGAGCTACAACCCCAGCCCTGACTTATAATTTTTGAACTTCATGTTAGCTGTCAATTTTAATTTGCCCTCAAAAAATAAAAATAATGACAATAAGCAGATAAACCATCACATTTGCCAGATGTGGTGGCGCATGCCTGTAATCCACTCAGGAGGCCAAGGCAGGAAGATGATAAATTCCAGGCCAGCCTCAGCAACTTAGTAAGCAGCATCTCAAAATTAAAAAATAATTTTAAAAGGGCTGGGCTCAGTGGCAGAATGCCCCCGGGGTTCAAACGCTAGTACGGAAAGGAAAGGACTCCAAACCATGGCATTTGCCCTGTACTTTCATTCACTTGTCCCTTCTTCTAATAGCTAAAAAGGTGATGATTAGGACTGGCAATGAAACTCAGTTGCAGAGCCCTTGCCTACTTATATGCAAGGCCTTGGGTTTGATTCTCAGTAACACACACACACACACACACAAAGTAATGACTAGAATTTGGATTATCAGTCATAAGATTAGGGCTTTGTTTACTTCATGAGCCCATATCATCTCTCTCTCCAAAGTATGCTAAAATGCTAAGCTTTCGGTCTTAAAAAGGCAGAATTTCTACCTCAGTGTCAAAGAATAAAGCTTGACAAGCAAGTATCTGAACACCATGATGATGTTTATGTTAGTCTTACTGATCACGGGATAGTACAGATTATGCATAGCTTTATTTCTTCTTTACCTGTTTCTCAAGCCTGTTCCATTGCCACAGCCCCCACCAACCAAAGTCTGTAAAGAAGGTAAAGCTGAACGGCTTAGCTGCTGCCGACTAGGGCCCCTCCTTCCACCGGGCATGTCCGGGAACCAGTCTGCTTCCAGTGCCACCTGTAGTTGCAACCCACGTTAATGGTTGTCAACCTGTTTCAACTCTGAACAACAACAAAAAATGTAAATATCAGTTAACTATCTTTAAAGTAGGCAATGTAACAAAATAACCAGAAAACTGAGTAAGTAGGCCTTGTAAAACCAGATTTTCAAACAAACACTCTCTGTGTCAATTACCTACTTTATTCTAATGAAAAGACTATTCAGATTCTAATGGGTCAGAATCCTAAATTTTGTTCAGTGTTAGGCAAGCTGCAATTTGTCTCTTTTGTCAGTTGACTTGTATCATATGAAAGATAGTACAATCAGGTAAAATTTTACAAGACCACAATTTAAACATTTCCTATTTAATATTTCAGGTTAAGTCACTTGAAATAAAGGAAGTTCATCACTGTCCATAATGTTAGGCTTTAGCCAGTGTGCCTCTGTAATCCCAGATACCCAGGAGGCTGAGGCAGAAGAATCACAAGAAGCTGAAACCTAAGAAAAGCCAATCTCAAAATTAAAATAATTGGGGCTGGGGATGAAGTTCAGTGGTTGAACGCTAGCCCAGCATGTGAGCGGTCCTAGAGGTCCTAGATTCAATCCCCACCACAGCACCCGTACTCAAAATTAGGTTTTGTTATCAAGTGATCCTGTTCTGAGTTAACATGTACCACATGTTATCTGACCTTGATTGATTTAACGTCTAAATTAGTTTCATCAGGAAAAAAAGGGTTCCCTGTTCTATGGTGTTTTGTCAGGACTGCTGAAGATGGGAAAAAGGGGACCTATAGGCCCTTAAACTCTTTAAAAAAAGTAAATTGTTCAAGTGGTATCTCCTCCACATGTTAGAGCGAAAGTACCAAAAGGAACTCAAGTGGATGCCTACTTCAGGAAAACGGGTAACGTCATTTGGAAATTATTGAAATTACAAGATTATAAGGCAAGTAACAAAGATCCTCACTGAAAAGAATTGGTGTCCTCACCAAACTAAGGCAAAAATCATAGTTCCGCCAATGTGAACACCAAATGTTTCCTAAAACAGTACAACCAAAAACTGAAGAATCACACGCTGGAAAAACCCTGATTTTCAAAACACTACTGCAGATTGATTTGATGTTCCCTATTCCTAACAGCCTTCGGCTGCACACTAACAAACCCAAGGTGAGAAACAGCATTCAAACTGTTGGGTGTTGGGGTCGCTGGTTCTTGCTCAACAAAAAAAGGGAAAGAAAAATGAGGGGAACACTGGGAGAGAAGAGAAAATATGAGATGCGGGGAGGTAGATGGCGAGAAACCACAAACTTCAAGAGACCTGCCCCTAAAAGAAGACGACAAAGCGGTCCCCGTCGCCCACCCGGGAGGACGAAAGCAGACCCGGGACAGTCGGACGCGGCAGCTAGGTAATACTCACGCATGGAGGAGGCCCGGCCAGTGGGGCGGGATCCCTGGGAGGAGGAGGTGGCTTTAAAGACTGGACCCCAGGCAAGATAACCAGCTCCCGGCGTTAAAGCTCTCCAAACCAGCTGCCTGCATGCAGGCTGTCCCCGCCTGGAGGGTTGAAGCAGGGCGTCCAGGTTTCAGGCCGCTAGACCCAGACCCAGACCTAGACCCCGAGTCAGTGGCAGAGCTAAAGCTAGAACCAGAACCCAGCCCCGTCAGCACTCATCCTCAGCCTCCATTACCGCGGAGCTGAGCAGACGTGGCAGCGCACGGTGATGACGTCAGCTCCGCGACTGCTGCCCGCCCCAGCTGCAGCGAGCCCCGGAACTGCACTCGCAACAGGAGGAATGGACCTCCAGCCTCCGGTATGCGCTTGCGCAGTCATCCCACCTTCCCAGCGCGAGCTGGCGGGTGTATTTCCTACTCTGGCTTCAGCCGCCTAGTTGTTGTTATCTCACGTTGTACAACGACTAGCTCTGTACGAGTTGTTGTCCCATTCAAATAAGGACTGGGAGACGTCATCTAAGCTCCCATCACTATCCTATTTAATATTTCAGGGGTCTCAGTAACTCTTCAGCAGCCAACCTCGTGCTTACTGTAAAGGACTAGATTATGCTAGGATTAAAAAGTGAATACCACAGAAGCTCCGAGTCTAGAGGAAAGGACCAGATAGCGGGAAAACACAATAATTTGGGTTTATTACAATAAATGCAACGTTATTATATTCAAGGTCCAGATATAGTAAAATGAACTATCTCTAGTAATGAACTTGGAGATGGTGGTGGAGTGAGTGCCAAACAAAGCTTCGTAGAGAACTTGGGGTTTAAGCCAAGACTCCATGAATGAGTAGGCAGTTTTGCAGGAGAATGGAGAGGAAGTGGCAGATAAAGAGGTAAGAAAGACTCAATGATACAGGTTGGGTTTAGCATGCATCAGGCCTTAGGCTCAATCCTGATGAGCCAATAGTTTGGTATTAGAAGAGTAAGAGTATTAAAAGGAGCATTTATGTAAGACTTACCACTCCACAAACATAATCTTTTAAGAGAAAGCCTTTGCCTGGCGCAGTGGCACAAGCCTGTAATCCTACAGCTACTTGGAGGATCGCAAGTTCTAGGTCAGATTCGACAATTTAGTGAGACCTTGTCTCAAAAAATAAAAAGGGCTGGAGATGTACCTGAGCGGTAAAGCATCCCTGTGTTCAATTCTCAGCACTGGGTGGGGTGGGGATCTCCTTATATTGATCATATAATTACTTAACTTTTATTGAAGGTTGTTGCTGTGTCAGACACTAGACAAGTAACTTTACAGGTTTCATTTAAATCTCATAGGGCTGGGCTGGGGATGTAGTTAAACAGTACAATGCTTGCCTAGCATCTGTGAAGCCGTGGGTTGAATTTTCAGTAGGGAGGAGGTGAGAGAGAGAAGTCTCACAAAGCTTTGATAGATGCTACCATGGTTTCCATTTCAGAGGAAAAGAAGTACTCTGTTAAAAATAACCCAGCTAGACAGAGCCAGAATGACTGCTAATCAAAACCACTAAAGATAGTAATATTCCCCAATATTTATAGTATCCTAATGTATCACAGAGCCTTCATTCATGAATATATAAAACCCAACATAGATTATTACATACTTTCATTATATTCACTTCTTGCCATAAGGAATTTTGTACATTTGCTGTTAACTGCTTCCTAACTTGCTACATTGAAACTCCTTTGATCTTTTCTGTTGGTTCACCAGCATCCTTCCTTCATTCAGCAATTAGTTATTTAGTGCCTACTGTGTACCAGACACTGTTAGTGATCAAGACAGGTACATCCCTGCCCTCCTGTGGCTTATATTCTAATGAGGAAAATATTTAATATATAAAACAATTAGAAATTATAGGTATTATGAAAGAGACAAACAAGGGGCTGAGGTAAATAATAAGAGAGTACTATTTGGGGGCATGTCTTTTTGAGGCAAAGATATTCAGTAGAAACTGAATGCAGTAATGCAACAATGGAAGAGAAAAGCTGTCTAGCCCAGAGCGGTGGTACGCATTTGTAATCCCAGTGTCTCAGGAGGAGGAAGCAGAAAGATCACAAGTTTGAGGCCAGCCGGGGCAACTTAGTAAGAATCTGCCTCAGAATTTAAAAAAAAAAAAATTTAAAGACTGAGAATGTAGTGAGTGGTACGATCTCTATACCCCCTACCCCCCCCACACACACACGAAAAGGAAAAGCAGTCCAAATAGAAATAGAAACAAAATTTATGCAGAGATCTGAGCACTTTTGTAAAGCAACCTACTGTATGACTGAATCATGATAATCAAAGGCAATGTAACATGAAATGAATTTGAAGACTCAGGCAAGTACTTTTAAACAACAATATTTGAGCCTGACCTTGTAGTACATGTTGCTGAAAGCTTGCTCCTTGTCCCCAATGCCAATCCAATAGCGAGGACACAGTTTTGTGAAAAAGGAAAAAGAAGATTTATTACTTTGCTAGCAAAGGAGAAATGCAGGGGATTCCTATCCCAACAGCTGTGATTCTGCCATAGTATGAAAGGGGGCTTTTATAGAGGTGATTCAGAGAAAATGAGATTAGGGAGGAGAGATAAGCAAGAAGTTTAAGGAAAAGAAGATCAGGGAGCAGAAGTTTTAGGGAAAAGAAGATTGGGGGAAAAGAAAAAAACATGTAAATTTCACAGCCACAAGGGATATAGTCAAAGCATCAAGTGAACCCCTATTACATACATACTTGCAATCCCAGCTACTGGGGAGGGTGAGACAGGAGAATTACAAGTTTGAGGCCAGCCTCCACAACTTAGTGAGACCCTAACTCAAGAAAAAAAATAAATAAACCACAGTATTTGCTTTTGGGGAGAAGGGGGCACTGGGAATTGAACCCAGGGGCACTATTCCACTGAGCTACATCCCCACATTTGACCCCAGCTTGGGCAACTTAGTGAGAACCCGTCTCAAAAAATGTCTGAGCATGTAGCTCAGTGGTAGAGCATCCATGGGCTCAATCTCCAGTACTCACCCCGACCCGACCAAAAAATAAAGGTAAACTATCTTCAGGGAAGCATTTGTTTTCTCTAATAGTTCTAAATTCCAGGGCACAAATTTGATTTTGGTACTTCCATGTAGTTCTGCAAAGCCTAAGGTTATTTATACAAGGATAAAGAACTGTATGATCACTAATACATGCCTACATAACCTATATCTGGATATGTTAAGTATAATATCCAGTTTTATGTTGTCACCTGTCAAAAAATAAAGATCTAATTGGCTTTCATTAGTGAGCTATGAATCTGGCAGCATCTCATCTGTGAAAACAGTTGTTCTGGTGGCATCTTATCTATGAAAATAGTTGTTCTGGTGGCATCTCATCTATGAAAATAGTTGTTCCAAGATCTGAGCAGAGGTGGTTAGCTAAACAGGCAGAAAAGGGATGAAGAAATAAAGAATGAAAAGCAGGATGAAAGTTAACTTTCCTTAGAGGGTTAAAACAGGAACTTCTTTATTATGCTGGCCCACTAGACTGAGCTCTTTCTGATTGGTTGCTGTGAATCTCCTGTTTTGTTTTGTTTTGTTTTTTAAAGGAGACCATTTAAAGACCAGTTTGATTACTGGTACCTAGGTCAAGTGACTTCATTCTGATTTGGTCTGGTCGGTGCACACTGCAAGAGCTCAGTCCAAATAATGGCTTCTTGTGAATTTTATTTAACACCACTGATTTTTTTTTCTATGCCTAAGTCACCCCACCTGTTATAAATTCCTATTACAAAGGGACCTGTGATAAACTATTTGCAATATTTGGAGATCTTGTTTTGTTTTTGCAGTTTGGGGACTAGAACCCAGGATCATTCTGCCTCTGAGCTACCTTCCCAGCCCTTTATTATTTTTTTATTTTGAAACAGGATCTTGCTAAATTGCTGAGGCTGGCCTCAAACTTTGGATTCTCCTGCATCAGCCTCCCTGGTCACTGGGATTGCAGCCATGCAAACTGTTCTATGCACATTCACATGCTCAACAAATCTAGGCTATTTAATAAGAAGCAGTTTGATATTGTGGAAAGATCAAGCCTAGGCTCAACGACAAGGCTTGGTTGTGCCACTGACTGTGAAGCTGTAGGAGCAAAGTACTCTCTGATCTTCAGTTTTCTGGCTGTAAAGAATATTTGTAATATGCTGTAGAATGGAAGGAATTGACGTTGTTGGAGGTGCTTGCCGGCCGGCGTGCGGGCGCCTGGTTTCCAGCTGGCATCTCCGCAGGCCTGCGCCGGGGCGCGCACTGGGGCCCCCTCTGTGCCGGGCAGCCCGCGCGTCTCCGGGTTGCGGAGCCGGTCGCCATCTTTGTGCGGGGCGGGGCGGCAGGGAGTCAGCAGCGGGTCGGCCGGCTATGGAGCGGCGGATCAGCGCTCGGCTTCGGCTCTGGCTGCTGTTGCTACTCCTGCTCCCAGTGCAGGGCCGCCAGAAGGAGTCAGGTGGGCTCCCGGCAGGGCCGAGTCTGCGGCTGGGCTCGGGCCTGGAGGCGCTCCCCCCGTGGCAGGCGTCCTAGAGGATGCTATGGCCGCTGTAGCGCAGAGTTGGGCAGCGGCCACCGGCGTCTTGAAGTGGAGAGAGTGGGTGTCTGGGGCTCTGCTTCTGCCCAGGACCCTGGCGGGCAACCCATCCCCGGAATGCTTGGTGATAGCGAGGAGAGGGAAACCCCTCTTCTCGCGCAGGAGGTATCGCCCGCGCTCGGCCGTTCTGTACCTCCTTAGAACCCACTGGGAGAAGCGGGTGGGTGGGCTGTGAGTGTGTGTGTGTGTGTGTTGTCAGAAGGGATGAAGGGAAGGTTAATGTCCATGACTTTTAATTGATCCTTTTTTTTATCGGACTCAATTTGATTAGAAGATGAGAGTCCGTGTTGCCATCCAGTTTACCCATAGCCTTCTGAATGAAGGCTGAGCATTAACCTCGTGGATTTTCCAATTTCTTGGACTCCTAATGGCCCCGTAAAGGAGCAGATCTGACTAAAGCGCTGGCGAGTTACAGAATCCTTCCTAGTGCTTTGTTTCAAAGAGTGGGATAGGAAGGGGATTTCTGAAAGTGTTGATCTTTTGTTGGCCCTGTCTGCTTACTGAAAGAAAAAAAAATGCTCAGAGATATTTAGTTGACTTTCATTTCGCTTTTTGAAGGTTCAAAGTGGAAAATATTTATTGACCAAATTAACAGGTCTTTGGAGAATTATGAACCATGTTCAAGTCAAAACTGCAGCTGCTACCATGGGTGAGTTCTTTGATGTGACTTTTGAATTAAATTCTTGTCAGAAGGTTGTACCCTACTGAGAGCTGGGTGGGAGTGGTGTATACCTGTATTCCCAGCGACTTGGTAGGTGAGACAGAAGGAGAACTTGTTCCAGACCAACTTACCCAGACTCTTGTCTCAAAATTTAAAAAAATAAAAACGGCTGGGGATGTAGCTTAGTGGTTGAGCACCTCTGGGTTCAATCCCTGGTAAGGAACAAAAAAAAAACCCTTGAGAGACTTTGGTTGCAATAGAGCAGAAAGGATGACTAAGGTGGTTCTCTTTAATTCTAAGGAGTGCAAATGCCCTGGCTCTGGAATGGGCCCTGTGGTCTCAGCATTACTTCATCCTGTGGAACATCCTGTGGAAATCATGAATCATGATTTCATCCCATGGATTGAAAATTTCTTGATTTCTGGGTCTATGTCTTATTTTTTGTTGCACCTCAGTAAGTGCACTGGATAAAAACTGTTGAAAGAATGCACATATTTATCAATGAATCCAATCATTAATTTCCTGTTGGTTACCTTTAATGTGTGCAAATTAGGACTGGAACTTGGTATGGTAGAAAGATAACTACATAAAAGATCTCAGATTGGTCATCAGCAGGGCGACTTCTCATTGTATTATTCTGACTCCTCAAATATTCACCTGATACTTATTGCAAACTTACTATGTACTGAGCTTCCAGGGAGATACAAAATAGTTTATTTTCTGTCAGGTTTTTAGAGCATGTGTATGGGCAGGGTGGGGGATAGACTGTTAGACTGTGAAACATGAACCATAATTTTTGTGGGTGTCCAGACAAAGGGATATATGTCAGTAGGTCTGCAGTGGCTGGGAGGACTTGGACATGACATAAACAGAGGACTATGAATTTAACAAGGAAGAAGCAGTCCAGATAGAGGGAAGAAGAAGAGACATTTACTTGACTATTAACTTTTTGTACTTTTGTTGTGTTTGATGCCTGCCCCCAACTGATGATTGAATCCAGAAGCAATTTACTTCTACATCCCTAATGCCCTTCCCCCACCCCCTGCCTTTTAAAAAGTTTTATTTTGAGACAGGGTTTTATTAAGTTGCTGAGGGTGGTCTTAAACTTGTGATCCTCCTGCCTCAGCCTTCCGAGATTGCTGTGCCACCATGCCCTGCAGGTTTGATGTTTTTTGTTTACCCATGGTACTTCTGGAGAAGAGAGTTGCTCATTCTTGCTCATTGCTTTTTTTTTTTTCAAAGGTGCTTAGGAATGAAATGCAGAGCCTCATACTTGCTAAGCAAGTGCGCTACCTCTGAACTACTCTCTGGTCCCTGACTCCTCTTTGCCTCAGTTTACTGTGTTCTCTAGTACTAAATGTAAATGCATTTGGGAAGTTCATGGAATGGTACTGCTTCTAGGCTGCTTTCCTTGACAATTCTTACTCCTTTCCAGTGTTATAGAAGAGGATCTGATTCCTTTCCGAGGAGGAATCTCCAAGAAGATGATGGCGGAAGTAGTCAGACGAAAGCTAGGGACCCATTATCAGATCATTAAGAACAAATTATACCGAGAATATGACTGCATGTTTCCCTCAAGGTAAGAGTTATGAGGTAGATGCATCTTCTGACCTTATTACATATAGGCCTACTTGATACTGCTTTTAGAAGCCCATTCAGGGTCCTGACAAGTGAATCCCTCCTTACATTTCCGGAGGACTGCTACCATGGGTGAGTTGATAAGCTCTTTCACATGCCTGGGAATTTTTCTTGCCAGTTCCTTTTTTTTTTTTTTTTTTTCCTTATTTGTACTAGGGATTGAACCCAGGGCATTTTACCACTGAGCTACATCCTCAGCCTTTTTTATTTATATATTATTTTGAGACAGAGCTTTGCTAAGATGCTTAGGGCCTTGCTAAGTTGCTGAGGCTGGCCTCAAACTTGGGATCCTCCTGCCTCAGCCTCCTGAATCATTGGGATTACGGGCATACATTACCATGCTCAGCTTCCAGCTCCTCTATTGAAGTCTATCTCCTCTCTCTTTATGAGGTTTGGGCACATCACTGGATATATTGGCTAAACTGTCCTTGCCCTTTCGTCTCTTCTGTCCCTGGCTAGAGTAGCTGCAGGACACAGGCTGATGGAACCTAGCAGGGGTGAGCTTGGCTGAAGGAGGAAGAAAAATATAGGTATTTACTGAATGTCTATTATGGACCAGGTACAGAGAGAACAGCTCACCTTTTTCACTGCTGTATAATGATCTAATATATGGATTTCTTTATTGGGACCTCTGCCAGTGAGCATTTAAATTATTTCTCACCATACTCCTGTTCCTCTGATATTTGGCTACCAGAAATAGCACTGCAGTGAATATTCTTGTACTCATACCTTGGAGCATTTCTATAAATATACATGTAAGCTAAGTTTTTAGAAGTGGAATAACTAAGTCAATTAATGTGTTTTTAAAATCATGAAAAATAAAAAATAAATTGTCCTTCAGAGAGGTTGTTCTTGATTGTCAGGAGCCACTCTGGACAGAAGCTATGTGTACACCTTTAAGTCCTGAGTAAAGGGGTACTGAACAGTTATTGCACCCTGCAATACATTGGGCTTTACCTCCACTCAGATAAGGAAGATGTTGCTCCAGGAGTGGGTGTCATCCAACTGGGCTGTATTACACCCACCTGTTCCTTCTAATCCTACCTCTTTGCCCTTTTGTGGATAGAATGTTCCATGGAACATCGCCTTTTATGTACCCTATATAAGAATAAAGACTTCCAGTGGCTCTGTAGGGATAATCATTTACATAATATAAAGGTTAGGATAGTACTTTATCCTAACTCTGTAAAGTACTTTATAAGCATTGCTTTCAGGACCCCTAAGGTCACAGAGCCGTTCCTGGATTTTGAAAAGGGGCTTCTGTGTGTTTGCATGCTTTCTTCACCATTTTCTTAAGTTATTGGAATAGTCAGATTTTGTGAACCCGGCGTTAGGTCGCCAGCATAGATAGATGGCGATACCTGTTCATATTTCTGCCGTCCTTGTTTCACATTCTCTGAATAGACCTTGTAGCCTTACCAACATTGTGTACTAGACTTTTTGATCTTTGCCAATCTGATTGGTAAAATCAGCATGTATTTTTTGACATTTCTTTCTTTTATTTTACAGTACTACGTATTGAACCCAGAGGCACTATACTACTGAGTCACATCCCCAACCCTTTTTATTTTTTATTTTGGGACAGGGTCTCACCAACTTACTGAGGTTAGCCTCAAATTTGTGATCCTCTTGCCTAAATTTCCAATTCACTGGGATTACAAGCATATGCCATTGCATCCAGCTCACATTTTATTTTCTTTCCCCACTTTTTAAAATTGGTGCATTATAGTTGTACATAGTGGGGGGATGACATTTTATTTTTAGTACTTTTGAGCATCTTTACCTATGTTTTTGAACTATTGGTATTTTTTTGTAGTCATTTCCTTATATATAAAATTATCTTAAATCAGTCATTTCCATGTGGCCAGAAAATTTTGATCAATGCTTGGAGTGCTGCCCTAGTGTGGTGCTGTTCAGGACCTTGAAGGATAGGGCAGAAACAAACTAAACAGTCTGTGTGTCTCCTCTTTCTTTAAAGAAATCCTCTGTGGATTCCTGAGACAGTTCAGTCAGGAAGTAATGTTACAGCCTTTGTGATTATGCAAACACTTCTTTCTGACTTAAAAAACTAATTTTAATAGTGTTCTGTATTTAAGTTGAAGATAATGAGGAGAGATTTTCTCTCCCCATAAACTATGACAGTTGTGATGGAAATAACATGGTGTCTGTGTTAGTTTTTCATGACTGTAATAGAATACCTGAGAAAATTAACTTAAAAAGAGAAAAGAATGGCGTGTCCCTTTCTTTAATGGAGGCTGCTCTCTCTTAAATATATTATATTTCAGAGATTTCAGTCCATAATCAGTTGGCCCCATTGCTTTTGGGCCTGTAGCAAGACAGTGTATCATGGCAGAGAGTGTGTGGTGGAGCAAATAGTTTGCCTTAATGTGTATGGGAAGCAAAGAGAGAGAGAGAGAGAAAGAGATGGATATGGTGTTCCAGTTTCTTTTAAGAGCACACCTCCCAAAGACCTAAAACCTCTCACTGTACCCACTTTTTATAATTCTCTTAATTTTCCACTAACTCCCAATAGAGCCAAGTTGACGACCAAGCGTTTAGCACATGGGCCTTTGTGGGGCCTTCCAGATTCAAACTATAGCAGTGCCTTTGTGAGAAGCAAAGCTCAGGAACACAATTAGAAAATTAGCTCTTCCAGTTCCTATCAGAATGTGTACCTTTCCTAATAATTAACTAATCCATAAAAGGGAAATAAAGAAAAATCTGGGAATGAATAGAGGAAAAGTAGTAGAAGTTGCAATCATATTCCCTTCAAAGATTATTTATTTGGAAAATTTTATTACGTGTTGTAAGCCGGAATAGCTTAACTAGGGATGATAATTTACACAATATAACTTTGTAAAGTACTTCAGAAGCATTGCTTTCAGCAGGCTGGGGTTGTTGCTCAGCGGTAGAGCGCTTGCCTAGCATGTTTGAGGCACTGAGTTTGATTCTCAGCACTGCATGTAAATAAAAAAAATAAAGTCCGTCAGTAACTTTAAAAATATTAAAAAAAAAAAAAAAAAAAAGCAGCAGCAGCATTGTTTTCAGGACACTTTGCAGTAGGCTAATGATCTGAACGCTGGTTTGTCTCATTTTGAAGTATGACTGGGACCCTTTATCCTAGACTCTGCAGACACTACTCTGGTGACTGTAGTTTTTCTCATTGACAGATGTAGTGGTGTTGAGCACTTTATTTTGGAAGTTATTGGGCACCTCCCTGACATGGAGATGGTAATCAATGTACGAGACTATCCTCAGGTTCCTAAATGGATGGAGCCTGTCATCCCAGTCTTCTCCTTCAGTAAGGTAAGCGCAAAAAGAGCCATAAGGGAGGGGTGGAGGGTGTTCCTTTAGAATATGAGAAAAGATCATCGTCTTGTGGCAGAGTCTAGTGGGTAATAGTAAAGATGACCCCTGAGGTCCAAGAGTGGGTTCTCTGTCCCCGTAAGTTCACAGTGGTTGAGCAATAAGACAGAGAAGATGGAGTTGAGGATCCGTAAATAATGTAAGATTGCTTACATGTCTGTGTGCTAGGGATGGAGGCAAGGGAGTAAGAGGCCTGAGGAAACTACAGGGCATTGGAAGTAGGGCTCAGAAATCTTACAGAGAGCCAGGCGTGGTGGCACATCCCTGTAATCCCAGTGACATGGGAAGCTGAGGCAGGAGAATCTCAAGATCAAGGCCAGCCTTGGCAACTTTGTGAGATCCTGTCTCAAAAGCAAAGAATGGTTGAGGATGTAGTTCAATGGTAGAGTAACTTTGGGTTCAATCTCTAGTGCCACCACCTCCTGCCCCCACCTCCCACCCCCGCCAAAAAAAAGCAGGGCACAGTGGCACATGCTTATAATTCCAGCCACTTGGGAGGCTAAAGCAGGAGAACCACAGGTTTGAGACCAGCCTCAGCACTGTAGCGAGATCCTCAGCAATTTAGTGAGACTTTATCTCAAAATAAAAAAACAAAAAAGGACTGCAGATGTAGCTCACAGGTAAAGTATCCCTTGTGTTGAATAACCAGTACAAAATAAATAAATAAATAATAGTATGGGGGAAGAGTGGAAAGTGGATTTAGGAAAACCCCATGGATTTTTAAAAAGGAACATCATCTCTGACTTGGTTTTTCCAAAGCAGAAGGACCTTTTATTCTCACTTTTTTTTCTTTATCACAGTTTACTTTCTCTCTAGACTTATTTATTTCCTGTGTTGCAAGTGGGCTGAGGCCACATTTTGTATTGCATTGTCCATGGTTTAGCCTCATTTCTCAAAAGTGCTTGGTCTCATTGTTTGTCGTGAAACTCTTCAAGAAGAACAGATAGAGGCTCCCATGTAAGTCAGTAAGGACTTGGTGTCTATTATTTTTATCTGTTATTTCTGTGGATAATAAAGTATGACCATCAGTATACTAACTTTCCTTTTATCTTTCCTCCCTTCTATTTTTTAAAAACCGATTCGTAGTTTCAAAGGGAGGGATTTTAATATGTTAACTTTGTAGTTAATTATGTAGCTTCCATTGAATAGCTGTTATGTGGAAGTGCTTGATGAATTACTTAATATTTTTAAGTATTTAAGAGAAGTTAAACAGCATATTGCACATGTAATCCCAATGCAGAAATAGTTGTTAGAGGTTTATCAGTGACCAGATATTAACAGAAATCATAAGAAGTAACAAATGAAGGGCTGGAGTTATAGCTAAGTAGTAGACCACTTGCCTAGCATGTGTGAAGTGCTGGCTTTGATCCTCAACACCACATAAAAAATAAATAAAGATATGTGTCCATCTACAACTAAAAAAATATTAAGAAAAATAACAGGTGGTTTCAAACTTTCTTCAGAAGATGTGTGATTATACTCTTATCTGCCCATTGGTACTTCTCACCCTGATCAGTGAGTAAATAGCTGAGGATTTACTGTCCAACCATGTGAGCTTAACTGTGTCAGGAACCACTAGCAAACACTTATTAAATACTTTCTAATTGCTGGACACTGCCCTAAGCTTGTATTAAGACACTTTGTGGGGCTGGGGATGTGGCTCAAGCGGTAGCGTGCTCGCCTGGCATGCGTGCGGCCCGGGTTCGATCCTCAGCACCACATACAAACAAAGATGTTGTGTCTGCCGAAAACTTAAATAAATAAATGTTTTTTAAAAAAAAAAAAAAGACACTTTGTATTCAAAATCAGCCTAAAAATAGAGAGTATTATTGATATTTTCACAATACAATGATGAAAAAACTGAGGCAGAGAGAGATTAAGTAATTCGCCTAGAGTTGTAAAGCGGTTGAGGCTGCATTCAAACTCTCACAATCTGTCCCAAGAGCCCACACTCTTAATCATTGTACTGTATTTCCTGGGTTTTACTCTCAAAGGACCCACTGGAAAATAACAAAGAACTGGTAAGGCCGTGTAAACTCCAAATGTAATAGCAGTAAAATGATGAGAGAAGTAGGTAGATTATTTCCTTAAAATAAAATCTTAACAGTATGTATATCTCCTCTACAAAAAAACAGAAGTTTGAGGAACTGAAAAAGTTGACCTTTAATATTATTCTAAATTCTGGGCTATGGTGATCCTGTGGATTTTAACCCATGGTCACTTTTGCCTTGTAATGTCTAGGGTGTGGACCTTGCAGACTAGGGGAAATGTATCTTTGGCAAGTGGACACTACAGCAGGGCCTTTGTCTATATCTCATGTCATGAATGCAGTTTGCTTCTTCTTGCTCTGTTCCAAGACTTACTTAGAATGGCCTTTCTGTTTCTGTTGAAGACATCCGAGTACCATGATATCATGTATCCCGCTTGGACATTTTGGGAAGGGGGACCTGCTGTTTGGCCAATTTATCCTACTGGTCTTGGACGGTGGGACCTCTTCAGAGAAGATCTAGTAAGGTAGGTCCTTTAGAAAGGTTTTGTATTTTTCTCTTTGTGGGTTTTGTTGAAATAAGCAGTAGAGCTGAGTGTAGTGACACATGGCTATAAACAGTATAGTATAACTAAGTTTTTTACTTTAAAAAGATTGACTTTTAAGTTAAAAATAAGACTGTTCATAGTAAAAGCAATTTTGTGTACATATAAAAATATACATGTCTAAAGAAATTGCAGAAGAATCTATCCTAAACTGTCAGCAGTGCCTCTGTGGGAGAGATTACAGGACCCTTTTATTTTGTTTTAAAATATTTCTGTACTTTAAAGATCTCAAGAGCAAATTACTTTCATAATAAGAGAAAATGAATAAACATATTGTAATGGGAGAACACAGAAAATATTTGGAAGAGTATAAATGTACTTGATAATTTAGGCAGGTATGTGGGAGCATAGTTATCCTGTAGGTATCTCAAGTGCAAGCTTATTCCAGATCTTCTCTGTTCATGACTTAAACATACTTTGGCCTGTTGATATCTTCCTTCCATGGTTTTGGTTTTTAGATGGATCTCATCATCCAAGCCATAGGTATTCCTTTATTCCTTATCCAGCTACATTTCACAGTAATAATGATTCAGTGTAGGTGCTTTTTTCCTTTTCTTTGTTTTTTATTTTATTATGTTTTGTTTATTTATTTTTGCAGTACTGGGGATTGAACAAAGGGATACTATACCACTAATCTACATCCCTGGCCCTTTTTAAAAATTTTGAGACAGGGTCTCATTTAATTGCTCAGGCTGGCTTTGAACTTGCAATCATTCTGCCTCAGCCTCTCAAGTCCTAGGGATTACGGGCGTGTACCACCATGCCCAGCTAGCATAAGTTCCTGAGGAACTAATATGACAAGTGTGCAAAGATGTACATACTAGGATGTTTACTCATATGTTTCTTAGAGTGAAAAGTTGGAAACTACCGTTGGGTATGGTTGCACATGCCTATAATCCCAGCAGCTGGGGATGCTGAGGCAGGAGGATAGCAAGTTCAAAGCCGGCCTCAGCAATTTAGTGAGGTCCTAAACAACTCAGTGAGACCCTGTCTCTAAATAAAATATAAAAAAGGGCTGGAGATGTGGCTCAGTGATTAAGCACTCTTGAATTCAATCCCTGATACCAAAAAAAAAAAAAAAAGTTGGAAACTTTTCAAACCTATCAAAAAGGGATGACATGAATTATGTCATGATTCTAAAATGGAATACTATGAATGAATGGAAAGGCAGGGTAGAAAAAGGAGTTAAAAAACCAGGACTCTGGATTCAAATCTTGGTCCTGATTAGCTGTGTGACTCTGATCAAGTTGCTCCTCTCAAGGTGCTCGCCTGTAAAAAAGGGGTAATAAAACCCACTTTAACTGGGTGCAATTGCACCCAGTTTATAATCCCAGTTTAATTCAAGGCCAGCTTGGGCAACTTAGGGAGAACTTGTTTCAAAATAAAAAACAAAAAGGTTGTAGCACAGTGGTAGAGTGCCCCTGGGTTTGATCCTCAGTACTACAATTAGTTAATTAAACTCATGTTATAAGGTTGTGGGAATGATTTGATATACATAAAGCATATACATAAAACAGTATCCAGGACATAGGAAGTATAAGTGTTGGTTATATAATTATTGATCATATATTTTTATATATAAATATATATACATGTCTAAAGAAGTTGCAGAATAAAAAACTGCAATTTGGTTATATAATTATTTTATCATATATGGAATGACTTATTATACAAAGTAAGGTTTATCAGTCTTGGCACTATTCACATTTTGGACTTGATAATTTAATTCTTTGTTATGGGAAGCTGTCCTATTCCTTATAGGATGTTCAGCAGCATCTCTTGCCTCTACTCACTAAATGCCACTAGTAATCTTCCAGTTGTAATAATCAGAAATGTCTGTGGGCCCTGAGTAAGGATGGAGAAATAAAATCACTCCAAATAACAGGTGTGGCTCAGTGGTTGAGGGTTTACCTAACATACAAGATCCTGGATTCAATCCGCAGCTCTGCAAGAGAAAGAAAAGCATTGATATAGAGAAGTGTGATTGAAAAGAAATTCTTCACTAGTACATTATATTCTTACCTGTGGGTAGAGAGAGTCCAAATGAATTTTTACTTTTATCTTTTTCAGTTAGAATTTAATATAATGAACCTGTCATTTTTCCACAATAAAAAAAAATCTAGTGCTATGATGTTCATATTTTGATGGGAAGAAGTATGAGGAGAAACAAGAGATAGTTCTGGCATTGAACTGGAGGATCAGGTAAAGGTGATCTAGCAAGAAAGAACTAGAGGAGAAGCTGGACATGGTGGCACACGCCACCATGTGCCACAGTCTGGCTGGGCACAAATGCCGCAGTCTGGCTGGGCACACAATCACGAGCCACCACACAGCTTGTAGATTCAAACAGCAACTCTTTATTCCCGAACTCACACCAGCCGTCTACAATCATGTTCTGGGGAAATCCACGTTCTCTGCCCAAATCCACCTCCACTGGGCTTCTATCTCCAAAAATATACTGTCTGAATCCCGTGAGAACTCAAGGGGAACTTAGGCAGCAGGATACGCCCTATTCCCAGCAGGAATAATCTTAAACCTTAAACCTGGAACCTAAACTGGGAACGCCCTAAACCCGATTATGTTAAACCGGGAACACCCTAATCCGCCCTGGTCCTTGAGCAAGGTCACCTACATTCAATGTCACTGCAAAATGTCAGCAACATGGGGTAAGCTGGCAAGGAAATTGTCATACCTACTTGGCTAATGGCTCCCAGCAACCATGTGACTCAGGAGGGTGAAGTAGGAGTATCACAGGTTTGAGGCCAGCCACAGTAACTTAGTGAGACCCTAAGCAATTTAGCAAGATCCTGTCTCAAAATAAAAAGTAAAAAAAAGGACTGGGAATCGTTAAGCACCCCTGGATTAAATCCTGGTGTCAAAAGAAAAGAAAAGGATTGGGGATTTGGGAATATTACTTAGTAGTAGAGTGTCCCTGGGCTCAATTGCTAATGCCACCCCCCACCCACTCCCCCACTTCCCACTCCTCCCCCCCCCAAAGAAAAGGAAGAAAAGAAAAAAGAAAGGGTTAGAAAATGAGCCAGATTAGCTGATGTTAGAGGTCTGAGGGCCTGGGAAATAATGAGAAATGCTCTCAGCTGAGCAAAAGTGAATTCCATGATACTAGGTATCAGAAAAGAACCTACATCCTGTGTTCCTCCATTCCTGTAATATAGTTCACCAATCTCTCATTCACTCAGCCTTCCTCTCCTTTTTCAGAGATAAGTACTGCAGTCTTCTGTGCAAGGACAGTTCCTATGAACAAAGTCAGAAATGATGCAGCTGAGTAGCAATTTCAGCAAGAAAGGCTGGTCATGCTAATGTGTACTGAAACCTGAGTTTCAGGAACTTTATCTTTCTAGAGCATTTCATACAGCTGTAATAATACCAGGGTGCTTTGCAAATGTCAGTAAATCTGTTGACACCTACACCTCCAAAACATGAAGTCAGGGAGTGAATTCCCTTTCATTCAATTTCTAATGTTCTTCTCAGTTTTCTTCATGTTAATTCTATCAATAGCATTGTTAAAGTAGAGAGTAAATCCTCATTGTGTCAAACAGCCCCCAACGTGTCATTCAGAGTTTGGGAGCTTTTTTTTCCTACCAAGTTAATGTTGTTACTTATTAACAGGGCAGTAGACATGTAGATATTCCTGGCGAGCCCCTCCAGAAGAGTGAAATGATAAAAAAAGGGATGGTAATATCATTCAGGAGTTTTTCTTTTTTCTTTATCTTTTGTTTTGTTTTTGTTTTTGTTTTATTTTTGTTACCAGGGATTGAACTCAGGGTGCTTAACCCCTAAGCTACATCTCCAGCCCTTTTTTTTTTTTTAATATTTATTTTTTAGTTATCGGCAAACACAACATCTTTGTTTGTATGTGGTGCTGAGGATCAAACCCGGGCAGCACGCATGCCAGGCGAACGCGCTACCGCTTGAGCCACATCCCCAGCCCTCTCCAGCCCTTTTTAAAATTTTTTTATTTTGAGACAGGGTCTTGCTAAGTTGCTTAGGGCCTCCATAAGTTGCTGAGGCTGTCCTTGAACTTGTGATCCTCCTGCCTCAGCTTCCTGAACTGCTGGAATTACAGATGTGTGCTACCATGTCCAGTGAGATTTTTCTTTTGAGTACCCTTGATCAGATTTATTTAAAAATATAAAGCCCTGAACTAATTTTTAGACATGGTTAAAACATATCCTTATAGAGTTGAGAAAAAAAGCACAGAAACTAATCAAAATCTGTGTTTTTAGGTCAGCAGCACAGTGGCCATGGAGAAAGAAAAATTCCACAGCATATTTTCGAGGATCAAGGTGATTATATTTTCTAATCTCTTATAAAAATTGCTCCTAGCAGTGTGTGATATATAAGTAATCTTGAGGGCATGATCCCAAGGGAAAGGGGAAAGCTAAAATAATTAAGAAATAAATGTAGAAGCCTAGAATCTTAGATTGAGAATTATTTGCCCAAATCACTCTTCATTTAACTGAAATTCAAAGAAGTAAAGTTCCTCCAGTAGTCATTCAACAGATATTTTTAGAGTGCTAAGGCTGTGTTGGACACTGATTATATGATGTTGAAAAGAAGATGAATGTCTTCTTGTTTGCAGTTTCCTGGGAGTAGCCACTATCACTCTGCTGGTTAATGAAGAGCAGGAGTCAAGTCTCCCTACTACCTTTTCGTCAGACCATGTGGCTGCCAAACAGTGTTTAATAACATAGACTGAGGCTGGCGAAAATGGAGAAGGAAGTAGAGAGAAGAGAGAAATGGAAAAGGGAGCTTTGTTCAGCTCCATATCTCCAGTGCCAAGAACAGTAACTGGCACGTAGATACACAGTAAATATCTGTGATGCAGATGATAGGGAAGACCATGAAGGGAGAAAGGTTTTGTAGCGTATGTGGTGTGTATCAGAGATCGTACTCTAGCCACTCTCCTCCTTGCTTTGGAAGTGGACTTCAGTACGCAGATGGGCCCACTATCCCTGCTTACTGTCTCTTACCAATTTCTCTGGTTCTCAGCTCTTGAGAACACAGAATCTTCACTTGGAGACTGTATCTGGGCTCCAAGAATTTTAGGACTTCCTTAAAATTATATAGAGATATGTGATTTTTCAGATTCTCAGGGAATCCATGACCCCTCATATGTCAAGCCTCTCTGCTACCTGTACCATAACTAACACTTTTTCTACATACAGTCTACATACAAAAAACTACATAAGCCCTGGACTTTATAGAGCCTACAGAACAAAAGTCATGTAGCTATTTTGGTGAGTGGTGATTACCTAGTTACATAGTTCTGAATACTAGTAATTATAGAGGCTATGAGAACCTTCCTGAAAGGGAAGTCATTCCCTGGGAAGTAGCTATAGTGACCAGAACAGCATGTCCTTAGAGACCAGATGTAAGCAAAAAAGGGCCAAATACTTCCTATCCCTAAAGGATAAAGTGGGGACAGCCTGGACCACATAGGTGCTGCAGTACTTAGAATGCCCTTCCCCACTGTCACAGAAACCAGTGAATTATACATCTGTGCAGACACCCTTTACATGGGTTCTAATATTGCTTACCTTTGAGATATTGGGGACAGTATTATGGTCCATGGCACATAGTTTTATGTCTTGTGTTTCTTTTATAGGACAAATCCAGAACGGGATCCTCTCATCCTTCTATCTCGGAAAAATCCAAAACTTGTTGATGCAGAGTATACCAAAAACCAGGCCTGGAAATCTATGAAAGTAATCAGCAATCATCTGAATAAAACTATAGCAGTGAATGTGCTCACCTAAAGAACATTGTCGACTGGGTAGAATTTGAGATTAGGTTTCCTCTCAGTGGTGAGATGAATGTAGAGAAACTTTCATGAACCAATATTAGCATATCTATAAATTCTTCTTTTTCAAACCCACCTTGCTTTTCTGGCCAAATTATTCCTAGCATAATTATATTACACTACTTTAAAGGTTTAAACCAGAGTTTGGAAGTTTCTTATGAAAAAGGCCAGATAGCAAATATTTTGAGTTTCATAGATCATAAGGTTTCTGTTCTTATTATTCACCTCTGTGGCAGGATACTCTACCACTGAGCTACAATCCCAACCTTTTTTATTTTTTATAATGAGATAAAGTCTTGCTAAATTGCTGAGACTGAATTCAAAATTATGATCCTTCTGCCTCGGCCTGCCAAATTGCTGGGATTATAGATGTGTAACACTACAGCTGACACATAAAATATTTTTCTTTTGTTTTTTTTCCAACCACTTGAAAATATAAAAATGTTTAGTTCCTGGGTTCTACAAAGCCAAGTAGTGGGTTGGATTTGGGCTGTCAGCTGAGGTTTCCCAACCCTTGGTTTAAACCAGTGATTAGCTACTGTGACTATAGTATAACCAGAGGGCCTAAACAATGAGTCAAATGAATCAAAATCTTTGGGAGTCTAGGGATCTTCATTTCTTTAAAATTTCCCAAATAATTCTAAGGCAAAGCCAGACATTGGGACTTTATTAGTTTAGAATCCATCTGTGTCCTTTTAACTACGACTTCTTGCCTTAATTAAAGATCTGAAAATCCTATTATTTTCTCACTTGAAATTTCCATATACTATATGAAGATGCTCTGAGAAAAAGATTGAATGGGCCAGGTGTCATGGCATACACCTGTAATCCCAGTGACTCAGAGGCTAAGGCAGGAAGATTGCAAGTTTGAAGTCAGCCTCAGTAACTTTTTGAACCCCTGTCTCAAAATAAAAAATAAAAAGGCTGGAGATGTGGCTCAGAGGTTAATTGCCCCCTGGTTAAATCCCTAATACCAAAAATAAATAAATAAAATTGAAACTTCTTAAGGAAAAATCAAATGTATTCAAGATGTTATATATTATTTGACACAGTTTCTTTTTTTTTCTCTCTTTCAGTACTGGGAATTGAACCCAGGGGTGTTGTACCACTGAACTACATCCCCAGTCCACCCCATGCCCCCCCCCCTTTTTTCTTGGTATTGAGTCTTGCTAAATTACCCAGACTGGCCTCCAGTTTGCAATCCTCTTGCTTCTATCTCCTTAATAGCTGGGATTACAGGAATTAGTTACCACCTCTGGCAATCTGATATAGTTTCAATTAATAGGAACTAATGAATTTAAGAAATCTGGTCAAATAATAAAAATATGAAAGAATGTATTCTGCACACAGTTTGTTAGCATCTACTGTGGGGGGCAGCAAAAGCACACAGACTTATTGCCCTCGTACATTTTACTATCTTCTAAGGAGGGTGGAATGTACATAGGGGTCCTAAATCAAATTCCCTGAAAGGCCAGCAGGTGATGTAAAGGAGTCAGAGAGAGCACTAACAGCTCCATTTGATTGCTGCCAAGTGGGAGTGGGAGTCCAGTTTGCCAGATACTCCTTTTTATTTATTTTTTCCTAAGAGAAGTTGGAGATCTGGATTTTTCGTGAAGTATCCTGCCACTATAAATGGTGTCAATTTTTTAAAATTATTTTTGTGGTATTTGGGATGATTCTAGGGGCACTCTACCACTGAGCTAATTCCCCAAGCCTTTTTAAAATTTTATTTTGAGACAAATGATCACAAAGTTGCCCAGGCTGACCTCAAACTTGGGATGTTTCTGCCTCTGCCTCCTGAATAGCTAAGATTATAGGCATGCACTGCCGTGTCCAGTCAGTTTAAATATTTATTTAAAAATATATTCCATGCCCCCAAATTATCTTCTGTGTGTGTAATTTACACAGAGTGAAATGTGCTATAGGCCATGATTAAAACCTTAGCATTTCTACTTAGGGCCAGTGATCCTGAGCAAGTCTCCCAACTCCTTTAAACCTTAGCTTCCTCATCTGTTTAATGAGATAATAATACCTCCTGAGTATGTTTATTATGAGGCTTAAGTGAGATTATGTTGAAGAAATGTTTTACAATGCTTGCTCCACATTGGTTGCCCATAAGTGCTATTCCTACTAATACTAATAACTTCCCTTTCACATAAAGGATACCTTGGGAAAGCCAGCTGCTAAGGATGTCCATCTTGTGGATCACTGCAAATACAAGTAAGACTTCTAAAACTCCTGACTCTTGGTTTCCATTTTTCTTTTGAAACAGCTTTACTTTGGGTAAGAATTGTAATACTAATATCTAGCATTGATTCATTTAGCTGCCTTTTACTGAGGGCCTATGTGCACTGACCTGAGTTCTACGCAGGGACTGTAGAGAGGAATGAAACATGTTTCCTGCTTCCAGAGAACTTGCTGTTAGTTAAAGTGATGGGTTTACCTCTCCATATCCCTCTGACCCAATAGTTGACATTAGATTGAATATTTATCAGGGTAATAAATATATTGAGGGGTTGGCGATGAAGCTCAGTGATAGAGTATGTACTTACCATGCGTGAGGCCCTGGGTTCCCAGCACTGCAATCAACAAACTAATCAATCACTAATATAATGAAATTCTAGGACTAGATATTAGTTGAACAAGTAAAGGCTCAGAGGAGGATAACTGGGGGACTCAAAGGTAAAAATGCTGGTTATATGCTCAAGGATAACTATAGTGTAAGAGCAACTCTGGTTGGAGACAGGAGTGCAGGTGTGAGAAGCGCTGAGAAGAAAGTGTTATAGTCTGTGACAGCAGTTTTCCAAGGAGTGTTTCTTTGAAGATGGATTAGGTTAGACTTGTTCTTCTCCCTAAACTTCAGGGTACTATCCAGGAAACAGGGAGTGCCTTTGACCAGAGGGGGTATACTGAAGGAAAAATAGGGCTTTGGGGGTCATGACTATAGAGATATTATACCCATACAGAGAAGCGTGTGATATTTTTTTTCACTCTTGATTTTTGATTTTTATCATTGAACATTTCTGTATTTTCTCAGATATGTCCAAAATCAACATTCAAAGATATTCAAAATCCCTTCTGAACCTATATTCAGCCGAGCTTCTGAACCTATCTAGCTCTGTCTGGAGAAGGTATTCCCCCTTTTCCCGTACCCTGATATTCTCAGAGCAACCTGTAGTCCCAAGCCTGGAAAAGCAGGCTGTTTGTGGAAACCTTATAGGGACATACTAATAATGTGTTCTTGAAAACTGAAAATGAAAAGGGAAAGGAGAGAATCATAAAAGGAGAAAAGGGAAGGAGGGAACAAGAAAAAGGTCATATTTGTGGCAGAATATAAAGAGTATCAAATATATTTTGCATTTTTTCCCCCGTAGGTATCTGTTTAATTTTCGAGGCGTAGCTGCAAGTTTCCGGTTCAAACACCTCTTCCTCTGTGGTTCACTTGTTTTCCATGTTGGTGATGAGTGGCTAGAATTCTTCTATCCACAGCTGAAGCCGTGGGTTCACTATATCCCAGTCAAAACAGACCTCTCCAATGTCCAGTAAGCAGCTATCCTATCATTTGCTTCTAAGTTGCCAAGGCTGGCCTCAAACTTGTGATCCTCCTCTCTCAGACTCCCAAGTCACTGGGATTACAAGGCATTTACTCTTCTGTTTTCATCTCTTGGTGCTGGGAATTGAACCCAGGGGTACTTCACCACTGAGTTACATCCCTAGCCCCTTTTTAAAATTTATTTATTTTGAGACAGGGTGTCACTAAGTTGCTGGGGCTATCTCAAACGATTGCAAGTGACCTCCTGTCTTAACCTTCTGAGTCACTGGGATTACAGGTGTGCATCACTATGCTTGGCATAAGGAATTTACCCTTGATGAATTTTTTCAGTAAAAGCTTTTTCCCACCTTTTATTTGGTTTGCATATATTGTATAGTGGTTATAGTGTCTAAGAATGCTGTAAGTGGGATTTAAATTTGAAAAGTGCTTTAATCCTGGTTCCAGTGTATAACATGTAGACAGTACAAAATAAAAAAAAGCTCTAATCTCTCAAAAGCTAAAGATAGGGATATTTGATCTTGTTATATTATCAACATTGTTTCAGATATAGCATGAGAATTGACCCCGGTGAAGCTTAGGCAAATTTTCTCTTGATGGGATGAGATTGGAGAAGGGCCAGAAATGTGGACCCACTTCTATCTCCTAGGGACTAGAAGAAGAATTTGGAGACAGGTTGGAAGTTTTCACTTTTGATTTCTTATTTATATCTGTGAACATTTCTGTTTTTTCTCAATTATGTCCCAAATCTATAATAGGCTGCCTTTTATATGTATGTGGGCTTGCTTTAAAGAAATATTCCACGGGCTGGGGATGTAGCTCAAGTGGTATCGCGCTCACCTGGCATGCATGCGGCCCAGGTTCGATCCTCAGCACCACATACAAACAAAGATGTTGTGTCCGCCAAAAAAAAAGAAAGAAATATTCCACTATCCACATATCTAGAGATCAAGCTATGATTTTTCTGACTTGGTACTAAGTTTGGTGTACATTTTGAGTTCAAATAATTATTTTTCTTTTAGGGAGCTGTTGCAATTTGTAAAAGCAAATGATGATATAGCTCAAGAAATTGCTGAAAGGTAAATTCTTTTCATTTTCCCTTTTCTTACTTTATCATCCCCATTTTTCCATAGCTAATGTTATCTGAATATTATCGCCATATGATATCTGTATATCAGCCTTATCGTACAGAGATAATTCAGAGTTAAAACTCTCCAGAGGAGGGGGAAAACATATCCATACACTAATATGCCCCAAACTTTATAGAAATAGATTGGAATCTTTAAGGTATTTCAATAAATACTTTTTATGATCCGTGACTTTTTTCTTTTTCTTTCCTTTTTTTCCCCCAGGCCTGGGAATTGAACCCAGGGACAATTTATCACCAAGCTACATTCCCAGCTCTTTTTTTCTTTTTTGAGGCAGGGTCTCACCAAGCTGCCAAGGCTGGCCTCAAACTTTTAGAGCCTGCCTTGGCCTCCTGAGTTGCTGGAATTATAGGCATGAACCATTTTGCCTAGCTGTGATCACCAGCTATTAATGTGTTTGTTTTTAGGGGGGAAAATGTTATGTTGTATTGATAAATGCAAATATATATAGATATGATGGCTATAGGATTGATTCTGAGGATCAAATTAATTAAATTCATGTAAAGTACTCTGAACAAGTTTTGGCATAAGATAGCTTATTAACATGTAGGCTATTATTAAGTTAAGTTCTGTGTTTCAAAATGTTCTTGTTAATCTTTCCTCTAGGGGAAGCCAGTTTATTATAGACCACTTGCAGATGGAAGACATCACCTGTTACTGGGAAAACCTCTTAACGGAATACTCTAAATTCCTGTCCTATAATGTAACAAGAAGGAAAGGCTATGACCAGATTGTTCCCAAAATTTTGAAAACTGAACTGTAGTACTCATCATAGGACAAGAATCCTCCCTATGGCAGCAGATCTGCTATCCTGTGGTAAGAAGCTTACTATGAGTGTGGCACCTATACCTTGAATACCTTTTATCAAGCCAAACATCTGATTTTCTTTATCATGCTGCACCCAGAGCTACTCTTAAGAAAGATCTAAAATATGTGTAATACAGAGATGTGAAGAGTTCAACTCTGTCTGAATAAGGACCCGGAATCATGAAATGTGGATTTTGA
Source organism: Marmota marmota marmota (assembly GCF_001458135.2). NCBI lineage: Eukaryota > Metazoa > Chordata > Mammalia > Rodentia > Sciuridae > Marmota > Marmota marmota. The sequence continues at coordinate 654,998 of NW_025999968.1, read as the reverse complement.
ATTGATTCTACTTTCATTTTCTTATGATCAATCACAGAGTGTGCCTCAGATCATCTACATGTATATGTTCATCACTGTGAAAATGACTGTGTCCAGGAGAGATGCACTTTGTTCCATTTTTTTGGAACATAAAATTGAGCATTTGGAACTAGTACAACTCATTTCTGCAGTTCTGATATTATTCTAGACTTGATAACTGTTGCTTTATTTTAATGTAGAAACCCTATGGGATTTGTGAAAAATACCTGGGGTTCATTTTCTGAAAGTTCAAGGAAGCAGCAGCTGTGCTGTGCAATGATATAGGAGTTCTGTTTTGTAAAAGCATAAACTGTTTGGTACTCAGGAGGTTTCTATAATGCCACTCAAGAGGGGCTAATAACATGAGTAATTATTGCAATTGGATTTTAAGTTCCCATCTTGTGCCTTTATGCCTTTTTAACTGTCTCTTTAAAGAGCAACAAGAACAAAAAAAGACAAAAAATTCCTAATAAAGTTAGGAAGTAGTCCTCACACTTTAAGGAACTGTGCTTGGTTGAATAACTTTTATCTTACCGTTTGCACACTTTCGCATTTTTCCTTCTTAAGTTGACAGCAGCAGGGTTATTGATCAACAATGTGCAGAGACCACAAGGAGTTTCCATATGGGAATACATCATTATGTTGGTAATTCAGAGCATTCACCTTTTACATTTACTTATATATAGGAGATATTTGTTTTGCAAATCATTGTTGGAGTCCTTTCTCATTTTTTTCCTTTTTTGAAAAAGACATTTGGGCCAGGTACAATGCCTGTAATCCCAGCAAATCAGTAGGCTAAAGCAGGAGGGTCATAAATGCAAGCCAGCATCAGCAACTCTGTGATACTCTGTCTCAAAAACTAAAAGGCTAGGGATATAGCTTAGTGGTAGAGTGGCCTGGTTTCAATCTGCAGTACTGCACAAAAATAAATAAATATATAAATAAAATAGGAAGAAAATTTTCTTTTGTTTTTATTTATTTATTTATTTATTTATTGTGGTACTGGGGATTGAACCCAGGCACAGTCTATCTCTGAGCTATATCCCCAGCCCTCTTTATTTTATTTTTGAAACAGGGTTGCTAAGTTGCTGATTCTGGCCTTGAACTTATGATACGCCTGCCTCAGCTTCCCATTTTGTTGGAATTACAGTTGTGTGCCACCACACCTGGCCTTGTTGTCTTTTAGAATAGGAACTAAAGCTTCATTTCTCTGGGAACACTTCCATTTTGTTTCAAGTTGCAGCTCAAACACCTTCTCTTTGAATCCTTTCTTTCATTCTTCTAGGCAAGGGTTACCATAATTTTTTTTTTAATTTATTATTATTTTTTTATTGGTTGTTCAAAACATTACAAAGCTCTTGACATATCATATTTCATACATTTTAACCATAATATTTTGCTTATGCCTGCATTATATGACATCACATCGTACCATAATTACTTGACTATTTCTCCTTTTGGGTGGAAATCATGTTTTACACATCCTGATGTCTCTACTGTCCAGCACAGTGCCTCACACAGAGTAAATACTGAAGTGTTTGAAGGATGGATGGATGGGTGGATATGAAGACATTTGGCTTTACTAGATTCTATTTATAGATTGCCCAGCCATTGACTCCAAGGGGGATTGAATAAATTTTTTAAAAATTATATCAATACCAATCCTCACTTGCCCTCCAAAGAGTCAACTAGGGCATCTTTGTCTTTACATACAGCAAATTACTCATATTTTATACTTGTTCATCTGTTTACCTCAGTGTTGATTGTATAAGGATGATGTATAACAATGGGTAAAGTGTATGTTTTGAAAATATTTGTATCCCCACAACTTTTGAAGTTTGTTGTCATTAATACTAGCTCAGACCCAAACTTACCCTTTCCTCTTCAAAAATTCATTTTCTCTATTTGTGGAAAAGGCTTTTGTTGTGTATAATATAACTAAATGTAATATATGTAGCAAGGATTATATATGTATATATTTATATATATGGCAAGGATGTGTGTGTGTGTGTGTTTGTGTGTGTATGTGTGCACTTATTTATTTTTTCAGGAGCAGTACTGGGATTGAAACCAGGGGCACTTTACCATTGAGTTTCTTTTCCAGTCTTTTTGTTTTGAGACAGAATCTTGCTAAATTTCTGGGGCTGGCCTCAGATTTGTGATCCTTTTGCCTCAGCATCCCAAATTCCTGGGATTACTGTGTCTGGCAAGGACTATACTCGGTGAACCTTGCTGAGAAAGGGAACATATTGACCCCTGGGAAAAAAATTCACTGAAGTTACTGAGTTCTATGAGCAGATCTCAGAAACAAGGGCTGAGAATTAGGACAGTGGTTCCAGATACACAATGGTGACTACTAAAATCCTTCCCTGATAAGTTTTTCTGCTGGCAGATATATATTCTGATGAGAGAGTTATGTGTTACAATGTGGTCCAATTAAACCCCTAACATCTATTGGCTTGGACAGAGTTGCTCTGAGACCTTTCAAAAAGATAAGCTCAGAGGAGGGAGAGTATTTCCCTAGTACTAAAAAGAAGGTAAGCCCTAAGAGCTTGGGGAAATAGGAAATGCTGGAGTGAGACAGTCTGAGAGCTAAGGTGGAACAACATCAGCGTGAGCAGTAGCCAATAGACGGGGGACTTTTGCAAGCTACTGGGTGGCAAAGAGAGACTTACAAGGGTCTCTAGTTACCCACACAAGGAAGCACCTATGGAATTGTGAAATTTGCCTGTTAATAGGACCTCATTTGTAGTTATAGGCTAGAGACCCCTGTGGATATTTGAGTTATATGTAAATGATTTCAGCATTTGCCCAACCTCCACCTTATCCCCATTCCCCATCTTCATTCCAGGATGATCCTGGGTTTATTTTAAGCATTTAGTTTTTTTTGTTTGTTTGTTTGTTTTTTACATGTAGGCAGACAGGCTGCTCAGCCATTTTCTTGGGACTTTCAGACCTCAGGACCTTATGCTGGTACCCACCTCTACCTCTACTTAACAAAGGATAAACAGCAACCTGGTGCCAGGAGTCAGGGGATCTAATTCTTCTTTCAACAAATATTTACTGAACACCTGCTTCATGTCAGATACTGGTAGGTCCTGGAGATAGAGATGAGTATCTGTGGTCTCTGAGCTCCAAAGTAGTTTACTGAGAGAGATCAGCAAATAGAAAATAATGGCATAATGGAGTAAGTGCTATGATGAGCAATGAATCTACTTTTTTTCTTAAAACACCAGAGAAATCTTCGTAACACTGTTATAGAGCTGGGGCCTTCTGGGAAACAGGCAGCACAAAGATCCCCCCTACTTCAAACCCCAGTTCTTACAATCAAGTCAGAAAGATTTCAGGGTAACAGGCATCAGTTTATTGAAGAGATAGCAAAAGGGAAAGCAGCACTCAGTCGAGAGAGAGAGTGGGTCCTCTCAGAGAGGATAAGGGACAGTGTGCCTCTTCTGCACTCCAATTTTGTTGGGGATCCCAGAGAAGTTTCCAGGCAGTCCCACCCACTTGATTTTTGACTGACAGCAAAATGACATCACTTTCAAGTCCCCACTGCCATGACAACTCTAGGTCACTTTGGCCCATGATTGATTCTAATTCGATTCTTAATTATAAATTCTTACAGATTTTATGATTAGGAGGAATTGTCCTTATCTCCCTGAATTTCAAGATCTGGTCTGTGAAAAAGCACACAAGTCTCCCCCTTCAAGTAGCTTGGGTTCCTCTCATCAACATTATTTGGGGTCTGCATTTCTCCTGCGGTTGACAGGTAGTTTGCTGAGGAATGCAACGTGCCTGGCCACTTAAGTCAGGTAAAAAGAAAGCATGGGAGGATGCGAGGGAGTCAACAGAGTGGGCCTATTTCAAAGAATTATTCCCATAATTTCATGTTCCATTTGCACTTGTCTATCCCCTAATAGCACTGTCAGTAATTCAGCTAGTCACTCTAGCCAGACACTTGTCTGGGTCTTATATATAGAATTCCAGCTAACAAATCCTAGAATTCTACTTACCATAGTCATACTAAAAAGTATAGTAATTTTATTTATTTAGCAGTATAGGACTTGAACCCAGGGGCACTTTATCATCAAGTCATATCCTCAGCCCTTTTTATTTTGATCAGTTGCCAGGCTTGCCTCACATTTGTGTCCTCCTGCCTCAGCCTCCAAGTAGCTGGGATTACAGGCACACAACAAAATGAATACATTTTAATAACAACTATACCTCAAAAGAACAAGTTCCCAGAGGCTATAGTGACAGGAAATCAGATTCTCAAAACACTTGCTAAAAGTTCCAGAAATTCTCCTGCCCTCTGAGAAACTTATGAACTAAGGGGAATGAAATCCACGTTGCGAAGAAATGCCCAAAGCTGACTCAAGAAAGAAAGAAAAAAAAAAAAGCAATCTCAAAATCTTGGACCCTGGTAGTAGTAGTACACACCCACCTGTAACTCAGGTCCTTGAGGCAGAATTGCAAGTTTGAGGCCAGCCTCAGCAATTTAGTGAGGCACTAAGCAATTTAGTGAGACCCTGTCTCAAATTTTCAAAAAAGGTTTGGGGATGTTAGTTCAGTTTACCAAACAAACAAATGTTGGACCCACCCCCCAGCTCCTGGATCCAGACTGGGTAGAAATGGATCACACTAAGTCCATGTGGCTTCTTGACTTCATGCGGGGGTGGTGTGTGTGTGTATATGACTTGTTTTTAAACAAATCTCTCCTTTCCACTTGCACTCAAAATTGCACTTGATTCTTTTACATGGAATTTTTGGCATTTTTTACTTTTTTTTTTTTAAACTGGAGATTGAACCCAGGGGTCCAAAACCACTGAGCTACATTCTTATGTTTTTTAATATCTTAGTTGTAGATGGATACAACACCTTTATTTTGTTTATATTTACTTTTACGTGGTGCTGGGGATCGAACCCGGGGCCTCACACATGCTAGCCGAGCGCTCTATCAACCCAGCCCCCTTTTATGTTTTGAGACAGGGTGTCAGTAAGCTGCTTAGGACCTCAGATGCAGAGGCTGGCCTTAAAGTTGTGTTTCCCCAGCCTTATCCTCCCGAGCCGTCGGGATTCTAGGCCTGCGACACCGTGCCGGGTCTGGCATTTAACCTACTTCAGTACGCCTTCAAATACGCAGAACCTGCCCCCAAACCCATGTAGGTGAGCCTAGGAGGCCCGGAATGAGGACGCCGCCACTGACTGCCAACTCACTTCCGGGGCGGTCCAGCACCACGGCCGCCCATCCTGCCCCGACAGGAAGTATTTCCTGCGCAGTCTCTGCAGTAGCCCCGTCTTTTGCCTCTGTCTTGACGGAGGCGGGACTTCCTGTTTCGTGTTCCCTGGAGCCTCCAAAGGAATACTGGGGTTGAGAGGGAGAATGTCTAAGTCCTATGGCAGGGGATCAAGCAGTGCATTAGTTCGGGCCTGTTACCGTAGTTCTCACTGATTCGTGCAGTTATCCACACTCTCTCCAAAGGCGCTTTCAGCCGGCCTTGGTGTTCTGAGTGCGCAAGAGTGTGTGACCGCAGGTCGAGAGAGGGCATGGAGGAGCCGCCACCGGCTCCCCCGAGCTTCTTTTGCAGGGCACGGCGTCCTTCCCCCCGAGTCTTTGCTGCCGGAGCTGTGGCTGCCGACTCGGAATCTCTGGTGGAGAATCAGAAGTTGCCTTCCTTAGTCCAAGAACCCTATTACCCGGAATCCGGTTGGGATCGCCTCCGGGAGCTGTTTGTCAGAGAGTAAAAAATGCCCAGGGTCTGTGGGGAGGGGCCACGAAAAAGTTAGCCTGGGGCCAAGAACCCAGGGGTGGTGGTTTATTTTTAAGTGAGATTAGAGGTTCTAATATTTGTGGAAGAAGGTTGTGTCCTGATTTTGCCATTTGATAGTTGATTGATAAGTTTTTAATGTTAAGGCTCACTCACTGAAAGAGCTCCTAGGGATGGATACTTAGGTACATAGGGATGTAGTCCTATTGAAATCAGTGCCCTAATTTTACAGATAAGAAAAGTTGGGCCAAGCTAGAAACCACTGACATCCATGTCTGCAGAAATCTACTCCAATATTCTTTTTTTGTATTTCATTTGATCCCAGACTTGTTGGTATTTAATGGCCAATAATGTTCCTTCACCGCCCCTCAAGTGGAGATTGAAGAGGGCCAGAGAAGGTTGTCAGTTTTTTATTTTGCCCAAGGAAAAATTAAACAGTATCAACTATTGGGTTGTTGTTTTTGTTCTGTGCTTGGAATGAGCTCAGAGCCTTATTCTTGCTAGGCAAGCATTGTAACACTGAGCTACACCAGTGTAGTGTTTAGCTATACCCTTCTGCCATTTCTCATCATAACTAGATTTTAAAATAGAAGATAACCCTTTAGATTGAATTTATTTATAATAATTCAAAACACTTAATTCATTGACTTATTAATCACTTGTGAAAAGATTACTCTATCATGAAGTAATTTACTATACTACGCTGTTATCAAGGGGTTAAATTAAAATTGAAACTTTATAATATTGCCGAGATAGTTGTAGCAAGGGAACTGACAGACTTGTGTTTAATTATTTTATTTAGGCTTCATCTTGGGGCCTTGCTGAGTTGCTGAGGCTGTCTCTCAACTTGTGATCCTCCTGCCTCAGCCCCCAGAGTTGCTGGGATTACAGGCATGCACCACAGGGCTTGGTAGCATTTTGGATAGTTCTTCATAGTGTTTTGGATAATGTCTCAACATGTTATCTTTTTGATGTTTTAGTGAACAACAGAGAATTTCAAAGGAACTTGAGAATATCTATAGGGCAGCAGCTTCAGCAGGCATCATTGGCTGGGCATATGGTGGAATACCAGCTTTTATTCATGCTAAACAACGCTACATTGAGCAGAGCCAAGCAGAAATTTATCATAACCGGTTTGATGCTGTGGTAAGTACTGGTGATTTAAATAGTATTTAGGGGCATACAAACTTAGCTATTTACACTTAGTCATTCTGTTAGGTTGTAGTTTAGGAGAGTTTTTAAAAAATTAATCTAAATAACAACAGAAGTCCTAATGCTGATGTGTAATGTGTATACATTGTTTATTAGACTTCTTCAAAATAGGCATATAGGATCACAACTATGACTGGGATTGAACTTCTCCAGCCCTTTTTATTTTTTATTTGTAGACAGGGTATTGCTTGATTGCTGAGGCTGGCGTTGGACTTGATATCCTCCTGCCTCAGCCTCCATAGTTGCTGACATAAGCATGTATCACTGTGTCCCAAGAAAAGTTTCTTTTTTTAACTTTTTATTTTGAAGTCATCAGGCTTAAGGAAAAGTTGCAAAAAATAGCACAAGATTCCCTACATACCTTTCATCCAGATTCTGTAAAATTTAATGTTTTACCATGTTTGTTTTGTCATTATCTCTGTATAATAAATACTATTTTTTTTCTGGACTGTTTGAGAGTAAGTTATAGACATGATAAATAATTTAGTGTGTATTTCCAAAAGCCAAGGCCATTTCTTATAAAACCAACTACAGTTATAATGATTAAGTTCAGGAAATTAATATTGTTGTGGTGGACCACTATTTACATAAGGTCTATTACCTTATTTACATAAGGTCCACTATTGTATATGGACCTTATGTAAATTTTGCTAGCTCTTCAGCTTATCTCATTTATTTAAAAAATAAATAAAAATTTTTATCTGATCTAGGAGCTATAGATTACATGTTAAATTTGTCTTTTATGCCACTTTTAGTCTGGAATTATTTCTCTCTCTTTGCCTTTTCTGACCTTGACAGTTTTGAAGACTGTAGACCATATATTTTGTAGAATGCCCTTCAATTTGACTCATGCTATACTTTTTTGGCAGGTTACCCTATTGATACTTATTATTAATTGATACTGTATTCTCAGCACAGTTGATCAGAAGCACATGATATCAATTTGTCCTTTTACTGGTGATTTTTACTTTAGTTACTTGGTTAAGATGATATCTGCCAAGTTTAGCCACCATAAAATTACTGTTTTTTCCTCTCTCTAATAGAAAGTATTTTATAGATACTTGTTAGACTTTTTGAGATTAGTAAATATCCAATTTTTTAAATCTAATTTTGGCATTCAATTATGATTCTTGCTTGAACTAGTTATTATTGTGGTGGTTGCCAAATGGCCATTTTCTAATCTCATCATCCTTTTGTGTGTGTGTGGTGCTGGGGGTTTGAACTCAGGATGTGAAGGGTGTATGAACCCCTAGTTGATTTTTTTTTTTTTTTTTTTTTTTTTTCCAAGGATTGAACTCAGGGGCACTTGACCAATGAACCACATCCCCAGCCCTTTTTTTGTACTTCAGGGTCTCAGTGAGTTGCTTAGCACCTCGCTCTTGCTGAGGCTGGCTTTGAACTCAAGATTCTCCTGTCTCAGCTTCCCGAACCACTGGGATTACTGGTGTGTGCCACTGGGAGTATTTTTTTGTTTTGTTTTGTTTTAATGAAGAACATGTCTAATCCTGATTTATGTCTGTCATGGTGGTTGCCAGATAGATTCGCTTTAGATACTTAGTTGATGGATTACTTGCAATTGACATTGGCAATTCTGTTTCTTTTCCATCTCCTGATAAAACAGGATGCACAAGAGACTTGTTTAAACCTTAGTACTTAGAGAATGATAATTCTAGAGATTTTTATGTTATTTCTATTATGGGACAGACCTCTCAGAAAATGTACCAAGTCTACTTTGTCCGAATTGGAGAGTCTTTATTTAGCTGGCTGGCCTGTAACTGCACCCCGCAGGACCCATAACTGTCTGTTCAAGGAACAGCATCAAGCCTGAGCATTTCAGGTTCTTTAAAGGCAAAAACTGGGCTGGGGATGTGGCTCAAGCGGTAGCGCGCTCGCCTGGAATGTGTGCGGCCCGGGTTCGATCCTCAGCACCATATACAAACAAAGATGTTGTGTCTGCCGAAAACTAAAAGATAAATAAATATTAAAAATTCTCTCTCTCTCTCCCTCTCTCTCTTAAAAAAAAATCTCTCTCTCTCTCTCTCTTAAAAAAAGAAAATGCTGCATAATGACTGTTTCTTTGAGTTTTAATTTTAGATATTCCAAACGTAAGTTTACTTAGTTGTAAGTCTAAACAGTTGTTTCCATTATATTATTGAAATGAATTCCTATTCAAAAACATGTGATTACATAGATATGTTATTTTATATGTTTTTTTAAAAAAAGCTATATTTGGAAAACTTTCTGGAAGTGGAAGAATATACTCCCTTTCAAGAATATTTAAA
>NW_025999968.1:285311-645522 GCF_001458135.2 Marmota marmota marmota | reverse complement strand
GTCTGCAAGCTGCCTTGTTGGCCCAAGGGGGGGTTAAGTGTTCAGCCTTAAGCAGGGTTGAATGTTCAGACTTGAGGCAAACAGGTGATAAAGGACCAGATAGAGGGGGGTTTGAGTGCGTGGGCTATCTTGCAGCCAACATCTGTTCAGCCTGCCCTGCAGACAACAGAGTTCAGCCTGCTCTGCACCCAACAAAAGGATACAAAATTTCAGAGGAATAAGTTTTAAGATATTTGTTGTACAACATAGTGACTAGTTAACATTGATCTATTGTATACTTCAAAGTTGCTAAGAGAGAAGATTTTTTTAAGTGTTTTTACTAGCAAACAAAATGAATATGGGAGGAAATGTTTATGTTAATTAGCTTGATTTAGCCATTATTGGTGTATACATATTTCAGAACATCATATCATACACCATACACATATATAATTTCTATTTGTCAATTCAAAATACATATATGTATATTATACATACATAGGTGTAAGTATATATATGTGTGTGTGTGTGTGTGTGTGTATATATATATATATAAAATAAACATTAAAAAAAAGAAAAAAAATCACAATGTTTTCAGAAAGATAAATGAAGCTAAGTGTCTTATACACTCAATTGTCCACTAACTCACGTACATTCTCTCGCATAAAAAAACACACACACATACATATGCCACATTTAAAACTTTTTTTATTTGGGGGCTGGGATTGTAGTTCAGCAGTAGAGCGCTTGACTAGCACATGTGAGGCACTGTGAGCTTCAGCACCACATAAAAGTAAGTAAATAAAATAAAGGTATTGTGTCCATCTGCAATTAAAATTTTTTTTTAAAGATAGATCTATTTTGAAATTTTCTTTTTTAATTTGGAAATAATTTCAAGCTTACATAAAGTTGCAAAATTAGCTGGGCATCGTGGCGCACGTGACTCAGGAGACTAAGGCAGGGGCATTGCCAAGTTTGAGCCCAGCCTCAGCAGCTCCAAAAGATCTTATCTCAAATCAGAAATAAAAAGGACCGAGGATTTAGCTCAGTGTTAAAATGCCCCTGGGTTCAATCCCCAAAATAAAATAATAATACAAAGAACACTACATACCCTTTTACATGTAGGGATTTAGGCATTGTTAACATTATCTTGCCCCTGGGTGCATGCTTTCTTTTTGTTTTTCTTCCTTCCTGTCTTCCTTTGTTGTTTTTATTTTTGGTGGGGTATGAACCTAGGAGCATTTTACCACTGAGCTTTATCCTAATCCTTTTTATATTTTGTTTTGTCACAGCATCTTGCTAAGTTGCCCAGGCTGTCCTCCAATATGCTGTCCTTCCTAGCCTTTCAAGTTATACCACTGCACCGAGCCATTGCACTGTCTTTTTCAAAATCTGACTGGGATTTTAAGACTTTCTGTCAGAAGTTCTTCTGTTGTTTCCCATCACATTAATATCAATTCTTTATCTAGTTTCCATCTACCACTTTTTGGCCTTAGCTTTATAAATTTTGAATTTTCCAAATCCAGTATATTCTTGCTTTACGTGATTTGGTTACTGCTATTGAATACCCTTTCCCAGTCTTGCAAACACTTTGTTCAGCTCCTACTTTTCTTTCTTTCTTCATGTCTTCCTCCCTTTCCCTCTTTCTTTTCTTTTCATCCTTTGGATTGCATCCAGGGGCGATTTACCACTGAACTATATGCTCAGTCCTTTTGTAAATTTTTGTACTTTGAGGCAGGGTCTTGCTGAGTTGCTTAGTCTGGCCTCAAACTTGTGATCCTCCTACTTCAACCTTCTAAGTTGCTGGAATTATAGGCATGTGTCATCACACCCAGCTTCTACTTATCTTTCAAAGTCCAGGTCATTTGTCAGCCTAGCTTCTTCCCCAAGGAGTTCTCCTTCACCCCCATTTTTCTTCCTTTAGTTCTGCTTAGGTGTCTTTTCCCTGTGTTTTCATAATTAACTATAGTTTTATTAAAATACTTAAAACATTATATGGTAGCTGTTAACTTGTTTTGCTTCTCTGCCAAACCAACTTAATGAATTCTTAGGAAGTATTTGTCTTTCATTTTTCATTTCACAATCATTTGACACAGCCAAATAGACTTTTTTTTTTTTTTTTCAGTATTAAAGATTGAATCCAGGAGTGCTCAAATCACTAAGCTCCATCTCCAGCCTTTTTTTTTTTATTTTTTGAGACGGGTTCTTGCTAAGATACTGAGGCTGGCCTGGAACTTGCAATCTTCTTGGCAGCCTTGTTAATGAGTAGAATTATAGGTGTGTACCACCATATCTGTCTTAGAATAAATATATCTTGTTTGAATGTGAAAATAATTTGTAAAATAAGCAAGGTGTATCTGATACAATATCAATTTTTATCTCAAACAGCAATCAACATTCTATATGATGGTGTAATGCTAGAGTAATTTCCCATAAAGTCAGAATAATATCAAGAATGTCTCTTTGATAATTGTTTGGCATTGGTCTGGATATTAATTAAAAAACAAAAACAAAACAAAAAAAAAAAAACCATTCAACATCCAGAATGGCTTAGTGAGGATCTTGGAAAACCCTCTTCGCAAAAAGAACCAATACACTGAACAACATTATCAAAAAAACAACTTTTTAAAGATACTGGAAATTGATCCAAGGCACCTGACAAATTGAGAAGCACTTATTCAAGAATGTCTACTGAATCTTGGTAAGAGCAATAAGAGTCTATGGTGATTTATCCTGAGGCTTTTCCAACCCCTGAGCCTCCATCTCTGTGGTGCAGAAGTCCCACAAAGGAAGGGTAGGCTGAGAGGGTTTTGTTACTCGAGGGGGCTGACATTTGGAGCAGAGCACAGAAAATGTAGGGAAGTTGCTGAAAGCAGTTTCAATCAAGGAATTCAAACATCACACAGCTAGCCTGAGATTTTGATACTGTTTCAGGAAAAGCCATAGACCAGTGGATGAGACAGAATTTTAATGAGGATCTTAGGAACAGTAAAACCAAAGAAACAGCTTGGTGCGTTGCATTGATATGCCTGTAGTCCCTGTGTGGGAGGCAGAGACAGAGGGATCACTTGAGCTCAGGAATTCAAGACCAGCCTGGGAAATATAGTGAGATCCTGTCTTCAAGAGAGAAAGCCAAAAAGGGCCATAATGAGATCATATTTACCCCATATACCCTGGAAGCTTGTGCACATGGATAAGGTTCCAAGTATACTCAGGTTAGGGCTCTAACAAGCTACTTTTTGGGTAGATGCGAGTCCTTGTGAACACAAAAAGTAAAAACCAAAAAAGATATGTAAACTGAATAACTTTTAAATGTATTCCCTAAGCCACAGACAAATTCACTTGTAAAGGATACAAGTCTTATTGTTTTAATGAATCATTGACAACTAAGCTGGTGCAATTCCTAGGATGGGAGACATAAAAATAAAAACTGAGAGCAGACATCGGTGGCTATACTCTGTAGCAAAATAGACTCCACAAATCTGGTCTAGGCAAGTTACCATATAAATAAAGAATCACAACCATGCCCCTAAAGGGAACATGTTCTAACTCCAGAGTTGCTGTGGTATATTACTTAAAATGTCCAGTTTTTAATAATCACAACAAAGTCACATTGAAACGCTAGGAAAAAAGCAATGGGAATTTCCTCTGATGGGACCTGTCTGTGTACATAACTAACAAAAGACTTCACATGATGGCTCTTAAAAGTATGAGGACAGTGAGTTAACATATAGATATCAGTAAAGAAAGAAATCATAAAAGTAATTAAATGGGAATTCTAGAGGTAATAAGTACAATAATAGAAATTTAAAATTTACTGAAGAGGAAAAATTCAGCAATAGATTTGAGGTAGCAGAAGAAAGTTCAGTGAACTTGAAGATAGATGATCTCTTCTGAAGGACAGAATTTAAAAAGTGAACAAAGACAAATGGAACATCAGAGGTCTATGGGACACCATCAAGCATTCCAACACATACGGAATGGGTATACCAGATGGAGTGTGGAAAGAGAGAAAGGAAATAGGAAAAGTATTTGAAGAAATAATACCCACAGGTTCCCAAATTTGATGAGAAACGTTAATCTACATATCCAAGAAATGTAACAAACTCCAAGGAAAACATAAAACAGATTTGTACCTAGATATGTCATACTTAAACTATTGAAAAACAAGGAAAATCTTGAAAGCAGCAAGAAAAACAATTCCTCACTGGGCTCAAGGCATTCTAGCAACTCTGAAGACAGGAGGATGGCAAGCTCAAGGCCAGCCTCAGCAATTTAGTGAGGCCCTAATCAATTTAATGAGACCCTGTCTCAGAAAAGAAAAAGGGATGGGGATGTGGCTCAGTTGTTAAGCGCCCCTGGGTTTAATCCCCAATACTAAAAAGTAAAAAAATAAAAAATGAAATGGTGGCACTCACTCGTAATGCCAGCAACTCTGAAGACTGAGGCAGGAATTTAGTGACGCCCTGAGCAACTCTGTAAGACTCTCCTGTCTGAAAAAAGAAAAAGGTCTGGGGATAACTCAGTGGTTAAGCACTCCTGGGTTAAATCCACAGTACCCCTCTCCCCCCCCCAAAAAAAAGGCAGAATAAAGACATTGCCAGATAAATAAAGATAATTCATTGCTTGCAAATCTGCCTTTAAAAAGGGAAGTGATACCAGAGATTAGTGAAGCTAGCCAATCCCTAAAAAACAAATGCCAAATGTCTTCTTTGATATAAGGAGAGTAACTAAGAACAGAGTAGGGACGAAGAGCATGAGAAGAAGATTAACATTAAACAGGGATGAGAGGTGGGAAGGGAAAGGGAGAAAAATGGGAAAGGAAGGACCCTCAGGGTTATAGCAAAANGGAGGGAAAGGGAGAGAGAAGGGAATTGACATGGAAATGGAAGGAGACCCTCAGGGTTATACAAAATTACATACAAGAGGAAGTGAGGGGAAAGGGAAAAAATACGAAGGGGGAGAAATGAATTACAGATAGAGGGGGTAGAGAGAGAAGAGGGGAGGGGAGGGGAGCGGACGGGGGATAGTAGAGGATAGGAAAGGCAGCAGAATACAACAGACACTAGTATGGCAATATGTAAATCAATGGATGTGTAACTGATGTGATTCTGCAATCTGTATACGGGGTAAAAATGGGAGTTCATAACCCACTTGAATCAAAGTGTGAAATATGATATATCAAGAACTATGTAATGTTTTTTGAACAACCAACAATAAAAATTTAAAAAGAGTCAAGAGTATTGATAAAGGTGGTTATGTAATAACTATTAAAGGCAATATGTAGATTCTAAAAAAAATAACAGACAAAAATAATAAAAATATAGTATCAGGTATATAACATTTAATGATATCTGGAACAATAGTAACAAAAAGGAGAGGGAAAGAGTGCAGTTATATTGTAATAAGGGAATGACACCAAATTGTCACCTGAGTCCACAGGAGGAGATGGAAGTGCTAGAAATGGTAAACGGGTAGGTTATTATAAAATATTGTAAAAATAATTTTTTTCTTCTGACCCTTAACCTTAAAAATACATAAGGTTATATGAAACAATAATTATAACATTGTATTGTTGAATTTAACCACATACACCACAGATAGGACAACAAGAGCACAAAAGTGGTAGAAGAGTAGTGTTTCATTGGAACAAAGTAATAAGACAGTAACTTTAGAAGTATGGGCATCCTGAGCACCTGTAATCTCCAGGAAGCTGAAGCAGGAAGATCATCAAGTTTTGGGCAACTCAAAACAGACCCTGTCTGAAAATGGAAAATAACAATGACTAGGGGTGAAGCTTAAATCAGAAAGATCAAAATGGAGTTGAAGAAGAAACAGAAAAGAAATAACAAAATGGCAGGCCTTAATCCAACCATATCAGTAATAATATTACATGAATGGATTGAACATCATTGGTGATTTTTTTTTTCTCTTAACATTAAATATTTCTCCCTGCTCTCACTTTGCATGTGTGGTTTCTAGAAGTCTTATGTAGCTATCTTTGCAGGTAAGGAAGGTGTCCCCCTATTCCTCTCTGGCTTCTTAAGAAAGTGTGTGTGTAGGATCAAACTCAGGGTCTTACACATGCTAAGCAAGTTATCCTACCATTGAACTATATCTCCAACCTAGTATTTCTTTCTTTATCTTGGGATTTTCTACAGTTTGAAAATGGTATGCTCATGTGTAATTTGGGGGCCAGTTATCCTGCTTGGTGTTTCTTGAGCTTCCTAAATGTGGTTTGTTTTCTGACATTAATGTAGGGGGATTTGTTTCAAACATTTCCTGCGTTCCTTTCTTTCTTCTTCCATTCCATCTGCTCATGTTAAACCTTTTGAAGTTGTCCCACAGTTCTCGGATACTCTGGAGTCCCCCCCACCCCTTTGCTTTTCTGTTTTGGAAATTTCTGTTGACACATGTTAAAGCCAAGAGAGTCTTTTTACCAGCTGTGTTCCTTCTACCAATGAGCCCATAAAGAGGCATTATTCATTGCTTTTACAGTTTTTGATCTCCAGCATTTCTTTTTGGTTCTTCCTTAAAATTCCATTTCTTTGTATCACCTGTTCTTTCATGCTGTCTACTTTATCCACTATAATCCTTAGCATATTAATTATAGTATTTATATTCTCAATCTGATAATTCCCACATCTCTATCACAACTGGGTTTGGTTAAGATACTTATTCTGTCTCTTCAAGTGATGATTTTGCCTTTTTGTGTGCCATGTAACTTGATAGCTGGGCATACTATACTAAGTAAAAGGAATTATAGCAAGTAGGACTTTAGTAATGTGGTGGCAAGGTGTGCTAGAGTAAAGCCTTCTGTAGTCCCATGATTAGGTCTCCATTGCGGTAAACATGTGCCTCTGATAGCTTCACAAGTGTGTCTCCTGTTTTCCTTAGGTGGGACCAAATGGGTAGTGTAGACTAGAATTGGATATTTCCCTTCTTCCACGTGGAAGGCTAAAGCAGGTTGAAGTTGGATATTCCCTAGGTTTATATAAAAACCTCTGATAAATAAATTAGACTCTGTAAAATCACTTATCTTGAGGGCAGTGGCTCTGGTGTAGTTCAATATGGGTGATGGGATTTTTCTTAGATCTTCACTGTAAAAACTTAGTAGAACTCTTGAAGGTAAAACTCAACAGTGTGGGATCCTCTGTGACTGAGCAACCTGGAGTTTTTCTCTCTCAGACTCCACTACACTGAGCTTCCAGAAATTTGTCATTTATAGTTCAGGTTTTCCTACTCAATACCAGTTTCCATGGAACTGCTCCAGCAAGTTGTGATTCTCTATGTTCATCTGTCTGACTTCTCAATTTTGAGGTCAACAGTTTACCTTGTGACCTCACATCTGTGATAGATCTAAGAAAAGAGTTGTAGTTGTTTTCAATTTATTTAGCTTTTTACTTATTAGGATGGAGTGATAAATTCTAATCTTATACCACATCAAAAACTGGAAGTCCCCTTTCTTTGTGTCCCACATCTTAACAAGACAATAAGAAAGCCCAAGTGCTCTCTGCTTCCTGGCCACCATAAAGTGAACACAGTTCTTCCACTACAACCTTCCACCATGTTGTTCTTCCTTACCTTGGGCCCATAGCAGTGGACTGGGCCAGTCATGGACTAAACCTCTAAAACCATGAGCAAAAATAAACTTTTCCTCTTCTTTTTAAAAATTAAAAAAAATTTTTTAGTTGTCACTAGATCTTTATTTTTTATTTATTTATTTATATGCGGTGCTGAGAATCGAACCCAGTGCCTCACACATGCCAGGCAAGTGTGCTACTGCTGAGCCCCAGCCCCAGCCCAACTTTTCCTCTTCTTAAAAAAGACCAAAAAAAAAAAAAAAATTAAAGACAAGAAAGCCCAAGTGCTAGCAGGCATGGTAATCCCAGCATCTCTGGAGAATGAGGCAAGAGGATCACGAGTTCAAGGCCAGCCTGGGCAATTTAGTGAGACCCTGTCTCAATATAAATAAGAATTGGGATTGTAGCTCAGTGATACAGTGCCACTGGGTTCAAATCCCAATACTGTCTCCTCCTCCTCCCATAAAAAAGCCCAAGTGCCATGGGCCACCTTTATTGGTGCCAGCAGGTGGTTTAAACCATGCAAGCTCCAGTCTGTACAAAGCTTTCACTCTAATCCTACCTTCGACCTCCATAAAAACCCAGGCCAGTCACCCTTCTAGCTCTTTAAGGCCATTTTTGGATCATTTTTATAATTAGAAACCTACCTTGGTCTCCTCCTTAAGTTTCGTTGTGTGTGTAATAAACCTTTTAATATCCTATTAGTGCAAGTTTAGCATTTTGGTATCTGATCTAGATTTTAGGTGTGAAGAATAAAGATTATTAAGAAGGCGATTCTCCCCAGATTGATCTAAAGTTAAAACCCTGTCAGAATCCCAAGAAGCTTAAAATATCTTTTGCAGAAATTAACAAGCTGATTTATTTATTTATTTGGAGAGTCAAAGAACACAGAGTAAGCAAAACAATTTTGAAAAAGAAAAAAATAAAGTTGGAGGACGTATACTTTCCAATTTCAAAACTTACTATAAAACTGTAGTAATCAAGGCACTATATTGGCCTAAGGATAGGTAAGTGAAACAGAATGGAGAGTCCAGAAATCTGTATCTTATATTTCTGGTCAGTTGGCTTCCAGAGATGCCAAACTAATTCAATGGTGGCAGGCATGTGGAGTGGTGGAGTATTGCATAGTCCCTTGTACAAGGGGTGAACTTTGCTCCCTCATACCATACACAAAAATTAACTCAAGAGATCAAAGACTTCAATGTAGGAGCTAAAACTATAAAACTAGAAAGAACATGCAAGAATAAAACTTTGTGACATTTTATTAGGCAAAGACTTAAATATGATAGCATAATTAGTTAGGAAAAAGTTGATATAAATTGGATTTCATCAAAATTTTATATTTCAAAAGAAGGCATTATTAAGAAAATGGAACTGGGCCTGGTGGCACACCTTTATAATCCCAGCAATTCAGAAGGTTGAGGCAGGAGGATCACAAGTTTGAGGCCAATCTGAGCAACTTAATGAGACCCTATCTCAAAAATAAAAATTAAATATGGCTGAGGATCGGTACCCCCGGGTTTAATCCCCAGTATCAAAAAAAAAAAAAAAAGAAAGGGGGCTGGGTTGTAGCTCAGTGGTAGAGCGTTTGCCTTGCACTCATGAGGCTCTGGGTTCGATCCTCAGCACCACATAAATAAATAAATAAGAAAGAAAGAAAGAAGGAAGGAAGAAAGGAAGGAAAGGGAAGGGAAGGGGAAGGAGAAGGAGAAAGGAGAAGAGACATGCCCAAAACAGGAAAATCAATCAGCTAGCAAGTGAATTAGATTGCCTAAGAAGTTGGGAACAGGAGTAACTGCAGGCAGACGCAGGAAATCTTTTTGTGTGGACGGAAATGTTCTAAAATATGCTGACCTTTGCACACTGAATCCATTAAATATTTTTACTAAAAAATCACTGAATTGTTCATTTAGATTAATTTTGTGGTATGCAAATTATGCCTCAGTAAAATTTAAAAATATATTAACCGAACGGACAAAGGCAATGCTTTAGAAAGGAAGAAACAATATAGATTCCTAGAATGATGCTTTGAAAAATAATTATATTTATAATATTCATATAATATTTATTATATTTATATAATAATTATATTTATAATAGTAACAGAAGTGAGGAATAAATTTAATAAATGTACAACTTCTATGAAGAAAATTACAAATCATAAAATAATAATAAATATGGAGTTGCATTTAATACAGTTAACCCAGTATTCATTGAAAATAATTTAAATCAAAATTAGATTTTTTTTAAAAAACAACTTCATACAGTGTTAAAACCTTTAAAATTCAGATTCTGTGAGCATAGCAAAAGATTTCCATGAATAATTAGGGGATCTTGCAACTATCATAAATTAAAATGTGAATAAAATTACAACAAAAACAGCGGAGTATTGGCAGATCTATGAAACAGAATTTAAAGATCAGGAACAAACGAAGCACACCCAAACATCTAAACTAGAGCAAAGGTGATTGTTCAGACTGATGGTGAAAGAATCATGGACTGAAACAATTATTAGCTGTTTAGAAGGGAATGAAATTGTAACTATTCATTACAACAAAACAAATTAAAATTCATTAAAATGGTTATGTAAAAAATTCACAAAATATTTGGAGACAAATAGAAGTAGATGTATGTCTGATTTCTAAGTGGGAATATATGTTAATGTATGTATGTATATACATATGTGTATGTATACATATATAAGTAGGAAATTATTAGCAGACTTAGCCACATAAAAATTTTAAACTTATCTATGTCAAGTACTACAGAAGTATGTAAACAATCCCAAAATAACGTAAGCAGGTAATCAGTAAAATCTCTTACACATCAAAGAGAAGGATATCTCAGTTGGAAATAGGAAAAAGAACATGAATTTGTTCTTTCAAATACATGACACAGATAACTTGTAAACCTGTGGTAAAACAACTATCTTTCTCTGCTACTTGGGAAATGTGACTTAAATTAGATACCACTTTTGGTCTATGAAAGTGGGAAAGATAAGAGAACACAGAACAGGGCATTTGCATATTTTTAATGGGAAAGTAACAGTGCAACTTTTTTGAATAGCAGTCTAGTAATTTAAGTCAAAAGCCTTTGTGGGGAATGGTGGTGCACACCTGTAATCCCAGTGGCTTGGGAGGCTGAAGCAGGAGGATCTCGAGTTCAAAGCCAGTCTCAGCAACAGCAAGGTGCTAAGCAATTCAGTGAGTCCCTGTCTCTAAATAAAATACAAAATAGGGCTGGCTCAGTGGTTGAGTGCCCCTGAGTTCAATCTCTGGTACCCTCCCCCAAAAAAGAGCCTTTAAAATTTTTGTGTCTTTTGTCCTAGGAATTCCATTTTTATGAGTTTATTCTAATGTACAAAGATTTATGTACCGGAATTATTGCACCTTTATTTAAAACATCCATAAATAGAATACCTATGATGGACAATACTTTGTAGTACATCCATGGAATAGAATTGTTGAAGAAAATTTAGTGATATGAAATTTAATAATGTATTCAAAGAAAATAAAAGGTGTAGTATGTACAGTGTGGCCCCATTATAAAAAGATTTTGTTTGTGAGACTAGGGAAATAAGACCAAATTACTATCTCTGGGTAATGATGATTTTTGTTCTTGTTCACTTAGAAAATATAAAGAATAAATATAGAATATTCAAATAAAACTATAAGCCTCAAATATTGCCATTCGTAATGGTATTAGTTGCATTGTGCTTCTTGAAAGAGGAAAATGAATGAACATAAGATGTATGCAATCCCAGTGGAAATTAAAAGAGGTGCATACCATTCCATCGGCCACCAGGGGGCACTGTAGGCCATTGCTTTGCAGGCCTGTCTGAGCTGCAGTGCAGCTGCAGACTGGGTGAGGCTGGGAAAAGGCATTAGCCACTGGGGCTACTTGAAGATTTGGTTTTTATTGGGGGTGAACTTTCCCTGAAAAAGGAAGAAATAGAAGAGATGGAAGTGAATAAAATGCAGATTTTAAAATGTAAATAGACAAACACCGAGCAAAATGAGAAGAGATTGGATCCATTAAAATAGCGTTTATTTATTTATTTATTATTTAAATATTTATTTTTTTTAGTTTTAGGTGGACATGATATCTTTATTTTTTTATTTATTTATTTTTTAAAGAGAGAGAGAATTTTTTTTTTAATATTTATTTTTTAGTTTTCGGCAGACACAACATCTTTGTTTGTATGTGGTGCTGAGGATCGAACCCCGTCTGCACACATACCAGGCGAGCACGCTACCGCTTGAGCCACATCCCTAGCCCATGATATCTTTATTTTACATTTATGTGGTTCTGAGGATCGAACTCAGTGCCTCATGCATGCCAGGCGAGCACTCTTCCACTGAGCCACAACCCTAGTCCCTAGCGTTTATTTTTGTAAAAGAGATTTCTTCTTTTGAATCTGCAAGGTAGATGGAAAGTTATGTATGGGCTATTTTCTTGTAGTGGTATGTTAATAGTAGGCTCAGGAATATCACTTAGGGTACTGTATTATAGAAGGAAAAATTTAAAATGGAATTATTGTATTCAAAGTTTATTTAATGTTAACTTTATTCTTTTTAAATAGCTGTCACTGGAGGTCTTTTCAGAATAAATTTAGGCATTCGAGGCCTGGTGGCTGGTGGTATAATTGGAGGCTTGTTGGGGTAAGTGTTAAAATGATCGTATTTTAAATTTGTACATCTTTTATTAATGCCTTGCCTATTAAAATTATCATTCATTTTCAAAGAACATATTTAATAATGAGAGCCTATAAAAGATTGTTAGTTTTGTATTGGCAGTGACTTTGTCCAATTCTGATTCTACCCTAATTGTTTTTACTTATCACAATAAATAATTTAAGATTGATTTAATACAGCTATCTAAGATAGAGTCTATATTCAAATTCCTTTTCACTGAACAAAAACTATTTATATATCACTAATACCTGGGATTATTTGTAATTTGAATGAAGGTAGTTAGAAGGAGCTGGAAGAATAAAACAGTTAATAAGCACATTTTATGAAATGTTTTTGGTTAGGTTTGGTTTAACTTAATAGATTAATTTTTTCCCCAACATTTAAGTTTGAACAATTTCAAACCTGCAGAAAAGTTTAATGAATTAGTATATTAAAACCCCATATTCCTTTCACCTAGTTTCACCAATTGTTAACATCTTGCCACATTTGTTTTCTGTATCTCTTTATATGTGTGGGATATAAGTATGTTTTTTCATTTCCTTTTTTTTTTTCATTGAATAAAGCTTTTGAGACCTCATGATACTTTACCCCTAAATATACCAGTGTCTCCTAGGATGAAATCATAATACAATTATTACAATAAACACTGTTCTAATACTACTAAGATAGGATCCATATTCAAAATTCCTCAGTTATCACTATAATGCTCAGATTATTTCTCAAATAAGTTTGATTGTCCCCTTATGATTAGATTTAGGTTATGTTTTTGGGAATACAGCATAGGTGAAGCAGTACCCTCTTTGTATCACATAAAGAGACATGTCACCCATTTTAAGTAATATTAACTTTAATTACTTGGTGCATTGGTTTTATATTGCTGTGTAACAAATTACCACAAACTAACTCCTTAAAACAATACTCACTTATTATCCCACAGAACAGAAGTCTGGGTGAGCTTGCTTATTTATTTATTTATTTATTTATTTATTTATTTTAGTTGTAGATGGACACAATACCCTTTATTTTGTTTAGGTTTTTTGTTTGTTTGTTTGTTTGTTTTTTAATGTGGTGCTGGGAATCATACCTCAAGCATGCTAGGCAAGCCGTCTATCACTAAGCCACAACCCAGCCCTGGGTGAGCTTATTTGCTTAGGGTTTCACAAGGTAAAAATCAAGGCGTTAGCCAGGCTGTGCTCTTATCTCAGGGTTCTGGAGAAGAATCTGCTTTCAAGCTCATACAGGCTGTTGAAAGAATCCAGCTCTTCATGTCGATAGGCCCAAGGTCCCTGTTTCCTTGCTTCCCGTGAAGCAGATGCTGCTTTCTGTTCCTTGAGGCCACCCACATTCCTTCCACAGGTCCCCTCCAGTTTGAAACCAGCAGCAGCACCTTGAAACCTTCTTGTACTCCTTGTACTTTGAATCTTCTGCTTCTGTCTGCCAGATGAACTCAAATTTAACTGAATAGTCACCTTATATTTGTAAAATCCATTTTGCCATGTAACTTAATGCAGTTATAGGCATAATATCTCATCCTGTTCATAGTGAAGGAATTAAGAAAGCAAATTTGGGGAGACTATTTTAGAATTCTGCTAAGGCAGTATCTACTAAATTTATCCATTGCAAAGGTATTCCCTTCCAGTCATGAATACTAAGTGTCTGTAGGATGAGACTATGTTAATATCCTACTGTCCAACTTTTTCCTCTAGTGGCTTTTATGATCCATTAATGATCCATGCTGTAATTGACTATGTTTACAAACTATTGTTATGATAATTCTATTAATCCTTCTGTTTTCATTAGTTGACATTCATATGAATAAAAAACGTTCTCCTTTCTCTCTTCCTTTTTCTCTTCCTATCTATTCCTTTTCCCACCCCCTTTTCAGGAGAGGGGGTAATACTATAGATTTTTGGGTTCTTTTTAAAAATTTTAATTAAAAAATTCAACATGCCACATCCACTGTTGACATTATTTTTGTTGTAGTGGTAATATACCAGCTTGACTTATAGGGGCAAGGTATTGAAGTTAACTGCAAATTTTTTATTATAAAATCATATTACATAGTATTTACCATCTTAATGATTTTCTAAAAATATTCTTAGTTGTAGATGGACACAATGTCTTTGTTTATTTAGTTTTTTTTTTTAATGTAGTGCTGGGAATCAAACCCAGTGCCTCATGCATGCTAGACAAATGCTCTACCCCTGAGCCACAACCCCAGCCTCAGTCTTAACCATTTTTAAGTGTACTGTCCAGTGATGTTAAGTACATTAACAAAGATGCTTTAATTATCAAAGTTCTTTTATCTGATAGTGAACAAGTGGGTCAGTGCTGTTGCTTAGTGGAGTTGCTCACATGTCATGGGGTCTGAGGGCTCTTTCCCTAAGCTTTCTCTCCACTTTCCCTCAGCACTCCTGTAGGAGGCCTGATGATGGCACTTCAGAAGTACTATGGTGAGACTGTTCAGGAGAGAAAACAGAAGGATCGAAAGGCATTCTGTGAGCTGAAACAGGAAGAATGGTAAGGAGATATTAAGACTAGGGGATCTGGCTTTCCAATTGCAGCTGTTTGGTGGGTGATGCTCTGCTGACCCAAGTACTCTAACTTGCCACCCAACACAAAAAAGTTTTTTGGGTTTTTTTTTTGGGGGGGGGGGGGTAGTACTAGGGATTGAACCCAGGGGCTCTTAACTATTGAGCCACTTCCCCAGCAATTTTTATTTTCATTTCAAGACAGGGTCTCACTAAGTTGCTTAGGGCCTTGCTAAATTGCTGAGGCTTGCTTTGAACTTTCAGTCCTCCTGCCTCAGCCTCCCAAGTTGCTGGGATGACAGGCATGTCATGTCATTATACCCGGGTAAGAAAAGTTTACTCTTCTTGGTCTTATTCTCTTTAATTAAGGAGAAAAGAAACATGAAAGGCACTAACTTTAATTTTAATTTGGTGAGGATCTTTCTTTAGATACTTTGTAATAAAAACATTAAAATCTTATAAGTTTCATTTGGTTGCATATTTTTCTTTTCCTATGTTCTTGACTACATACGAAATTACTTAAAGGTAATACACATCAAGGGGCTTTACTTGGCTTGTTTAAAAAGTGGTAGCCCCTATGTTGTTTACATCTATAGGAATACAAAACATGTTAAATTCCTACATTCAAAAATTATACTTCAGCCAGGCATGGTGACGCACTCCTGTAATCCAAGCAGCTTGGGAGCTGAGGCAGGAGGATCACCAGTTCAAAGCCAGCCTCAGCAAAAGCGAGGCACTAAGCAATTCAGTGAGACCCTGTCTCCAAATAAAATACAAAATAGGGCTAAGGATGTGGCTCATTGGCCAAGTGCCCCTGAGTTCAATCTCCAGTGCCAAAAACAATTTTTTTTTTTTCCTTCTTGAAGTAGGCATAGAGGAACTGAATAGACATAGTGGCTGTTAATGAATGGGATGTCACTGAGGAAGGAGCATGAAAATTTTGTGTATCCCACCTGGTCATTTCCTGGGGTACATTAATCTCTATTTACTGGGTAGATATTCAGACTTAGTGCAGACTCTGTGCGGATTCTATGTAAGATGAGCATAATGAGCTGCTGTCTAGTACTCCTGAGTACATATGGCTTCCTTCACCATGACACCATCCGTTTTGATAATGTGGGAATCATGCATGGTTGGCTTGTGAGTGGAACAGGTCAGGAGAAAGAAAAGTCAATGTATATGAAACACAAGGAATAGTGTTTGCTCATAAGTTGCCTACCAAAGCAGGGAAAGTAAGACAAATAATTTTTGTTTTAAATCTCTGTAAGAACTAAGAAATGGATAATTTACATCCTTTTTACTCTTTGATTACAGGAAAGCCAGACTGCAACTTACTGAGCTCCTCCCTCAGGAAATTGAAAACAGCCTACAGAAAAATCAATCTGAGGAGGATGCTAAGAAAATTGAAATCCTGCTAAACCTTCCTAGAAACCCTTCATCACCAGATAAACAAGATAAGGATTGAGAATGTTCCAGACTTGAAACTCATGGGAGAGTCAATGGAGCTATGTTGCTGTAGTCATGAATGCCAGTGCCCGTCTCCTCTGGCATTGGACCAGCCTGCTGACACATGTACGCACTGGCTCCTGTGGTGGCAGTGACTTTCTCCTCTCTTTCTGTTTTTTTAAATCAAGAATTGGGCTGCTCAATTCTCATTTTATTTATCCTTAAATTTAAATACATACTTATATCTGTATTGATCTATTGACCCATTTGTACGCTTATATTTCTTTACCCTGGATTTTACAAATATAAGTAAAAAAAATTCCCAAAATATTAAAGTTGAATTCTGTAGGCTGTATATTTGCTCATGTAGTCCTTTGATGGGTACCTTAACCTGGTGTGCTGGTGCACATCTATAATCCCAGCAACTTGGGAGGCCAAGGCAGGAGGATTGCAAATTTGAGGCCAGTCTCAGCAACATAGCAAGGCCCTAAGCAACTTACTGAGATCCTGTCTCAAAATTAAAAAAAAAAAAAGCGGGGGGCAGGGGTGTGTGTGTGTGTGTGGCTGGAATGTAGCTCAATAGTAAAGCACTCCTAGATTCTATTCCCAGTTACCACCTCCCACCAAAAAAACAAAAACAAAAAAAACTAGGTATCAGCAGGAAAAGAAACAACCAGCCAGTAGGACCAGGTCTGTAAAACTCTTGGGCCCTTGAACCATTGTGGGCTAATGTATAGTAGTGTTTTGCTTTGTTCTAATAAGAATCAAAGATGACTTCTATGCCATTTGAAATAAAATACAAAGTTAACAAAAAGGAAGTAAGTCACATTATTGAAGAAACAGTCTGACTTTGTTTCCTCTCAGTCTTGCTGATAAAAGTGTGTGCGTATTGTTGCAGGAGCTGTGTAGAAGAGAGACACCATACCTACACTTGGAGCTGCTGCCTAAGAAAGCTGTCTTGCAGATTTCAGCAGTTAGTAAATGAGAAGGAAACAAAACTGGACTAGGTGTTCAGCAGTCCCCACCTTGGAAGTTCCACTTTCAGACTATGGTCTGAAAATATTAAATGAAAAATTCCAGAAATAAATAAGCAATAAGTTTTGAGTTGTGTGCCTTCCTGAGTAGAGTGATAAACTCTCATGCCTTGCCTCCCAGGACAGGAATCATTGCTTTTTCCAGCATGTCTATGTTCCATGGGAGAGTCAATGGAGCTATGTTGCTGTAGCCATGAATGCCAGTGCCCGTCTCCTCTGGCATTGGACCAGCCTGCTGACACATGTCTATGTTCTACCCATTCATTCATCACTGGTAGCTACGCCTATATAAAGTTCTGAATTGAGTTACTCCATGATGACTAGAACAGCAGTTTTCAGGACCTGCCTTACCTCTGAACTACTCCATTTTGGAAAGCAGTAATTTGCCAGGATTGCTCTGTTTTGAGTATAAATGGGCTAAAATAGAATGACAATATCCCTTGTTCGTACCTGATGTGTACAAAAAAACCCACCATCTGCACAGCATAACCATAAGGCACAAACTGATAAATTAATAGTGCTAATAAAAATGACTACCTGTGAATGTATTGATTTAAATCAGAAGCACATGGATGCATGAGCTTATCAAGAAATTGAGACCCATGAGCTTATTATTCTCACCAGATACAACCCCCTTACCTGAAATTCATGAAAGGAAAAACATCCCAAGACTGGTTTTGGGGGCCCATGGGGCACCTACCAACCTGCCAACAGACCATCAGAGTCCCCAGGTTTCCACTCAGCTTGATCTTCCTGTTTGATGCAGCCCACTTTGAAACTGCTTGCCTGCTGTCTGGACCCTGGCCTAGAATAAGTTCCCTTCTCTGGACCCTGAAGTTCTGGGGATGTTTAGTAATTCCAATCTGACCACTTGCAGTATCTCTTGAATTTGTATTTGCTGTCTGTCTTTACTCTCAGAGCAGCCCCCTAGAACTCTAACCACCTTAACCCTTCTTCACTTTTCTGCAAGCTATATACCTTATCAATGTGTAAAGTGCCGTGTGTGACTTGAATGTTCTAGATCTTAGTAATTAAGATTGGAATGAAAGAACCTGTCATTGCCTGACTTGTTCTACCAAGGGACCCATTCAGTACTTGAAGAATTGTAACCTATGAAAGTGATACAGCTTGTCAATTTGTTGTTATTCAATAAATTGTGACCCTGGGGAAGTCACAAGTATGTCCAGTCTATATTAATGGCACAACCTTATTACTTCAAGTGAGCAGGAGTATATAGGCAAAGCGTTGGGGGCAGGGGCAGAGAAGGAAGGGCCTTTACCTCCAGCTGAAGGGAACAGCCAAGATTGAAAGAGAAGTCAAAACTGCCTGTGAACACAAGAATGGCCCAGCCTTTTATTGAGTGTCTAAGGCTGGGAGAGTCAGGGTTGTTTTTTGCTGTTGTTGTTGTTGTTTTTGTCTTTTGTGGTACAGTGGATTGAATGGGGGAGAAGTGTGGGGTGTTAATCTTTCTTCCATTGATCTACATCCTGGTCCTTTTATTTTGAGGCCAGGCTGGCCTTGAACTCATAATCATCCTGCCTCAGCTTCCCAAATAGCTGGGATTACAGGCTTGTGCTATCTCACCCAACTAGGGTCTGATCCTTTTATGATAACTTATTTGAGAAGTTTCTTTCTGTGGAAGAGACTCTTGTGGAACAGGAGTCATAAATAACATAGGAACACTGTAAGGGACCTGCAAACGACGGAGGAAGAGACCACCAAGAGACCGTCTCATGCAACAGCAAAAGGGGGTTTATTGAAGATCCAGCGCGCTGGGGCTCCGTGCTCACTCAAGAAGGGAGAGCGGCCAAGAGCCCCGAGAACAACTTGTGTAGGGTTTATATACATTTTTTAGAGAGGGCAGGGACTTTACACACATCATAGTCCCCTTTAACAAATCATCATACACCGCGGGAAAATTAAACAACAACTCTCAAACATGATTAGTACATTCATTGGCGGGAACATGTCGGGCAGGGGTGATAGGTCAGTCCTAAGACGGGGTATACATTCAAATTGATTGGTTTAGGCCCCGGGGTGCGTACGTGCTGAGCTGCACGGGTCAGGGTCATTAAGCAACTAGGTGGTCAAGGGGGGGTATTTCGACACACATCTAATGGGCAGTTCGGGAATTATCTTAACTGCCACAGGAATTTCAGGTTCTGAGTGCAGCTTAGAAACTTTACAAAACCTGGTCCTTTACATTTTAATTTCAATTTCTTTTATCCTTTCAACACAAGTTGGCTACTTCCTTCTTTTTAATTCTGTGTTGATTTCAGAAGGGTCCAGAAATACCATGGAGGCAGAGCCACTTTTAGGGATCTAAGAAAGCCCTATGGAAGGCTATTATTACCTCAGATATAGTAATGTTGATAGCACCGGTTTTTGGTGACAAAACTGCTTCCTCACATGTTGAAGTTTGAACATTAGAGAAGAACATCAAGGCAAGCATACAAAGCAGGGTTTATTTAAAAGAGAGCAACACAGTTTCTCCCAGGAGGGAGCTGGTATCCTGGTATACCAAGAAATGAGGGTGTCCTGCCCCTTTTATACATCCTAGACTTTCTTTGTTCTACCTTCTTCCCTCTTTTTTTTTTTTATTTGGTGGTGGTGCTGGGGATTGAGCCTTGTGCAAGCACTCTACCAACTGCAAGCACTCTACCAACTGCAAGCACTCTACCAACTGAGCTATATCCCTATCTCCCCGCTTCTTCCCTCTTAGTTCTCTTTTTCTACATATAAGACTAGGCTCAGGAGATGGCCCAGGTGGGATGGCCGAAGGGTGAGAAGCAGATGGGCCGGGTAAGAGCCAAATGGAGTGATCCAGGCAGGAAGCAGCCCTGGAGGTATTAATTAACAACTTCATAACTCCCTGTAGGGGAGGGACAATTCCAGGGACAGGTTATCTTAGCAACAGATTGGGAGGGGGCAGGTTATTTTGATAAGGGTGGAGGAAGGGCTCTAAAGGCATTAACATTTCAATCCCAGCCTCAGCAACTTAAGGAGACCCTGTCTCAAAATAAAAAATATAAAAGGTTGAGGATATAGCTCAGTGGTAGAGTGCCCCTGGGTTCAATCACTAGTATTGCAAAAAGAAAAGAGAAAAGAAAGAAAGAAAAAAAAGTGGAGGAGAAGGAAAACATTTAGTAACAGATCATGAATTAAGGCTGGAGAGTTTATCCATTTTATTCCCTGTTCTGGAACCTATTTGTTTTGAAGGGTCAGCCATTAACCTGTGAGATCTGATGCTTAATTATCCCATTTATAAATTCCTGACAAAGGGGCAGTTAGCCAATCTGTTCATTGTTCAATTTTATTATTATCCTTATTATTTAGTAGTGAGGATTGGTCCCAGGGGTGTTTTATCACTGAACTACATTCTAGTCCTTTTTATTTTTTATTTTGAGACAGTGTCCTGCTAAGTTGCTGCAGCTGGCCTTGAATTTGTGATTCTCCTGCCTCAGCCTTCCTGAGGTGCTGGGAATATAGATCTGCACCACTGCTCCCAGCTGTTGTTGTTTTATTCACAGTCACATATAAATCAAATCTTTCAAGTAGAAATTATAAGAGGAAAGAGTTGTTTTTAAAAATATTTTTATTCATATCACAAAAACATCACAATAATACAAGTAAAGCAAAACTTTTTAAAAATAGAGCTTGAAGAGTTATGGAAAATAATATTCCTACATGACAGCCCCTGAGAAAAACAGAAGGACAGTGTAGCTTGGTCTTGTAGGCATATTATTTCCCATAACCCTTCACAGTTATCAAGTATAATAATAATAACTTAATATAATTTATATATTATTTATATTTGAAATATTACAAATTTCTTCTTGAGGTTTCCTTAAGATATTATTTAAGGATTATAAACCTTAAATGCAGCAGCAGCTCCTGGTGTTTTTAGTTTTATTGTTTATTTTTTGATGTTTGAGTCTTTACCTTAAGTTCTTGTCAGCCCACTACCTTTATTTTTTTCAATGATTTGTTCTGAAAGCAACCACTTAAAAGCGTACCCATGTTTCCTAGAATCTGGCCCCATTAGAATGCTGCCAAAATAAAACATCTTAAATCCAGTCACATTTGAGAAACTTGGTCATCTTGCTCTCCAGTTCCATTTTCAGATGAGAATATCTGCCCCGGTGTTAGCTGGGTCCACTCCTGGTCCAGTGGAAGGCAGTTTCAGGGAAAGAGGACTTATAAGTAACATAGGAACACAGTTGACTACTTTCTTCTTTTCAATTCTGTATAGGCTCCAGGAACACCAAGAAGGAACACAACTTTTAAGGCTATTATTATTACTTCAGAAGATAGCTTACTATTTTTTAAAAAATCTCATTTTAAATGAGAACTTTCTAAAAACATTTTATAAATGAGGTCAAACTCGTCAATTGTCATTTATTAACCTTATCAGTCCAATATGAACCAGTAAACTATGACTTAAAACTGTCCCTCTCCAACTTCGCTATTGCTTTGAGGTACAAAAGATATGCACTCATACATCAGAGGAAATTAATTTTGGATATTTCTGTTTTCTCCGAAATCTGATGAGGAAGTTGGAGAGCAACAAAGGAAAAAAAATATAATATTAAATGAGCCAGCCTCATTGGCTTATTGTCTGTACCCAGCTACCCAGGAGGCTGACACAGGAAGATCACAAGTTCAAGTTTAGCCTGGGCAACTCAGCAACACTCTGTCTCAAAAATGAAAACAGAAAAAGATGACGTGTCTGTGTGCTGGGGATGAGGTTTTGTGGTACAGCCTTCAATATTAAAAAAAAAAAAAAAATTCAGGCTGAGCTCATCAAGGTCACCAGAGCTACCTCACCCAAACGGAGGTGGAACCTGAGGAAACAAAATAAATAAATGAGTTTTCTAAGCCCTAAATTTGCAAGGGAGAAAAAAAATAAATCGTGCATTTTTAATCTCAAGGTAATTATTACTATTAATTTTTAACCTCAAAGGTAGCTTGAGGTAATATTATAGACATAAATCTTAATAGCTAAAGAATATGAAGGAAGTTTGGAAGTATGAGAGAATTTAGAACTAGACTAATTTTCTCCATATGAAATATGGTCAAGCAAGTGTTTATTAAAGCAGTTACACTAAACAACCAAATGCTATTGATCAAGACTCTTCTGTGTGGGGGCAAAGAGGCATTAGACATGGTTGCCCTTTTCCATAGGTAGAAGTCTGTAAAGGGTATAAGACATGAAAATAAATTCTGGGCTATACAGAATTTCAGAGGCCAAATTCTCAAAACCATGTGGTAGTTATTGGATCTTCTTGGGGGGAAAGGACAGATTTCAGTATCAAGAAATGAGCAATACACTGACATAAAAAGAAAACAGGGTAAGTGTTTGGAAGATTGGAGAAATGTGTAGTGAAAGGAGCTTAAAGTCCGGTTTGAGCCCTGCTTTAGCTCCTTCTATGTATAATCTCAGCCAAATCACTCACCTCTGGGAATCTGGGGTTTCTCCCCATAAAATAGAAATAGAAAGATATTGCTCAAAGACATTTTTATTTTATTTATTTATTTTGTGGTACAGAAGACAAAACCCAGGAGTGCTCTACCACTGAGCTTCATCCCTGATATGAGTACCAGAAATATTATGAGAATTGATTATTAACTATACTGATTATTGATTAAATATTGAGTGACTGTAAGCAGTGTGCCAATGATGTAATGTGAACTGCAGAACTTAGATAGACTTAAGTTAGTGATGTAAGAGGATACACCCAGGGTGTAACCAGGTACGCCCCAGACGCCACCCAGCTAACATCTGGAGACACAGCTGAATGAGGGCTTTAAAAACCTAGAATTCTGTGAGCTGGTGGGGCTGATAGGACTGAGATACCTCCATTGCTTTCGCCACCCCACCTGCACCAGACTCCTCCGGCCTGGGTCGAGTTCTAGCATAGGTGAGCATCTGGGACCCTTGGGTATAGACTCAGTTAGGACTTAGAATTAGGATGTGTGTGTTGAAGTGTGATGAGCATTAATAAAATGGATTTGATTGAATCTAACTACTTCTCTGACTATAAGAACGGCTGGTGACAATTCCCTGTGTGGGGCCACCCAGAGCTATTTGAAAAGCCTCCATTCGGCCTTGGAACCAAGGAGATTTTGGTCTGGCATGGCAAGTCATTTTGAGGCTTTGTAAGGATGACCTTAACCTAAGAAGGGCCTTAGCCTAAGTAACTCCATTTTAAAATAAAACAGCAGTCCCCACCACACAAGCCTCAGAGCCCTCCAATGTTGTCATCAGGCATAGCCTGATAAGTCACTTTCCACAACCCTGATAAAACTCAGAGTGAAGTCCCTGTCATTTACTTTCGTCCTGATAAAGTCAGAGGCGAGAGATCAGGGCAGAAACCACCAGACCAGATGTCCTGACCCTAGAATAAAAGACATCACTGAGAAATCTGGTAATGGCTGATAGGGAATGAAAGGGTGGGTAGAAGCCCCAAAATTTAGCATAAATGATGGAGCAAATGAACAGACATTTAGTCAGCCGACACTGATGCCCACATGTTGGAGAGCCAGATGAGGACCTGGACTGACATCCCAACTCTTCTCATCATCTGCTTGATCCTCTGCAGCATCCTCACCACTCTCAAACTCTACAGCCATATCTTGACCCTGGTGAGAACAGTGACTTCTCCTTACAACCCTCTCCTCAGTGGGTCATCAGCTCCACCCCAGGAGAAGCCTCCATTGGTTCCTGACCTGATCACTGTGGCCTGAGTGAATGTGCATCTGCTGGACTTAAGGCCTAAGGCTTGAGACTTTAGATCTGGCACTTGAGCTTAGCATGCAGAGGGAATGTGTGTAATGAGTCTGTCATGATTAAGTGTGTTTGCAGTGCTTAGAATGAACTTAGAATTATTTGTTTTGGATTGATTATGTCTATTGCAGGGCTCAGCATTAAGGATTGTCATTTTCTTGATTAAGAACCTATAGAGTGAAATTGTATTGAATAATATGAGTGAATAAAGCATTGAAAAGGGCATTAGCGCATAGACATTCTTTATTTCTCCCCTCGACTGCATATGTCACACCTTTGCCCATTGCAACAGGCTTCCCCCACTTAATGGATTAAGCAAAGCACTTTGTGACCTCAGTCTTTGGTTGGCTAGGGAGGCTGCCCTGTAGCTCTGGAGTTGGCATGCCCACTGGGCTTGGACAGCTCACCTCCTACCTTATTTGGCGAAAGAACATTCCATGGAAAACCTTTGAAGAAGCCCTCTTGTATAAATAAAGCAAATGTGGGCTCTTCTGTCTCTCTCCCCAGTGTGGAAGCAGGACCCCTAGGGTTGCAGAGTCATCACATCCTCACTTTTTAAAACTACTTTCTGTGTAGGGTGATTTTTTTTGCTGCATTCTTTTCTTAGCATTATTTCGCAGCCAGCCCGTTCCACACAGAGAAAACCCAAATTTCACAGCCCGTGTGGGACATGGACAAGAATCCCTAGTCATTTTTATTTTTCATTTTGAGACAGAATCTCACTAAGTTGCTAAAGCTGGACTCAGACTTGTGATCCTCCTGCCTCGGCCTCCTGAGTAGCTCATAGAGATTTTTATAAGACTAGGATGACATGGTAGGCTGGGCATGTTAACACACATCTGCAATTCCAATGTCTAGAGAGGCTGAGGCAGGAGGATAGCAAGTTCAAGGTCAGCCTCAGCAATTTAGAGAGGCCTGGAGCAACTTAGCATGACCCTTCTCAAAAAAAAGTACAGGGCAGAGGTGGGGATGTAGTTCAGTGGTAAAGCACCTCTGGGTTCAATCCCTACTACCAAAAAAAAAAAAATGGTTTTTTTTGAAAAACCTAAGGGGTTTTTCATTTTCCTTTATTTTTAAAGGAAATTCTACAGGTTCTCATTTCTCATGCAGGGATTACCTGAAACTTCATAAGTTAAAGCTAAACATGAGTGTTATAAATACCCTACACCTGATATCAGTAAAGATTTCAATGTTCCAATGTTAAAAGACCACTGTCTTTTAGGAGAACACCAAATTGACAGTCAACAGTGTAACTCTCACAAAAGCTAAATTTCCTTTAAAAGAAAGAATATTCCAGATCCTAGATAGTGATTTCCTCCTGTGTGTAGAGTCACTAAGACAGATCTAAAAGTCTTGAACTCCATTCACTAGCATCTAGTGCCTGGAAATGAGGCTATGTGAACACTGGTAAGTACTGAGGATGTTTAGACTGAAGAGATCAGCTGGCATGTGGAGTTAAAAGTTTCAAAACTTTTCTTGTAGGCATTGGGGTCTCTTCTGAGTTTTTAAGTGAGCAAAGGACATGGCAGAATAATTCTTGATGTAATTTGGCTGAGTGATTGTTCAGAAGGATGAGTCTGTCAGGAAGAGGCAGAGAAATCAAGGAAGATGTGATCACGTCAGTAAGAACTGACCCCAATCTGTGTCCACGAAAAGTGAGACATATAGGGAAAATGAATGATTGGAATAAGAAGTTAGCTCAGGAGTTTTATAAATAAAGATACTTAGTTGGCTGACAAGAGGAGAAGATTTCAGGCTGGAGATGTAGCTCAGTTGGTAGGGTGCTTTCCTTGCATGCACAAGGCCCTGGGTTCAATCCCCAACACCACAAAAAAAAAAAAAAAAAAAAAAAATTTCAAGATGGCAGAATAGCACCTTCAAAGGAAGAGAGGGGGGCTTTTATTTTTCATTTTGAATGAAATCTATTTAGAGTAATATGAATAAAGTTTTTGAGGTGAGGTAGTAAATAAAAGAGCTCACTTTTGCTACTAAGAGGAAGAAAGAGTGCCTCAGATCAGCACCATCCCATATGTCCCACAGGGTAGAGAAGAGCTAGAGGAAGCTACCTTTTCATATTATGTTTAGCCTCAGGCTTCTGCAGGTCCTCTTTAAATGCGGGCTGTCGTCCTCATCTCTACTCCTTCCTCATTCCTTCTCTGCATGCGCATGCGTAGTACTTGGGAGATAAACATGAACAATAAAAATGATATTAAGTCTACCTTAAATCATGGCTGTGTGTTTCAGCAAGACTTCAGACTGCCTTAGATCTAGAGCAGTGGTTCTTAGACCAGGGGGAACTTCATCCTCTCCCACCAGAGGACATTTGGTAATACTTCAAAAAAGACATTTGGTTGTCACAACCCGGGCAAAGGTGCTCCTGGCACCTAGTGAGTAGAGGCTAGGCAAGTTGTTAAACATCCTATAGGATACAGAACAGCACTCTAAAACAAAGAATTATTCGGCCCAAAATGTTGATAGTAATAGTGCTCAGAATGAGGATCCCTGAATTAGAGGGTAAGGTTGAATAGTTTGTATTTGAAATACTCTTGAGTCCCACCCATGGAGTAATTTGCTCATAACACAGTCACTTTTGACTTTCTCTGAGCATTGACATTTTTGTGAGTGTGCTGAAAGCTAGAAAAATCAGCAGAAGGTGGTCTTCTAATTTTCTTCACTCAGTGTGTGTGATTTCAACTCCAGGAAGTTTCAGAATCCCTTCCTGGTAATTACAGCTATAGCTTTGGCCTAGCAGTTCCTCTTCATTTAGTCACAGAGATCTAAGGCAGAATGTGTCAAAGGCCACAAGTTTAAATTCCTAGAGTAAAATATACTACACGTATTTTCATCAACCACTTTTCCTCATCTTTTATCCAAAAATGTGTTCTGAAGACTTGAGCATCGGTGAGCAACTGTGGCCACCTAGTTTCTCAACTTCATTAGTGCATCTTGTCGTCCTTCAAGAAAATAACTCTTGCCCTTGAAATCTTGATGTTCTGCCTTTCCTCTAACTCCAAACCAAAGATTAAAAATATCAATTAGCACTGGATATGTTTTCAAATTAGTTAGCAAGCCTCAGTATCTTTAAGAAAATACAAAATTAGGGAAAATAAAAGGGCCATGGTAGAATGCATATTAAC
The DNA here is from genome assembly GCF_001458135.2 of Marmota marmota marmota. Classification (NCBI taxonomy): domain Eukaryota; kingdom Metazoa; phylum Chordata; class Mammalia; order Rodentia; family Sciuridae; genus Marmota; species Marmota marmota. The sequence continues at coordinate 618,331 of NW_025999968.1, read as the reverse complement.
GGCACTGACTTCTTGTCTTTATTAACTCCAGCACCTAGGAAAGTGCCAGGTACATAGTAGGTATCAAAAATATTTGTGCAGAGAATGAAAAGAACTTATTGAGACAAGTTAAAAAAGACATTGAAGTTATCATAGACTTGCTCAAACATGAGAAGTGTTTTTTCACTGCTGTGATTAAAAAGATCTGACTAGAACAATTGTAGAGGAGGAAAGGTTCATTTGAGGGCTCATGGTTTCAGAGGTCTTAGTCCATAGAAGGCTGGCTCAATTCCTTGTGGCTCAAGAGGAAGTAGAACATCATGGAGGAACAGTGTGGCAGAGGGGAACAGCTCATGTGATGATCAGGAAGCAGAGACAGACTCCCCAAGCCACGCTCCAATTCCCACCCCCTCCAGCCACACCCTACCACTTTAGTTACCACTCAGTTAATCCCTATCAAGGGACTAAATGACTACTTGAGTTAAGACTCTTACAACCCAATCATTTCTCCTCTGAACCTTCTTGCATGGTTTCATACATGAGCTTCTGGGGGAAACCTCACATCCAAACCATAACAAGAAGAGAATAGGCTAAAATGACAGAGAGATGCTGAAACACACTAATAGAGTTTGGGCTTCCAGGAATTGAGATCATGATGATATAAAGGTAGTTACTTACTGCAAATGAAACAGGTCCCAAGTATTACAGTGATGCCTACACACACTGGGATTAGGATCTTTCTCTTCCAGAGCTGATCATCAGGAGGATCTTCCTTGGCTGTGGAGGGAAAAGAAAAATGTTCACTACAGCTTGATTTCCATCCTGTCCTCTTCTATATGCACACGAGGAGAATTATTCACTTCTGTGCCTCGTCACCTCACCAAGACACAGCTGCTAACAACTTTCTTGTATAATTCTTCAATCAGACACATACTGAGGGCAACTAATCTTCAGATGTCAGGCACTGAATATGAGAAGGACAGTTTGAACTTTTGCATTTACTGAGCTAAGTGAGCAAAAGAAAGAGTCTAATGCCTGGTGCGGTGTACTCCCGTAATCCCAGCGACTCGGGAGGCTAAGGCAGGGGGTTGGCAAGTTTGAAGCCAACCTTGGCATTAGAGATATCCTGTCTCAAAATAAAAAATAAGAAGGGCTGAGTTTGTAGCTCAGTGATAAAGTGCCCCTGGCTTCAATCCCTAGTACCCCATCCCCCACAAAAAAGGAAAGAGTCTGAGGAGATACTGTAAAAGGCATTTTGTCTTCATCACTACGTCTTCCTACTAATACTTAGTTGATGTCCCATTCTACATATACTTTATTTCTCCTTCTCTAGTTCTGTCCTGCTTTCTACCTTTCTCTTAGCATGTTCTCTTCCCACACATACTACTGTCTGGGATGGCAGTCCTCCTGGATGATCTCATCCATTCCCAAGGCTTGAAATGCCATGTGTTATCATATTTCTGATCTGATTTCCAAGCTCCAGATTTTGTAGTTTTGGGGCCTGACGAGATGGTTGGAGGTCGGCTTCTCCACCTGATTAAAACGGAACTCACTATATTCTTTCCGAAAGCACATCTGCCACCTGTATTCACCAGGGCAGTGAGTGCCACCATCAGTTATCTCCATGCATGATATGTTTTCTTGGTATTCACTTCCCAGTAGCCTACCATCCTGGGCTTTTGTATACACAGTACCTCTGGTGCTGATTGCTTTTTCCCAAATCTCTCACAGGGACTGCTTTAGTTTGGACTTTTCTCATTTCCTACTTAGTATCCTCCAAACTGTCTCTGCTGTCTCAGGTGTGTTAGGCTGTAACAATTCCTACACATTGCTGCTACAGTCACTTATTCTAGAATGTGTTTCTGATCACAGCATACCTACTAATGACAGATTAGGGAAAGTTGGCTCTTCTTCTTGTTTTTTTTTTTTTTGGTTAAATACCACATTACAAGGAGACATCAAGGTATTACCAAGGTAGGCCTCTGTCATCCAGAAAGACACAAAATAACAAAGAGGCCTTCACCCGCCCACCGGGTTATCCTGGGATTCTGGAATTTCACAGCCTCTGGCTCACACCTGGCTTCCTCTCAGAAGCCATTCACACCCACCTGGGAGCTTCATTTAGCCTTGAGGGACCTTGTGGGAGTGAGGGAAAGAAGGAACCATACCTGGCAGCAGTCTACTGGCCCTGCCTGGATGCTATTAGAAAGCTGTCGACACACCACAGGTGCAGACTCAGAAGCGAGAGCACACTGAGCCGGGACACCTGAGCCTAAAGCTTCTTAGACACCATGAGTGGGGGTCCCCAGTTTACCTCTTCCCAGTTTATCAAGGTTTAACAAATTTGGCAGGTCTAGACTACAAAAATCTATATACCCAATCTGTTTAATTAATTATTGGATTTTTAATTACTTTTATTATTATGTTTTTACCCAAATGGAGCACAACTTTTCATTTCTCTGATTGTACATGGTGGTGTAGAGTCATACCATTCTTGCAATCATACCCATTCATAGGGGCAATAATGTTCATCTCATTCTACCATCTTCCCCCACACACTCTGCCTCTCCTCTCCTCTCCCTCCCTTCCCTCCCTTCTGCTCAATCCAAAGTTCCTCCATTCTTTCCATGCCCCCTGCCCATTGTGGATCAGCATCCACTGATCAGATAAAACATTTGGCCTTTGGTTTTTTGGGATTGGCTTATATCGCTTAGCATGATATTCTTCAACTCTGTCCATTTACCCATAAATGCCATAATTTCACTCTTCTTTAAGGCTGAGTGGTGTTCCATGGTGTATATATATCACAGTTTCTTTATCCATCCATCTAGTGAAGGGCATCTAGGCTGTTTCCTCAGTTTAGCTATTATGAATTGAGCTGCTATAAACATTGAATTGGCTGCATCGCTGTAGTATGCCAGATCAGGTATTCTTATAGCAAAGGTTTACTCACATTAACCCATAACATTTTTATGAACTATACACACCTAACCTATTTATGTTTATATGGTTACCCTTGACCACATACAAATGCATTATTTACTTTCGACTCAACTCTAAATGATGCCTGCAGCCCAGTTAGTGAAATTTGAGGTGTTTATACTCTAAAGTTCTCCAACCACAAAGACAAAACCTACACATTAGCTAGCAACAGTGCCTGGACCAAATCTGGACTACCACCTATTTTAAATAAGGTTTTATTCAAATACAGTCATGTCACTCATTGACATGTCAATGCTGCTTTATGTATAGCAGCAGAACTGAGCTATTGCAGAAGATACTGTGTGACCTGTAAAGTCTGAAATATTTACTATCTGATTCTTTTCATAAAATTTTTTGGCAACCTTTGTCCTAAAATGTCACATATACCCATTGGTATATTGGTATATGGTTGGGGGAGGATCCCAATGGTCCTCTGTTATGGTTAGCCATATGAGTTAGAAAATGAATTTCAAGTATTTGAGTTCTCCTGTGATAACCTACATGGGTTTAACATACCTCTAAACCCAACTTTTTCATTTTATATTTTCAGATAATCTCATTTCTTAGGGAAAGAGAATTCTATAGTATTGCCCACAAATTTTTTAATCATTCACATTTTTTATCAGACTTGGTTCTGAATGAACCAGTAGTTCCTATTAAGCACATTCAGTCACAAAAGACAAAGATTTTTACCATGGAACCATTGAGGTAGGCTGCTCTAAAAGAAAATGCCAGAACCCTGAAGGAAATTCCAAAGAAATACTAATGTTACTGCTTTATTTATTTATTTCTGGTTCTGGGTATTAAACCCAAAGCCTCTCTACCACTAAGCTACCTCCCCAGCCCTTTTTATTTTTTTATTTTGACATAGGGTCTCACTAAGTTGCTGAGGCTGGCCTTGAACTTGTGATCCTCTTGTCTCACAGTCACAGGATTACAGGTGTGTGCCACCATGCTCAGGCAAATTTTAGTGATTTTAATAAAAACAATATTATTACAATAACTCACCTACAACGACTACCTGATAAATAGCAGTTATTAAGTATATAAATTTTAGAATATTTATTCTAGGAACATTATCATCACACTTTGTGCAATAAACTTAACAAGACATAATAGCCTAACTTGTGTGTCTAAAATGACTGTAAAATTACTATCAGTAAGTTTGATCTAAAGCATATCTGGCTGAGTTCTTTTCAGATTCCATGCAGTAAAATATCCCCAGGAAAAGGTGGCTTACGTTTTTCCCAGTTGAATATCTGTGACACTGATAAGTCTCCATACTTGACGAGACACACAAAGCTGTGGTTGCTCGTGACATTGAAATCCAGGTTGCTGTAAACAGTGTACAGCTCAGTTTCAGGATCTTGGTAAACTGTAGTGTTGACAGCTTTTACTTCTTCTCCATTTTCCAACCAGAAGAGATAAGGCTTAGGAAATCCTCCAGAGGTGGAGCATGTTATCCTTCTAAGGTCAGGAGATGGATGTTCAAAGTCTATTATGCTGGGGGTAGGGAAGTCAGCTAAAGAAAGAACAGGATAGAACTAGAGTCAGATATCTAGGCATATGGCTTTATATTCTTGGTCAATTATTTAGTTTTATTAAGAATGATAAAATGAGATATAATTTGCAACTCCTCATAAGTCATTAATAGCTGTGTATAATCCAAAGACTTCAATTTGAATTGGTTGTATCCATTTTTTCACCACTTTTGATGGAGATCAGAAGACACTTAGAGAAAGAAATAGGTTCATGTGACTAAATGTTGACAGAGTACTTGTGATTGTTAGAGGCAAACAGAAAAAATAGCAAACATTTATTGAGCTCTATTCACTTAGGTCTGGACATTATCTTATTTTGTCTTCACAGCAACACTAAAAGGTACATATAGATCAAAAAAGGTCAGATATCAAGCAATACACAGTGGTGCACACCTATAGTCCCAGTTACTGGGGAAACTGAGGCAGAGGGATCACTTGAGCCCAGGAGTTGGAAGCCAGCTTGGGCAAAGCAGCAAGACCTTGTCCTTTAAAAAATATACAATTAAAAGGTTGAATGTTTATAAGATGTAACCTAATATACTTTCTGTGTTATAAATAATAAACTGAGATCTGGAGAAATCAAAACTGGGAGGTAACAACTGGGGTCTGCATTCAGGTTTTCCTGACACCAGAGCTTTGTCCTTGCTATCCCTTTTTTTCCTTTTTTTCCGTCACTTGAAGTAAAAAAATACCTCTCTTCTATTTAATCTGTTTATTTGGTAAAGCCACCACCCTCCTGAGCCATTTTTAGTTGGCATTATTGTTATTTCCTACTTGTTAATTTATCCATAAGACCAAATCATTACTTTTATACATTTGTTTCTTTTCACATCATTATGACATGGGTTATAACCTGGAATAACAAATCAAATAAATCATATTCTAAATTATTCGAAGTCAGATGGTTTACAGACATATAAACATTTGCGAAATACCACTTCAATGGACACAATTTAGAAAATTCAGAATGGTTCTGGGTGAAGTAGGTCACTTTTCCCTTTTTGTTTTCTTTTAACTGATGTCTCTCCACCCCCATTCCAGGACACCATTAATCTCATGTTTTGCTGTCCTTGGTCTTCTACTGTAATCTGCCACCAGAGCCTGCCCTCCCTAAAAGGTTTTCTCTTCCCCTTCTTGGATTTTTTTTTTTTTTTTGTATGTGTGTATGTGGTGCTGGTAATTGAACCCAGGATCTCTCACATGCTAGCAAGGACTGAACTACATCCCCAGCCTTTTTTATTTTATTTTTTTTTTACTTTTAAAAAAATTGTTCTAATTAGTTGTACATGACAGTAGAATGCATTTTGACACATCATACATGAATGGAGCACAACTTCTCATTCCTTTGGCTGTACATGGTACAGAGTCACACTGGTTGTGTAATCATACATGTGTATAGGGTAATAATGTCCATCTCATTCCACCATCCTTCCCACCCCCACAGTCTTCCCCTTCCCTCTCTCCCCTCCCCCAGTCCAAAGTTCCTCCATTCTTCCCTAATTTCACCACTCTGCCCGGCCCCCACATTATGGATCAGCATCTGCTTATCAGAGAAAACATTTGGCCTTTGGTTTGGTGGGTTTGGTTTATCTCACTTAGCATAATATTCTCCAGCTTCATTTACTCGCAAATGCCATAATTTCATTCTTCTTTAAAGCTGAATACTATTCCATTGTGTATATATATCACATTTTCTTTATCCATTCATCTGTTGAAGAGCATCTAGGTTGGTTCCATAATTTAGCTATTGTGAATTAAGCTGCTATAAACATTGATGTGGCTGAGTCACTGTAGTATGGTGATTTTTAATTTAATTTAATTTTTATTTTTTTGGTACCAGGGACTGAACTCAGGGATACTCGACCACTGAGCCACCTCCCTAGTTCTATTTTGTATTTTTTATTTAGAGACAGGGTCTTGCTGAATTGTTTTGTGCTTCACTTTTTTCTGAAGCTGGCTTTGAACTCATGACCCTTCTGTCTCAGTCTCCAGAGCTGCTGGGATTATAGACGTGCGCCACCACGACGGGGTCTAGTATGCTGATTTTAAGTCCTTTGGGTATGAACTGAGGAATGGGATATCTGGGTCAAAGGGTGGTTCCATTCCAAGGTTTTTATTTTATCTTGAGACAGGGTCCCATTCAAGTTGCTAAGGCTGGCCAGGAATTTGTCATCCTCCTGCCTCAGCCTCCCAAGTAGCTGGAATTACAGGTGTGCACCACCATGCTCAGCTTTCTTTCCTTCTTTTTTTTTGTACAAGAGATTGAACCCAAGGGCACTTAACTGCTGTGCAACATCCACTACATCCTTAGTTCTTTTTTTTTTTTTGAAAGAGGGTCTTGCTAAGTTGCTGAGGCTGGCTTTGAACTCACAATCCTCATGCCTCTGCCTTCTGAGCAGCTGGGATTACAGGTGTGAGCTACTGCACCCGAACTTCTTTGTCTTTTCTTTGACCCTGCTTCTCTATGAGCATTCTGTTAGAGGACCATGTGCCTAATGTAATTAACTAGTGTGCAGGCTAATATGTTTGTGGTGCCACCTCCCACAGGTCACACAGTTTCACTTTTAACTGGGCTTTTCTGGGAGAAATGGTGAAACTCTCAGGAGCACTATAAAGATGAGTATTTCAGGAATTAATGCATTTTGGAAGAGGAGAGCTTCTTAGTCCTCCTCAGACCACATCATCATATAACCATTTACTCCAACAACAAGCAGAAAAACCAGAGTGAGGTGTAAGATAATTCCATGTCCTCTGGCTTACCCCCTAAGCTTTAGGTGTAATCTGATTGCCACAGAAAAGGATTCATAGCTAATGACTGAAGTGGGGAAGAACAGTGAGGAATTCACTAAGAATCTGCCAAAGTCATCTATGATCAAGATTCATCATTACATTTTAGTAAGTATAAGGTTTGGTTTTCACAAAGCTTTAAGTGCCCAGAAATTAAAAGAATTATTTGAATTTCAAGTGCGAGGAAATAGCTGAGGCTGTCATTTCTCAACAAGGACGTGGGCTGCATCAGTGTCCTGTAGAAACTGTGACCAAGGAACATTCCTTTCTATCCAATATAAGCCATATTAGCCCTTCACACTAAGGGTATAAATAAGGCTTCTTTCTGGGGCAGGAGTGACTCATCAAACCAATTCTCTAACCTCTAACTTCACAGGAGGGGCTGTTAGATGGGAGTTTCAAATATTCAGTAAGTTATCATTCTGAAAATGTTAGATTACAATAGTAAGGTAGCCATTGTACGAGGTGTTCAGATACAATCTGAAAACCATGCCTGCGTTGCTCTTTTCTCTTTTCCGATGAGGCACTACAGCACATATGGCCTGCTCAGGTGCAGTTAATAGCACAGCTACACGAGAATAAAGACGCCCTCCTGAGACTCAGAAGCCATTACACTGCCCAGGATGATTGCCGTGACTTTGGGTTGTCAGAGTACAAGAAATGCACACTAACAGATATTCCCATTTTGAGAAATCAGTGAGGGTGCACTGAAACACTGCAGACGGACCCTAAGAAGAAAATGAAATACTATATATCCCTTTTGGGTAAAATTTCCGATTGAAACAATAGACATAGTGTCTTTTAGGGCATTAAGAATCAATCAGTCTTTTTTTTTTTTTTAAAAAAGACTGTAAAGAATCTGGTTGAGTACCAATTAAAAAACAAAAACAAAAACAAAACAAAACAAAAACCAGGGGCGGGGGAGGATCTATCAGCTTAGAAAAAAATCACCTACCTTTGATAGACAGCATCACAGAAGTCAAGTGTTCCACTCTGAAAGACCCTTTTTCAGTCTTCTGAACCACACAGGTATATGTGCCCCTGTCTGACAGGCGCAGGGCCAAGATCACCAGGGAGAGGTTGTTAGTGATTTCAGGGATGGTCCGGTTCTGGTACTGGGACCACACCTGTACTCTCCCAGATATGACACTCAGCACCATTTTGTTTTCCTTTTGCCAGTAAATTCGAACTCTTGATAGCTCGTCAACAGAGATGTTGTAGTTACAGGACAGTTTTGCCATTCCTTGAACTGTCTTAGTCACCTGGCTAATGCCTAAGGAGAGACAAAGACAACAAGGTTTTATTTTTACTAAATATAGATTCTTACATGGGCAGACAGCAACAGAACTCAGATCATTGTTACCTAAAGAGAAAACATGATGAGAGAATCCAGTTTGGGTTTTTTGTTTGTTTGTTTGGTTGTTTGTTTGCAGAGTGTTTCATCTTGCAGATCGTAATCTCTGTCCCCCTTGAACACCACCATCCTTTCCCCTTTCCCTTGGCCCTGGTAATCAGCATTCTACCGTTGTTTCTATGGATTTGACTAATGTGCTCATATAAGTGGGACCATACAATGCTTGTCCTTTTGGCTGGCCTAATGCCCTCAAGGTTCATCCATGTCATGTCATATGACAAGACTTCATTCCCTTGTAAGGATTGAAGATAATATCTCACTAAATATACAAACCACATTTTTCAATCTATTCATCTGTCAATGGACACCTAGTTTCTTTCACTTCTTGGCTATTTATTGTGAATAGTGCTATTATGAAAATGGGCATGCAAATATCTCTTCAAGACCCTGTTTTCAATTCTTTTGGATACATACCCAAAGTAGAATTGCTGGATCATATAGTAGTTCTATTTTTTTTTCCTTACTGGAGATTGAACCCAGGGGTGCTTTACCACTAAAGCTACATCCCCCGTCATCAGCCTCAGATACTTGGCCAGGCCCTCAGTAACTTAGCAAGACCCTGTCGCAAAATTAAAAAATAAAAAGGGCTAGGGATGTGGCTCAGTGGTAAAGCACCCTGGGTTCAGTCCCCAATTCCACTTTCCCCCCAAATGGCCCCAAAACAGTGTGGAAGTGCAATCTGGTATGCCTAAGCCCAAAAGGCTGTGTCGCACCTTACAGAGAAAATAAATGTGAAATAAGCTTCTCTTGGACTTGGGTAATAATGCTGCTGGCTGGGAGTCCAGTGTTAGTAAACCAACAACATCTGTTCAATAAGGGGTCTTCCAAAGAAACACATATAATACAAGAGCTGATGAGTTGATGCTTGTGCTGTTACTATAGGCTCCCTGCATTTCCCCTGGGAGCAGTGGTTCAGGTCAGTATTTGCTAATGCAGTGGTCATAGATTTTTTTTTTTTTTTTTTTTTTTTGGTGCTAGAGATTGAACCCAGGGCCTTGCACTTGCTAGGAAAGCACTCTACCACTGAGCCACATCCCCACCCTGGTATGGCAATTTGTAGAACATAATTACTGCAAAAAATAAGAACCAACGGCATTCACATTACCTACTTTATACTATCTGCCAGGTGTGATGACATGTGCCTGCAGTCCTGGCTACTCATGAGGCTGAGCCAGGAGGCTCCCTTGAGTCCAGGAGTTTAAGGCCAGCATGGGCCAAATAGCGAGACCCTAAGTTGAAGAAGAAGGAGGAGGAGGAGGAGGAGACAGAGGGGGAGGAGAAGAAGAAAAGGAGGAGGAAGAGGAAGAACAAGGAGGAGGAGGAGAAGAAAAGGAGGAGGAAGAACAAGGAGGAGGAGGAGAAGAAAGAGGAGGAGGGGGGAGGGGGGAGNAAAGGAGGAGAGGAGGAGGGGAGGGAGAGGAAGAGGGGGAGGAGGAAGAGAAGTATACTCTTGAGGGCTAAGGGTATAACTCAATAGCAGAATGTACAATTATCAAGCAAAGGCCCTGGATTCAATCACCAGCATGGAAAACAATTACCAAAAGCACTCTTCATGGGCCAAAGTAACATATCTTTTTAGAATAAATGATATCCTTTTATCTTTTTCTTCTTGGTACTGGGGATTGAACCCAGGGAAACTTTACCACTGAGGTGTATTCCCAGTCCTTCGTCCTTTCAATTTTTATGATGAGTCAGGGTCTCACTAAGTTGCTGAAGCTGGCTAGTCTTGAACTTGTGATCTTTCTGTTTCAGGCTCCTAAGTGTCTGGGATTACAGGTGTGTGTCATGGCACCCAGACATAAAACACCAAGAAGCCCACTTGCAGAAGGTCTTCTTCTTGTCTCTGTTCCCTGGTCACTTGCTTAGGTAATTTTGAAATGCCACTGCCCTGAGAAGCAAGGAATATTCTTTCTGTAAAAAACTGAACCATTGGAGTCCCTGCTTTTCCCCTCTCATTTCTTTTACATGCCCTCTCCTCCCACTGTATGTGGTACAGTGCTGCACACACACATTTACACATAAACACACACTCATTTAATCTTGTAACCAAGGGAGAATCCAAGGATGGAGGATTTTTGGGGGGGCGGGTACCTGGAACTGAACTGAGGGACACTTGACCACTGAGCCACATCCCCAGCCCTATTTCATATTTCATTTAAAGACAGGGTCTCACTGAGGTTGTTTAGTGCCTCGCCTTTTGCTAAGACTGTCTTTGAACTCAAGACGCTCCTGTCTCAGCCTCCTGAGCTGCTGGGATTACAGGTGTGTGTCACCCAGCTAACAAGGATAGGGTTTTTATGCAGGTTAGGTGAGCTAAAGACTCTGTCTCATGTGACTTCATTGTCTTATCTAGGAATAAAGCCTTCATCTGTCACCTTATCACACACCTTGATTCTTCCTCTTTTCACTTGACTGGTTTTATTTATTTTTGATACCAGGGACTGAACCCAGGGGGTGCCTAACCACTGAACTACATCCCCAGCCCATTTTATTTTATTTTTTTTTTATGCTGAGACAGGGTCTTACTAAGTTGCTTAGGACCTTGCTAAGTTGCTCAGGCTGGCTTTGAACTTGTGATCCTCCTGCTTCAGCCTCCCTAGTCACTGGAATTACAAGTGCGTACCATCCCACCCCACCCTGATTTAGAATCTGAAGCTCTCAGGACTGAGCAAGATCTTAAATATAATCCTAAGTGTAGATATAAATATAATCCTCATAGAGAGGTCTGTAAGTAAGTAGGTATGAAAAAGACACGGGCTTTTTGGTGTTCAATAAACTCTACAGTAGCTATGTGACCTTAAGCAATTTACTTAACCTCTCTGAATTCCAGTTTTCTCAATCATAATCACAAGGATTAGATGAGATGGTTTAATAGCAATTCAGTGCCTAGGCAATCACCAAATATGAATCCTGTTTCCTTTCTCCATGGGAAGGGGAATTTACTAACTTCTCATCCTATTTCCATCTTTGGCAGTTGGACCCAGGAGGCTTTGCTTTGCTCTGAGTTGAAGTCTGTTTACAAAACACACCTCATTCTTCTTATGTAATGAGACTGTAGATATCTGAGGATAGTTATTTCCTCTCTCAGTTCTCCTGCAAGTTCCTCTACCTGTCCAATACTGACCTGGTTTTGAGTACTTTCACTTTCCTCCTTACACAGTCCGGGTTGAGGCAGGAAATGCCATTGCACCTGACATCTGCTGTGTGACTGGTTTAGGAGAGCTGAGCTGTCATCTCCCTTATCTCCTATTTACTCAGCTTAAAATTGAATTCAATACTTTAGCAGTCACCTCCTAACTTCGATATACTATTGACTATATGGACAAATAAATTGCCTATTTTCCCACCCATACATGCCATCTAATCCAATATCCCACCAAACTGGTAGCTCTTTTCCAGGGATGTCACCTGCAAAGAATTATCCAGAATCTTCCCTTTCCCTATCTCTCCATATGATGACATATCTTGAGCATTCGAAAATATAGAAAGGCATCTTCTCAAGGACCACCTATGGCAGGAGTGTGGGACACGGGCAGGAACACACAGTGAGGCAGGTAGTCTACTGGTCCTAATAGAAGGAAGACAGACTTTAGGAGACCTGGACAGAAGTGCAACAAAGACTGAATAATGTGCTCTGTCCAGGGGACAAGGAAGTCACCATTAGGAATGCAAGATCTGGAAGGGACTTCCACAATTATTCATTCTGGTGACCCTGTTTTACAGATGAGAAAATGAAGCTCAGGAAATGAAATGGCTCTGGTGGTACACATCTATTTCTTTCTGGCCCCAGCCTTTCAAGGCACTCTCTTTTTTATTGCTTTCCCCGCTTTTAGGCCTGAGTTTCAAGATGAGTAAGTTGACACTGTCCCCACCCTGCCCTGGCACTGCCACCTAGCTGTAGCTGTTTTGCTTTAAGAAAAAGCCCTTTTCTTTCCATGCTTAGGTTGGTCCCATGGCTCTGGACTGAGATGACTGTCCTCATCATCAGACATGGTCCAGTCCCCCATGGGACTGTTTCTTCCCCCTTCAACTACCCTAAGCGGGTCCTCTCCTGTTGCTACTGCTCTCGGCTGTCTGCAATCCATACATTCAGTTACCCTATAGCTTGCATTTGCTCTGAAGGCTCCATTTTAAATATTCTGCTCACTTCCCCATCAGCATATGCTAGAAATACCAACATGCTAGTGTCCCAACTCCATCCTCTCATTAGCTCCTAGCCCTCATGGATAGCACAAAATTCCCTATCAGTCTATGTTTTTGATTTTTTTCATTCAAAAAGCATGATTGCTCTTCCTGTATTATGCAGTACCTAAAAGCAGTGTCCCTCTAGAGCCCAAGCTCTTGGAACAAGCCCCCTTGACCCAGAGCGATCACGTAGTCTTGGGTCTTGCTGGGCCTTCCTTGCCTTAGAGCCCTGGAGCCACCCAGATCCTTGTGTGAAGGCCATACCACTGCCACTCTCAGGCGTTTACCAGACTGGATGGAAGTGGCTCCATCACAGGAAGAGGGTTTTATGACAGTGGGTATTTTCATAGGGAAGTGAGGTGACTCAAAAGGAGCTAAGGCTCCCCAGTTTGGTGACTGCCCTGAACACTACCAGTCCCTGCTTTAGGGAATATAACTGAAAGGGGAGGAAATGAAGAGATAAACTTAAGGGGAGCAATTTCATAATGAGGATGTAATAGTTAAAGGTCAAGGTACATACCTGGACACCCTTAGGGACATAAGGGAAGCAAAACAGCATGTAGAAGGGGCATGGGCTATGCATTCTCATTGACTAGTCCCAGCTCAGCCACTTCCTGATTGATCTGCTTGTTTAAGTGGAAAGTGGGCATGATACCCACTTCTCAGGATCATGGTAAAATCTAACTCGATTCAATGCTATAAATAGAAAAGTCCCAAGGACATATAGAGAAGTTCTTCTGTAAGAGTTTCCTTTTTTTTTTTTTTTTTTTATTTAAATCTCCCCCTCTGCTTACCCAGTTCAATCCTCTGGTTCTTTTTGTCACTCAGGGGTCATGTCGGATATAAAGGATTCTGGTCTTGCTATGAGTCAGACTAATACCATAACAGAAAGCAGCTCAGTCAATTTGGGCCCCCAATAATGGGGTCTTTCCCTGTTGAACTTCTTGTTCCCACCCCCAAAGAATCCAGTATTTCTAACTGATTCTCATGTGATAACGTGAGCAAAAGAGAAATCATAACTGAAAGTGAATCCCTCATATTTCAATGATAGTTTGTAAGAAGTTTTTGTCCAGCCGTCAGAGGAGATGCGTGGGTATGAAAAGGTCATGGTGCACCCTCAATGGGCAGCTCCACATTCCCAGCCGAGGGCCTCTGCTCACCAGCACCGGTCTGAGGAAGAACCAGACTAAAAAGAGGAACAAAGAAAATCTTCTGGGCAATTTGGAAATTCCCACAGGAGCCTGGCACCCCGTGCTCAGGGGCTCCACTCCACATACATGCGGAGTAATGAGAAAACGGTTGAGACGTTTCCGAAGGGTTTTGCCTGCATCGATGACTCTGAAGGGAAGTCAGGTAACTGAAACCTCGCTGTGTCATGGACGTCATTGTACATGGATGTCATTCAACATAGCCCCACACAGCAGGCTGAGGATTTAAATGAAACATTCGGTGGAAAACTTCTCATAGTGCCCAAGACGTTCTAGGACACAGAGTCTTGTCCTGAGATCCGTATGGCTCAGCGGTCACGTTATGCAGGTATTCCCTGGTGTCCCCTGTGGGAGAGGCCTTCTCTGAATCTCCCCAACAGCTCCGTACTCCCTGGCTCCGTCAGTCCTGCCACTCTTTAGTCTCTTGCCCTGATTTATTTCTTTTCAAGCTTGTCTCCAGCTGATGTCTATTTGCATGGGGACTATCTATTTACAGGTACATATACATGTGACATGTAAGTACCTATGGGCCATGAAAGCAGGGGCTTTGCTTCATTCATTGCCATTAACTGTAGTGTTACATCAGGGCCTGGCCTACCACGTGCTCCAAGAATACTTCCCGAATGCATGGCTAGGCAATGAACAAGCCTGTTAAACTCTTTGGGCCTTGGGTATCCTTTCTGTAAAATGGGCACACTATCTTCCCCACTTCACATAATCATCACAGTGATCATGGCACCAGATGGCAAGCACTCTGTCTGCTGTAAGATGCTACATAGACCTTATTATTTATTTGTTTGTTTGTTTATTTGTTTATGTTTTGTGAACCAGGAATTGAACCCAAGGGTGCTCAACCAGTGAACCACATGCCCAACCCTTCTTATTTTTTATTCTGAAACAGGGTCTTGCCAAGTTGCCTAGGTCCTCACTAAGTTGCTGAGGCTGGCTTCAAACCTGTGATCTTCCTGCTTCAGCCTCCTAAGCTGCTGGGATTACAGGCCCAGCTATGCTGCATTGATCTCCATTCTCCCCATGCACAGGGGCTGGCTTTGTTGAACCACACCCAGGACAGACCCATGGTAACCGCCTGGCATGGGGTACCCATCTGATCACTTGTACTCAGCAGCAGTCAGATGGGAACAGAGGCTGTGAGGGGAGAGAAGGCAGACATAGAAGGCAACTCTGATCATCTTTCCTGGTGAATGTGTGCAAAGTGCCTTCCTGTATGGTATCCTGGGGACACGCAACAGTGTTAGCCTCCAGTCCCTGTTTTTGTCACCTTCCTGAGATGAACACTTCAACTTCTAACTACTAATCCCCCAGGAGAGAAAGCTGTTGGCCAATAAATTCAAAGACCATCAGTTTTAGACAAATAATGCACCTCTAAAATTTAGTCTTCCACAGAATATTATTAGCTATCAGAACAAGTGTTCGGATATAGACTACAGCGTGGATGAAACTTGAAGACATAATGTTAAGTGAAAAAAGCCAGACACCACATACTATATGATTCCATTTCTAAGAAATATTCAGAACAGGCAAATTCATTGAGATAGAAAGTAGATTAGTGATCTTCGGGAAATGAGGGAGGGCAGACATGGGGAATGGCTGCTGATGGGAAAAGGGTTTCTTTTGAGGGTAATAGAAATGCTCTGGAATTAGATAGTGGTCACAGTTTCATAAGACTGTGAATTGCTAAAATCCACTGACTCATACACCTTAAAATGGTGAATTTTGTCCTCGAGAAAATTTCAGGGAAAATTAGGGGATATAATAATAATAAAATAATTAATACATATCTTTAAAAAGAGAGAGAAAGAAAGAGAGAGGAAGGAAGAAAGAACCCAATCTAGAAAGATCTGTGTCTTCCTTGGCCCCTCCATACAGGACTGATTCTGTGGCCGGACCACAGGGCCCCTCTGGGAGTTCAAGCAAAGCAGCAGATTGAAAGTCTGCCTTGGCCCCCAACCCCCTGGACAGGGGTCTGAGTGCCAACCCCCTGGACAGGGGTCTGAGTGCCATTTCACCACATCTCCTAACAGTGAAGAGGAACAAGAGCCCGACATAGCATCTTTAAATTCACCAAGTGATGTGATGTACATTATCTCACTGAGACTTAAGGGTGCTTGTTAAGTAAACATTTTCCCTGTCTATTAAAAAAAAAGCCACACATTAAATTTAGAAAGAATGAAAGAAACAGAAAACATAGATGTAACCCATTATCTACCAACTCAAGAGGTTCTGTGCAGACCCTTTCCTATGGAAATGACATTTTTGGATACTTCAAAGCTTCTGATTATGTGAACAAGCATCAGCAGAGCTGGAGTGATCCCTGGGCTGGGTGCAAGCAACAAGGAAGACAAATTGTATCTGGCCTCCAGCACCTGGCAGATTTGAGACTTTCCACCTGATTTTTACATTGCTCCTGACCTTCCCTCCTGCTTAGACCCAGCTCATACACTCTGTAAAAATCCAATCCTTAACCCCCCTCTCTCTAAATAATATTTTTATTTCTTAACATACTCAGGAACTTGAAAAATTATTATCAGGGTAAAGAAGGCAAAAATCATTCCTCATGGACCCCTTGGCTAGCAGCATTGTGACAGCAACATGGGTGTGGGGATATTCTATTAGTGGTGGTACCTGGGGGCATTCTCTTTTTCTGTAGCACAGTGTTCTTCATGGCATAGATTTCCAGGCTAATGCTTTTCTTGTATCCGTGGTCTGCACCTGGAGGAGGACCTTCCCCACCTCTTAAAGGAGTTGAGCCTCCCCTAAGCTACCCAGTCTGAAGGGAAAGCTGCCCATGTTGGCCCCTCTGATAGTGGCCCTATTGCTGCACCCTCTGTCTTACAGCCCCCAGTCTCCAGAGTGCACTGTCAGATGTTTCTGCCTCCAGAGACAGTGCTTGCCTACAACCTGGAGGTGGAGAGGAGCCCAGCCAGGTCCTCTCATGTACAAAAAAGAGGCTCACTCTCCCTCAGTGTCGATGGCTACAGTGGCAGTCTAGAGGGGGATCTCTCCTTCCACAATGTGGCCTTCTGTCCAGGACAGGAGAGGAAAGCCCAGTGTGGACATGGCCTGTACTGACACCATCTCTAGTTAATCTCATCTCCACAGACTGTGGACAACTTACACCCAAGCTCCAGTTGGGTAAATCTTCACCAATTTCACATCATACACAATCCATCCATCCATTTCCCTGACTCCATCCCCCAAATCATCATCATGTACTGTCAGCTACTAAAGGGTGCTACTCAAAAAGCTGCCCAGTCGTGATTTCACTATCACTCTGGCTGTCCGACACATCATTTTTTTTTTATGCTTCAGAAACTCTGGTTATTTTTTTAAAATGTCATTTTCAGACTTACTACTGGAATTAGAGATATATGATCCAGTAGCCTCAGCATGACCTGAGTGCTTATCAGAAATGCAGAATCTCAGGGCCCCCTCCCAGACTCACCTAAAAAGAAACACCACTTAGAATAAAATTTTAAAATGGACGTCATATTTCAGAGCAGTTTTAGGTTCATAGAAAAAGGGGGTGGAAAATACAGAGGTTTCCCATGGACTCCCTCCCCATACATTCATAGCCTCCTCTACCATCGACATCCTAGACCAGAGTGGAATAGTAGGTAGAGTCAAAGAAGCTGTGCTGACCCATCACTATCACCAAAGTCCACAGTTCACTTCAGAATTCATTCTTGGTGATTTATGTCGATGGGTTTAAAAATATATATAAAGACTTATAACCATCATTGTAGTATTTTGCAAATCAGTTTCACTTCTCTAAAAAATTCCCTGTGCTAGAAACTGCACTTTTAACAAGACCCCCCTGGTGATTGATACGCATAAATCAAGTAACAGCACCAACATAGACCATGCCAGTCTCTTGCCTAAAACTCTCCCATGGTTTCCTGGTGCTGTGCAAATAACACTCTGATTCCTGATTGTGGTCTGCAAGTCCTGAAGGGCCCCGGGCTTGACCTCCTCCCAGTTGTGACATGCTCCATCACTAACCCTTTGCAGGTCCTTGCTCACTCTGCAGTTCCCTTCACAGGGGAAACCAGCACTTCCTCTGAGAGTGCCTGTACCTTGCCTTCAAAGCACTCATCTCTGTGTGGTCACACATCGAGTGCAGTGATTCAGTGCATTCCTCCTCTTCTTCCTCCCAATGGCCATAAATGGTCATGGCAAGGGTCACAACCATTTTGCTCACAATATGAGGAGGACCTGGGAGGACCAAGAAAATAATCCTGTGCATAGGAGATGCCCACTGTTTACTGAATTAAATAATTAAACAAAATAATGAATAGTCCTACCAGTGCCCTTCACCTTGATGCCTTTGATCAGGCTATTGTGCTGCCCAGAATCCTCTCTCCAACAATCATCCTTCATCAACACAAGCCTGCTCCCACTGCTCTAGGCCACCCTGGACTCTCCTTCCCAGATTTTTACAGTCAAGACTCAGGACCTCACTGATCTTTGCTTGCTTTTTGTGGTGAGTTTTTCTTTCCCCAATTATATGCAAAGCTCTTTGAGAACAGGAATTCCAGGCTCATCTTTTATGGCCTACCTGGCCCAAAGTGTGTGTTCAGGCCTCAGATGCTAGCGGATTGGTTTGTTGACTTGGCAACAGCGAAATCTGGATGTTAAGTAGAGAACAAGGTACTTTCCTGAGCACCTTCTTAAACTCAAAGCTCTTCTTTTGTTTGCCTCTGACTCATTTTTCTGAGACAATTACTAAAGACTTGGTTTAGCTTTTCTTTTGTGTTTCTTTCTCTCTTTTTAATAAATTATTTTTTAGTTGTAGTTGGACACAATAGTTTTATTTTATTTATTTTTATGTGGTGCTAAGTATTGAACCCAGGGCCTCACACGCGCTAGGCGAGCACTCTACCACTGAGCCCCAGCCCCACCCTCTTTCTCTCTCTCTTTTTTTTTTTATTAGTTGTTCAAAACATTACATAGCTCTTGACATATCATATTTCATACATTTGATTCAAGTGGGTTATGAACTCCCATCTTCTTTCTCTTTTTTAATGTTCTCCCTCCTCACGCCTATTTCTGGGTTTAAGATTCTAGATTGGGAATGCATCCCCAATTTCCCAGAAGAAAACTGTAACTTTACACCTTTTGGAAAAATAATATAACCATCAAATATATACAAAATCTGATGTGTAAACTGTGAAATGTTTACATGGTTTTCTTGGTTTTGCGATGGTATAAAAGAGCAAGCCTTGCAACTCAGAGAAGAAAACTTAAAATGACCACCAATGCAGTCAGGTCATCTGTGTGCCCGGCTCCTCTTCCCTCCCTACCTTTCAAACTTAGGGATTCTGGGCAGGACTTTAACTGACAAAGACCTTTGATAGAGCTCTGCAGACTGGCAAACCATGAGGGCACCCAGGTCTTCTCTGTTTTTGAGAAACAGGGCGTAGCCTCCCCCCCACACTTATATCATCAACTAAAAATAACTAAAGCCAGATGCAGCGGTCCACGCCTTTAATTCCAGCGTCTTGGGAGGCTGAGGCTGGAGGATCAGAAGTTCAAATTCAGCCTCAGCCACTTAGCAAGGCCTGAAGTAGCTTAGTGAGACCCTGTTTCAAAATAAAAAAAATAAAAAAAGAGCTGGGGATGTGGCTCATTTGTTAAGAGTCCTGGGGTCTATCCCTGGTATCAACATAAAAATAAAAATAAAATAAATTAAAATATAATTTTGTCCTAATTCTGAAACTACTTAATGTCATAGGCCAATTAACCCACAAGGCACAATAATAAATATTAAGAGAAAGATTGAACTTTAAGAAGATTATATTCCTCAACCATTCTCCCTGCCCCCTGCCAGTTGAAGAGATCATTATTGTTCAATTTTTGAGGCAGAACGTATCAGCTGAGCTGTAGCATAGAGATGTAGTTTGGAAACCAAACGTCAAGGCCAACACCTTGGAGCATCACAACATGCAAATGAATACCTAGTATTCATTGAAAAGGCCACAGCTCTAAGCTAGTCTTTGGAATTGGCTTCACGGTGGCACACGCCTGTAATCCCCGCAGCTTGGGAGGCAGGAGGATCTCAGGTTTAAAACCAGACTCAGAAACTTAGCGAGGCTCTAAGCAACTTAGTGAGACCCTACCTCAAAATAAAGTGTAAAAAAGAGGTGGGGATGTGGCTCAGTGAGATGTGGCTCAGCGGAAGGTGCCCCTGTTTTAAATCCCTGGCACCAAAAAAACCCACAAAACAACAACAATAACAACAATAACAAAAAAACACATACTCCCCACCTCTTTCTTGAAAGCCTGGAATCTTGAGTTAATCTGGCCTTTAACTTGCTGTGTGGTCGTAAATAAATCCAACAACCTCTCTGGACCAGTTTCTTAGCTCTAAATCATTGTGGAACACCCTGAATGTGTCCATTTTAGCTCTCAAAGGTGACAGAAGCGGTGGCACAGAGAACAGCTCTACTTTTCTCTTAACCCCAGAGATATTAAGTGAAGACTTAGTTAAGTTCCTGAACGTTGCTTACCCGAAGAGAAGTGGAAAAGAGCAGCAAGCAGCACCATGAGCCAAGAGAGCTTGGGGAGTGTCTTCCACATCAATATGGGATCCATGAATGCAGAGGCTCGGGATGGACCACCAAAGCCAGTGATCCAGAACCAAGAGGTTTGGGGCACCTCCTAGCACACAAAAGGGAGTTAAACAAGGCAGCAGAGCAGGCCTGGTGGTGCACACCAGGCAGAGGCAGAAGGTGATTCAATTGTTCCACTTAGAGGGTTCAAGGGTGATGGTTCCAACACACACTGACAAGGATGGAGAGTGCTCTTGAGTCTCCAGAGATTGTGAAATCTTATTTCCAGAAGCTGAAACAGAAAATAGTACAAGTCACCCAGGAAAGAAAGTCTGTCTACTGTGGGTTGCAAACCCTCCAGTCGCCTACCTACAATAAGTCAGAGCTCTTAACTTGAGTGACCTCTAAACCTGGGCGTGAGCACGAAGGGAAAACAAAGGTTGAGAGAACTCTGTGAGGAGGCGACCTTAATCGGTCACCCTGACGGTTTTAAGAACCAACCACAGCTCTTCTGTGAAATGGCTTTCTAGTTATTAGGTGTGGTTAACTTTGTTCCCACCAGAGCACCCTAAGGACCTTCAAAAGCTGTTAACCAACCCTGGAAAGCTCAGATCATCTTCCAGACATACCCAGGAACACAGAGCCACCGGCAGGGCTGTGTGTGTACAAGGGGGTCGGTCATAAGTCCTGAAACAACTTTCTCAACATGTTAACAGAAAAGCGAGCGTCTCGATTCTCGAACACCACTCAGATAATGTTTCCTGCAGGGGCAGAAAAGCCATCAACAGAAACCTCTACCAGTCAAAAGGGAGGAAAGAAGAGACACAGTGCAAACATTGCTTATTTGTATCATGTGGTGTAACTTGAACAGGCTGGGATGGTTTTTTTTTTTTTCCCCCAGTAAATGCATCAAAATTGAGAAATGAAAATGTCTACTCTGCTCCTCGGTCACCCCTTAGTCTCTTCCCAGCAACTCACTCCCCTGTGGACCGGAGGGTGTGGGCTTTCCTCTTGCAGTCCCACCATCCCAGATTGTCTCATTAGCCACAGTCCATGTCAACCAGGATCCGCCTGGAGGAACTTAGTCACCAGGATTTTGTTGATATGCAAAACTCAAATTCAGCCTACAAAAATATTTGCTACCATCTCGGAAATTTAAGAGTCATGGGCCACACTGCTGAAGGTGATTCTCTAAAGGCGTTGAGAAGCCACAGACTCTTTGGGGACTGAAAGACTCCAGAAGCCTCTTCTGGGGACAAACGTGGGCCCTGGAGGCAGTCATGGTGGTGTGTTTGTTCTAGAAACAGTTAAGTTGTTGGTAACCAATTCTACCAAGCTACCCTGTAGTAAGATAATAGTAAATGTACTTACTTGCTGAAGAAAAAAAAATCCTCTTTTGTGTTAAAAGTCAAAGGATGACACCCAGCTTCAGCGAAGTTCTCTTCTTGCTGTCTCACAAGTAATGGCAAGTCACCAGAGGTGGCATTTCCCCCTCCCAACTTCCCTTTATTTGAAGAGGACTGAGTTCACTCATAAATACGTAAGTCAAAGCTGGGGCTAGAGAGGGTGTTTTAGGAAGGTTCCTCTGCTTTGCTGCTCTCTCAGCAGCCTCCTGGGAGGGTGTGGCCTGGGCAAGTCACCCAGCTGCCCTCCCCACCACCAACTAGCAAACCTAAGCACCAAAGATTCTGGGCGCTTGAGGATGAGGAGAGGAGGAGAGGCACCATTTTGAGGAAGGGAGCAGCCTAGACTTGCCTGGGCAATGCTGGGGGAGATTTATGGGCTTATTATTTCTGTGCTGGTCTCCAGTTTTGTTTCCATGGTCAGAATTACTCTTTCCTAGTCACTAGTGTTAGGCCGCTGCAGGAATGGTCATCTACCCAACACACAGTGGCCACTTTGGGGAGAGTGCTCAGCTCACAAGACTGCCCCCTTAACTGCAGCCCTCTGCCCCCATGTCCCTTCTATCTTCACAGAGCTGGCTCCTGGCAGCCAGTTGGACAGTGGTTCCATTTATTCTTACCATGGTTAAATGCGCCTCAGGTGAGCAAGGTGATAGCACCAAGGGGTGAGGTGAGGAAGATTTCAGTTCCTACGCCCCCCCCCCCCCGGCCCCACCACAATTTCCATCTGCCCACTACTCCTATGCCCCTCTATGTAGGATTCTGGAGGATTCAGGACCAAGCAGCTGATCAATCTGGACCACAAACCTCTTTGTAGGTAGAACCTGACAGCCCCCAGCAGGGGCCTGTTCTTTTTTCTCAATCTATTTCTGGCTCCACCAAGACCTTCTCTGTTGCCTTGGCATGGAGAGACCCTTGGGGGTTCTGCATTCAAGCATGTGGACCCAACGTGAGGAAGTCAGAGCCCAAGGCCTTCACTTGACCAAAGGGGGCTGGAAACAGATAGTAGCTGCTCCCAGGTGGAGCATCTGAGAGACGTTTCATGAGACTCCCCAGAAGGCCCAGGTGGGTTGAATACCCATTGCTTTGAGGGTGGTCAGCCTGGCAAGGCTTCTTGCACTGGCTTTCCCTCCTTCCCTGTCTCGCTCTCTGTCCTCCATCACTGGGCTCAATTTTTCAAACAAACTGTTTTACTCAGGACTTTCTCTCTAGCTTTGCTTTCCAGAGAATCTAGGCTAAGACCAGGTATTGGTATGTTAGAGAAACATAATTTTCCTTCTAAAGTAAAATTGCAAAAGTAGTATGATGTGTTGGTGAGCTGGGAGTGGTGGTGAATATCTGTAATCCCAGCGACCCAGGAGGCTAAGGCAAGAGGATCAAAAGTTCAAAGCCAAGGCTGGGGTTGTGGCTCAGTGGTAGAGCTATTGCTTAGCGTGTGTGAGGCACTGGATTCGACTCTCAGCACCACATATAAATAAATAAAAATAAAGGTTCATACACAGTGAAAACTATTTTAAAAAAAAAGTTCAAAGCCAGCCTTAGGAATTTAGTGAGCAAACTGAGTGAAGCAATTTAGTGAAGCAACTTAGTGAGACCCTATCTCAAAAATGTAAGAATTTAAAAAATGGCTGGGGATGTGGCTCAGTGGTTAAGCACCCCTGGGTTCAATCCTGGTACCAAAAAAAATAAAAATAATAAAAAAAAATGTAGTAAGGTGAATTTAGAGAAAGAAAAAAAGAAAATGATAGTAGATATGGTGCATAAATGTGGCAAACATGGTAATATAATACAGAAACATCTGAACTATTGACTTAAAGCTATTAGAAAACAAGCTTTTCTTGAAAAAAAAAATTTCACAGTTTGAGCTGTTATGCATTCTATGTTTGTCAGCATTATCGTAGGCACTGAGATCTCTTTAAGTAAAAAACAGGGGTGTTAGGCCTACAGATGTGCCTAGGGTAGGGAGATGTGAAAATATCCTCAAAATGGAAGAATAAAGATTTTTCCACATGGGGATTGGGCTTAGGCTCTGTTCAGTCAGGCCTGGGGATGGCCAGCATGGACCTTCTCTAAAAAGGATACATCCCACACCTCTGCAAATCATTGTCTGCAATGTAAGGCAAATCTTTTGCAGAGTGAGTGGCAGCTCATATGATGTGATCTAACAGGTCCACTTCCCAAGAATCCCTTCTGCTGGCAGCCACCAGTTCATGGTTTCCCTGCCAGAAGAGGCATTCATTTGAGTTAAGGAAGGCTGGGTCTTCAAACTGAGTTACTGCTATCCTGTGGGGCACCTGACCATTTTCAAAGGGTATAGGGTTTCAATAATTTTAAAAGAATCAGTTTCCACATTTTCACTTTCTTTATGTATTCCTTCCTAAAATTTTCCTACGGCAAGAAGGATTTTTTGGCCTTCTCCCTATTTAAAAAGAAACGCTTATCCTTTACCCAATTTGAATCTGATTGTGGTAAAATGTTCGGGGGAAAAAAAATACAAAATACTTCAGGGTGTGTCAAGTAAAGGCACAATTTGAAATGTAGTGTTTTAATCAATCTGGTCTCCTTAAATCAAGATAACATGTGCCCAAGGTAGGGTTTTGTGTCCCTCCTGTTTTGTCCATATTTTTACTAAGTAGAAAATGGCATTGGAAATAGATGTATTGTAGACTGGGATAGCAGGATAATGGCAGCTTTTATTCAATGAACTTTGTCTCTCCTACTTCCTGTGCACGGTCACAGAAACTAGCCCCCACCCCCACCCCCAACAGCCAGAAGAGCAAACAGAGCCTGGGAGAGAGAGAGAAAAAAAAGGGTGTGTGTGTGGCAGGGCTTTGAGGACGACTGCTCTATTTGCCTCCAGTTTGGCATATTGAAGCTATGGAAAGAAGGCCGCACACCTTGTGGTGCAAGGACCACACTACATTATTCATCTTCTCTATAAGACGGGGCCTGATGAGCACTCTCATTCACCCAGGTCTTGGCCTGTGTCTCAGATGCATATTTGAATAATTACCAGGAGGAAGGATGTAACAGCTTCTGCCTTACCTCTAGGAGAGCAACAGTACATTTTCAAGTAAAAGGTATATATCAGAGGTAAGTGTGTGTTTTATATTCTCTTGAACATTTATCCAGATCTTAGAAAAGGTATTTTTGCTGATTTTTGCCAAATTTGTGCCACTTTCGATTTTGCACATTATGTTTAAGAACGATGTAACTTTTCTCTAAAAGGAAAATGGCATAACACGTGGGAAATTATATCTTTTGTAGATATTTAAAATAATGTAAAATTATAGATGTCTTTTAAATGAGTAAGGAAATTCACAGTTTTATAAATTTCATTTGACAATATTTGAGCAAACATTTCAAAGGCCACAAGACACACTCAAGTTTTAAGAGTTCCAGTAAAATCCGCTGTGTTCTGGGGAAGCACGTGTTCAACAATCTTTGCCATCAGTGCCTCAGTGTGAATTTATCAGAGAGGCTGGAAGGAAAGCGCCACGTGTTAGGTACTTTACAGCTGGTTCCTGCTTCCTGATTGTAAAATACAGAAAGCATCTCTTCCAAGACTTTGTACTAATAGGATGTGGTGCATTAATACATGCAAATTTATAAATATATTTATGAAATATTATATATATATAATTACTTGGTTGCTGGGTGTGGTGGCACATACATGTGAACCCAGCAACTCCAGAGGCAGAGGCAGAAGGATTGCCAGTTTGTGGCTAACCTTGGCAATTTAGTGAAATTCTATCTCAAAAAAAAAAAAAAAAAGAATAGAAAGGGCTGGGAATCAAGCTCAGTGATAAAGTACCCCTGGGTTCAATCCCTACTGCGTGCACATGCATACACACACACACACACACACACACACACGTAAGAAAGAGTATGTCCATAATCACAATGAGAATAGAATAATCTGTGGACAAAAGATTTCTAAGGTAAATTTTTGGAGACTGCAAAGTGGATGGAGGTAATGTATGAGACAGCACAAAGAAAACCAAAGTCTGAGCTCCTGGATGATCAAAAGGAAAAATCAGTTGAAAGAGTTCAAAGGAGTTTGTTCTAGGAGCAGGCCTGCAGTTGCTGCTCAGTTAAGTTCTTCAGCCCCACTTATATTCAATCTACTCATAGTTTTACTTTGCAAAAAGCAAAAGAAATTATGTTTTAAATTGTTAAGGAAAAAAATTAAAGTATAAATTTGTAAAAGTATTTTTTATAATCCTGGGTCGAGAGAGCAAGACACAAAACCTGGAAGCCATGAAAAAGAAAGGCACATAAATTAAAATTCATCCTAGTACAAATATTTATACAATGAAAAATATCAAAAATGAAATTATGCAACATGTGGTGGCACACTCCTGTAATCCCAGCGGTTCCAGAGGCTGGGGCAGGAGGGTCACAAGTTCAAAGCCAGCTTCAGCAACTTAGTGAGGCTCTGTCTTAAAATAAAAAATAAAAATGGGCTGGGGATGTGGCTCAGTGGTTAATAACTCCTGGGTTCAATCCCTAGTACCAAAAAAAAAAAAAAGAAAAAGAAATTAAGACAGTTACAGACTGGGTGTGTGATAGAGAGCCCTCCAGGAAAGGACAATTAGAAGGGAGATGCAGCCCTGCCATTTAGAAAGCACCTGATGGTATGTGTGGGCAGGCCTCATCCTGGCTCTGTCCCCTGAATGACATGAATTCTCTAGAAATGATATTTACTCTTTCCTCTCTTGGCCTTAGAGTTGTTTCACTGCCTCCAACTGATAATGCCAGGCTGAGCTCAGACCTCTTACTCTTCCTTCTAGAGTTCCCAGGGCAGGGAGGCTTTGGAATTCCTGTGAATTTCAACTATTTGCATATTGACTACCCAGGGTCTAAGATCCTGGGTCCTACTAGATGCTGGGGAAAACCCCTTTCCCACTGTGGGTTCTCCGCTGCCAAGGAAACAAAACTCATTATTACAGTGACAAAAATTTTCAGGGAAGTTTTGTTTTTCATTTTCAACATGATCTTCCCAGGGGGTCTAGAAGTTCATTTGGGGGTATGAAGAGTCTTGGCGGTGAAGAGTCACAAGAAGCTCTCTGGGTACTGTTTCAAGACACGCCTGGCAACCAGCACCCTGATTTCTGCCATGTAATATGACCACAATGACCTTCAGCTTCTCAGAACCATGTCTACAAAGTCTTCACCCAGCTCACGGCGGCCAGACCTGGGCTTTAAGTCCACAGTGCTTCCAAGTAGTGCCACAGTGGGCTGAAGTTGGTGGACAGTGAGACTGGTCACCTCTTTTTCCTCTTAAACACTGTCACACTCTTTCTGGTTCTTTGAGACGGAAATCACCGAAATGCTTAAAGTGAAAAAAGAAGTGAACATTCAGAGCCTACCCTGTTTAAATCAGGGCTCTCTTCACATGGCTCACTGCTCACTCCCCCTCCTCCACTTGGATCTGCCCTCTCTCTGCCTGTAAATCTCGACACACTGTCCTTCCACTTTCTAGACAGGCTTTCCCTTGGCTCTCTGCCCATCCAAACACCTTCCTTCCTTAAAGGACCAGACCAAATGCTCTACCCTCAAGAAGTTTTCCTAGTTTCTCCTCCCTGTGTGCTCTTTCCCTTCTCTGAGTTCCTAATGTCTGTACTACTACTCATTTAGCACATCAATTTATTCCTCCTTCACCCCAATCTGTTGAGTGCCTACTGTGTGCCTGAAACTGGGCTCAGTATTGATGCAAAGATGACTAGACCTGGAGAGATGAGCACAGGTGGATCCCAAGGGCTGTGGGGCCGAGCAACAGCAGATGAAGGCCAGGGCAATAAGCCGAACGTGAGTCTGCTGTGAAGGCGAAAATGCCAACAGAACATGGTGAAATATGAATGGAAATATGACCTAGCAGGGCCAGGGATTATCTTTATGGGTTCAGTTCTTTCTGTGTGAGCCCAGATCTTTAATGAAATATTACATCCAGTTTCAAACTATATGTAGAAAATGGAGAGGTTCCAGAGAAAAGTAACAAGTAATAACAAAGAGGATGCTAAAATGGACAGGGAATAGAGGAAAGGAGAGCTGAGATCTTTTAGACCTGCCAGATGGTTTACTATTGAGCCTCCATTGCCTGATGTTGTTTGTTTTTGAGCTTTGTTTTCAGAATGCAACAGATAACCAAACTGGAGAAAATCAGCCGAAATTCAAGCAGGAGAAATTTTCGTTGAGTTTAAGGAAGACTTTTTTTGTGTGTGTGGTGAAACTGGAAAGGGCAATGTTTAGAAGAAGGTTGCAGTTTTATTGCCTTGGTGCTTTTAAAAAAGAAGATGGTGGTTCACTTCTATAATCCCGGTGGCTCGGGAGGCTGAGGCAGGAGGATGGCAAGTTCAAAGGCAGCCTCAGCTACTTATCCAGGCCCTAAGCAATTTACTGGGACCCTGTCTCAAAATAAAAAAATTAAAAGGGCTGGGGATGTGGCTCAGTGGTTAAATGCCTCCTGAGTTCAATCCCTGATTTAAAAAGAAGAAGAAGAGCGGGCTGGTAGAGCCCTCAGTGGTAGAGCACTTTCTTAGCATGCATAAGACCTTGGGTTCAATCTCCAGTGCTACAAAACAAGAAGGAAAAAAAAAAGTAAAAGAAAAGAAGAAGCAAACCTGTGTCCCGGAGAGCTGAACTTCTTGCCTGCTCTGGAACCTGAACAAGTCCAGGGTTCTGGATGAAAAGTTACTACAGCCATTGGCTGCCCCATTTCACTCCATTACTAACAAAGTTCAAAAGTCACTCATTTTTGATTTTCTATTTCATGTTTCTTGAGAAACAGTAAGGATACAATGAGTGGGCAGAAGGAGAATGTCAGATGAACTTGGAGAAAGTCAGAGATTAACTTGGTGCTTTCAAAACAAGAGAGTGTGGCCGGCCATGCTGAGTGCCACCTGGAGAGCCCTGGGCACAGCCTGTTCAGTAGGGTGTTATTTACTGCTTACACACACTGAGCTATTCACTCATTCTAAAAATGAAATAAACGGCCTCCTCCTTCTTCCTTCCCACCCGCTCCCTTCTCCCTCACTCCTCCTTCTTCCTTCTTGCATATTTTTTCTGAAAAGTAAACCAGACAATAGCCATTCATTTCTTATTCACAATGTAACATAAAAATGATCTTTAATAAAAGGTCATGGTTTCCAGTTTCCAAAAAAAGGGAAATTTAATTCTGTTCATAAAAAATTGCATGGCTTGAATGGAAAAGGGAATTTCCCCTTCACTCTTTCTAGAAAGGGCAACACTGAAAGCATAGCTTGCATGGTCTGTTTAAATATGAGAAGGAATTTGACCACACGAAGGCTCTGTAGAAGGGCCCAATTATACACCACCAACCAGGAAGAAGAGAGCTGTATGGAGTACAAGCCTTCCCCGCACTCTGCACACTCAATCTCTTCTGAGCCTTGAGTTGATTTCTCTGGTGGTCACTTGAGGAGAGTTGAGTGACTTCTTCTATGGCTCCAGATGCAACCAGGAAACCTGCCTAAAATGGCTGTCCTTTTTTGAGATACCCCTAAGCTTCAGGAGTTCTCTCCAAACGGCAATTTTAGGAAGGAGTGCCAGAAACCAAGGGATAAGTGACTGACACCTCCTCAGAAGGAGGAGTAGGCTGGAGAGGCAAGAGCAATCAAATCCCCTGGCTGGCTAGGTTTTTTTCTTTACTCTTTGGCCCCAGGATTCCTCTGGAAACAGAAAGGAGAGCAGGCTGACCCAGATGGTGCGATCGTAGGGCTATGACTGTGTGGAAGAGAAATAACTTCAGCAAAGCTTCCTGAGATCTGTGGTTTAAGGAGTAGTTAGTTACCTTTCATTTCTAGGATGCTGTATTTTCATCCCAGTGGGCCCTGAGGACTCCTGGGTGGGATTGGGGGCTGGAGCATGCAAGATCCATCGAAAGCCCAAGAAGCAGAGCTTGTGGTCAGAGGGCCAGCTGAGCATCCCCTTTCTGTGAAATCCCAACAAATCTAGGAGAAAGAGAGCGGTAGAGGCCATCTTCTAGGAAAGTTACCGTAGATTTCAAAATCTGCTGGTTATCCAGATCGAAGTTGGGGAAGCAGACTACTGCACCAGGGGGAAGAAGAGAAGGGGGACGTCATGGACTTCCCGCAGGTTTCTTTCTGTTCTGTTTTCCTTGCTGAGTTCATCTTCTAGTTTTTTTCCTAGTCTTCTTTAAAATATTCAGCCTTACAGATGGTGTGTTTAGGGTGACTAAAATTCAGGGACCAGGCTCACTTGGGTCCTCGACATTGGGTCCATCAACTGTGCCATCTTTCAAGGAGGAGATGCTAACCTAAACCTGCATCTTTGCTTTTAGCTTTTTCTTTTTAAATTTCTTCTCCTGCATCCTATCTGTTTGGATAAATTTTTTTTTGTTCTAATCAGATATGCATGACAGCAGAATGCTCTTTGATTCATTACACACACAAATGGAGCGCAATTTTTGACTTCTCTGGTTGTACCCAAAGTAGGGTCACACCATTCGTGCAATCATACATGTAACTAGGGTAATGATGTTGGTCTTATTTCACCATCTTTCCCATGCTCCACTACCCCATTATGGATTAGCATCCACTTATCAGAGAAAATATTTTGCCTTTGGTTTTTTGGGATTGGCTTAGTTCGTTTAGCATGATATTATCTAACTCCATCCTGGAATGCCATAATTTTATTCTTTTTTTATTGCTGAGTAATACTCCATTTTGTATATATACACCACAGTTTCTTTATCCATTCATCTATTGAAGGGATCTAGGTTGGTTCCACAGTTTGGCTATTGTGAATTGTGCTGGTATGAACATTGATGTGGCTGCATTACTACAGTATGCTGTTTTTAAGTCCTTTGGGTATAGACCCAGGAGTGGGATAGCTGGGTCAAATGGTGATTCCATTCCAAGTTTTCTAAGGAATCTCCATACTGCTTTCCAGAATGGCTGTACCAATTTGCAGTCCCACCAGCAATATGAGTGTGCCTTTCCCCCCACATCCTTGCCAACACTTATTGTTGTTTGTGTTCTTGACAACTGCCGTTCTGACTGGAGTGAGATGAAATCTTAGAGTAGTTTTAATTTGCATTTCTCTAATTACTAGAGATGTTGAACAGACCAATATCCCTGATGAATGTAGAAGCAAAATTTCTCAAAATTCTAGCAATTGCCTACAAAAACATATTTTAAAAATTGTGCACAATGATCAAGTGGGATACATTCCAGGGATGCAAGGTTGGTTCAACATACAGAAATCAATAAATGTAATTCATCACATCAGTAGATTGAAGGATAAGAATTGTGATTATATCAATTGATGTTCAAAACACTGTCATATTCAAAACACTAGAAAAACTACGGATAGTAGGAGCATACCTCAACATTGTAAAAGTTATCTATGCTAAACCCAAGGCCAACATCATTCTAAATGGAGAAAAATTGGAAGCATTCCCTTTAAAAACTGGAATAAGACAGGGATGCCCTCTTTCACCACTTCCATTCAACATAGTTCTTGAAACTCTAGACAGAGCAATTAGACAGATTAAAGGAATTAAAGGAATATGAATAGGAAAAGAAGAGCTCAAGCTATCATTATTTGCTGACGACATGATTCTATACTTAGTGGATTATTTTAAAGAAAATTTTTTATAGTTGTAGGTGGACAAATAACCTTTATTTTATTTTTTTTATGTGGTGCTGAGGATCGAACCCAGGGCCTCACGCGTGCTAAGCAAGTGCTCTACCACTGAGCCATAACCCCAGCTCCCTTAGTGGAATATTTTTGAGCTGGCAATTTTTATTTGCTTTCTTAATATTCTTCAAAAATCAGCTCTCATTGTGTCCTTTAAAGCCTAATGTCAATATATTCTATAAAGTCTATTCTGTTGATCCAATTATTGCCTGACTACTCTAAGTGCACTTAGTGAATTTTTTGGTACACTTAGATGCTGTATTAGTTAGGGAAGTAGAACCAGTAGTGTGTATATACATGTGTAATGCTGTGTACATACTAATAATATGTTAATAATATATAATAATATGTACTAACATACTATAAACTAATAATATATACTAAAACTGTATACATATCTATATATGTATATAGAGACAGATTGATTTACTTTAAGGAATTGGTTTATAAGATTGTGAGGCTGGCAAGTTTAAAATACTGCATATAGGCCAGTATTTATTTATTTATTTATTTTTGCACTGGGGTTTGGATCCAGCGGTGCTTTACCACTGACCTACATCCCCCATCCTTTTTATTTTTTTGAGAGGGGTCACTAAGTTGTTGAGGGTCTCACTCAGTTGCTAAGGCTGGCCTCCAATTTGTGAGTCACTGGACCAATTAGGGCTGATTTTGCTGCTTAATCCTAAGGCAATCTGCTGGCACAATCAACCTCTTCCTGGGGAGACAAATATTTTCCTTTGGGGTTTTCAACTGATTGTTTGAGGCTCACCCACAGTATAGAGGGCAATATGCTTTACTTAAGGACTACAGATTTAAACGTGAATCTCATTTTAAAAATATTTTCACAAAGACATATGGAATAACACAAGCGAATATCTGGGTTTTTGTGGCCCAGCAAATTGACATATAAGCTTAGCAATCTAAGTGTTCCCTGAGTCTTTTTGAATTGACTGTACAGGATATGTAAGCAGATGCTTTTGGGTTCCTATTTCACCTGTACTAACTTTCTTTGGTCTTCATATTTTCCCAACTTTAATTCCTTTTGACACATTTATATCTTGTGGTATATATTTTCCTTTCAACCTTGTTGCTTTTTATTTACTGGAGAGTGGGGCCCTATTAACCATTTCCTGTTAGCTCACTCTCTATCATCACAATTTTTTTTTAAACTCTCCTTATTTAGGCAGTCATTTTACACATGCAGACCCAGGAAGTGTTAGAGATTTGTTGAATTTGTTTTGATTTTCTGTGCTTCTGTTTTTCTTCTCTTCAATTTTGGCCTTGGTGTGGTAGGAGAGGAATTGTGCGCCAGGACCTCCTACTCTTTTAGTATTAGTCTGTGAGGGATTTTATCCTACAAGCATCACCTTATGTGAATCTTTGGAGTTGATACAGTAATTGATAAAGCTAAGGAGGTTTCTTTCTTTTCTTTTTTTTTACTTAAAAATTGTATTTACAAAATGACCCCATCCCATCCCAAATGTGCTCAAGATAAAGACTGTAAGTATATACAACCCGAGTGGTGGAATCCCATTTTACTGGGGAAGTGGGGATAGAACCAAGGCCAGGGCATGATCAGTACTGTTTTTACATTATTTGTGCAAACACTGTCACTTTTGCCCAGGAAAGCCTGGCATGAATATAGGCCAAAGTGTCAGCCCAGGTCCACACGAGAGTCACTGAGATACCCAGACCAGGGCCAGGATCCCGGAGCCTCCACGTTCTCCAGCACCAGGAGCTTCTCAGAGCCCCGCAGAGCATCGGTGGTGGGTGACAGCGGTTCCCGACAGCTGGGACGCAGAAGGGCGCGGCCTACACGGAATCCGCTTTCCCGGCCCGGAGACCCGCTGGATCCGGTCTGGCCAAGCGCAAGGAGGCGGCGCTTGCTGGCGATCTGCTGAACTTGGGCGCGGCCCGGGTCTTGGCCCCGCGGCTCCGCCCTCGGCCCCGAGGCTCCGTCCCCGCCCTGGTTCCGCGTGCTCCCGGCTCCCGAGGCGGCCACCCCCAGCCTGGCACTCCGGGATAGCCTGGCTTCTTCCGCAACCAGAATTCCAGGCCGAGGATCCGCCCTCGTGCCTAGCGCTCCTCTCTCGGAGGCGACCAGGTACATCCTTCTCCACCAGACGCCGCTCTCCTTTTGGTGACCAGGTACCCGTTTCCGGCGCCCCCAGCTCGCACCTCCCCTTGGCAGGTCCCAGCCCCGCGCGCATCCTGAAAGTGGAGGGGCCTCCGTGATTCCCAGTGTGGGTGCCAGCCGCTTTGCAAATCCTATGTGTTTGTATGCTGACCTCTTCCTCCCCAGCCCGCCCCCCCCCCAAAAAAAAAGAAAGCAGAGGACCGTAGTTTTGAGTGTACAGAATGTGAACTGTGAAGCTTTAGAAAAGTTTTAGGAAAAACAGCGTCCCGTGTGGGAGACTAGGTAATGTGCGAAAGTGAAATCGAATTTCAGAAAAAGGTGAGGGTCCTCTTCCTCCACCTTGCCGCGACTCACAAAACACACGTTAGGGTGGAGCCGGAAAGAATTACACAAAAGAAGCCGAGGACTTTGGGAGGGAAGATAAAGGATGTTGAAAGTTAGCCCTCAGAGGACGGCTAAGCTTGCTTGGGCTCTGAGAGTCTCAGCCCAAGACCAGATCTCAGGGAAGCATCGACATCCCCCTCCTTCTCTGGTCCCTTTTACAGATGGGAAAATCTCAAGCTCCAGGAGGGATGGTTTGTTTACAGTCACACAACAAATTCTTATGTGAGCCAGAATTCCAGTCCTAGGCTACATTTATAAATAACAAAATATGTAAATCAGGCTTTAAAAATATAATTTGTGAGCCAAGAAGCTCCAGCCTCCTCAGGAACTGCGCTTTGGATGTTCAGTTCATCTTCATCATTCACTGCTTCTCCAGGGGTTTGCCAACCTGCCCTCCCTGGCCTGGGGCAGTGCAGCTGGAGAAGGACTCCAGAAGACCAAGGAGGACCTGATCTAAACCCTGGGAAGATACCATTTAGGTGAGTGGAGGGGAAGAAGAGCAATTAAGTGAAGAAGGAGCTTGAGCAGAGCTCAAACTTAAAAAGTGTTTGCCAGTCTGTTCAAGGGGGATGGATGGCTAGGGTGGGCAGATGGTGGAAGGATTTGAACCTGATGCTCCAGGGAATGGGGCACACTGGGGAACTTGGGAAAGAAGGGGAGGGGGCTGTTAGGAAATGCACCTGCAGGGAAGCCAGCAATTTAGCAGGAAATTTTTTTTTTATTTGTTCTAATTAGTTCTACATGACAGTAGAATGCATTTTGACACATACATGAATGGAGTATAACTTCTTATTCTTCTGGTTGTACATGATGTAGGATCACACTGGTTATGTAATCATATACGAACATAGGGCAATAATGTCTGATTCATTCTACTGCCCTTTTCACCCCCACCCTCCTCCCCTTCCTTCACTCTCCTCTGTCTAAGGTGAAGTACCTCTATTCTTCCCCAGCCCCACCCCCTTATTTTGAATTAGCATTCACATATCAGAGAACTTTTGGCCGTTGGTTTTTTGGGATCGGCTTATTTTGCTTAGCTTGGTAATCTCCAGCTCCGTCCATTTACTGGCAAATGCCATAATTTCATTCTTCTTTAAGGCTGAGTAATATTTTATCGTGTATACATACCACATTTTCTTTATCCATTCATCTGTTGAAGGGCACCTAGACTGGGTCCATAATTTAGGTATATATAATTTAGCAAGGATTTAATCTGAGCTGGGCATACCGAGATCTCAGTACTCTAGAATTCCATGATTTAAAAGGAAAACAAAGTTTAAATATTGCTATTGAAGCAAAGATTATGGGGAGAAA
The DNA here is from genome assembly GCF_001458135.2 of Marmota marmota marmota. Lineage (NCBI taxonomy): Eukaryota > Metazoa > Chordata > Mammalia > Rodentia > Sciuridae > Marmota > Marmota marmota. The sequence continues at coordinate 582,747 of NW_025999968.1, read as the reverse complement.
GTATTCTGTTTCAATAAATGAAAAACCTTTTCTCTGGTTACACATGAATAATAAAAATAATTACAAAAATAGTGCCTACTGTGCACCTGTATTGTTCTCAGTGCTTTATGAAAATTAACTCATTGACTGCTCACAACAAATCCATTAGAATGTTGCTATTATTATCCTTACTATTTTACACATGTGTAGGCTGAGGCCCCAATGGGTTGCCCAAGGTAAGTAGGCCAGGGCTGAGGCATAATGGAGTAACACACTGGAATTTCCGGCCTGTAATCTGAAGATTCCAGTCCGGGGGTTTTCACCTCTGAGTATGTGAACTTAGCTTCTATGAGACCCAGGTTCCTTATCTGTGAAATGTGTATTGCAATCCTTCCCTGCTAGTACTTAGCTTCTATGAGCCCCAGTTTCCTTATCTTTGAAATGTGTACTGCAATCCTTCCCTACTAGTGAGACACAGTGTCGGTGCTTTGCAAACTGCATTGTGATACTTCTAAGGTCAAGTCTCAACTAAAAAGAAAATTAAACACTTGGATTGACTTGCATAATTTAATAGGCTTGCTGTTCACCAAGAGGCAAAGATATCGTCATAGTTAAAATCCTGGGCTTTGTAGTCTGCTAGACCTTCATCAGAATCCCAGTCCTGCTTCATGTTAGCTCTGTGACCTGAGACAAGTCTCTTAATATTTCTGAAACTGTTTCATCTCCATGATCCTCAGTTTTCTCAGATACAAGATGGACCTAATGATATAGTCCTTATAGAGCAGTTATGAGGATAAACGAGATGTACTTAATATGATGCCTACAAGAAGTAAATGCTCAATTAAATGTACTCGGAGCTCTTATTTTTCTGATTCTTTTCCATTCTCCTTCAGGTATCTATATTGCCCCCTAGGACAGCCCCTGCAGAGCCCAGCATGTGTGGGGGACTGCTGGAGAGGTATATGGCTGCCATGGTGCTAAGTGCAGCTGGAGATGCCTTGGGATACTTCAACGGGAAGTGGGAGTTCCTCCGGGACGGGGAGAAGATACACAAACAGTTGGCCCAGCTGGGCGGCTTGGAAGCCATTGACGTGGGGCATTGGAGAGTCAGCGATGACACTGTGATGCACCTGGCCACAGCAGAGGCCCTCCTGGAAGCTGGGAAAGCCCCTAACTTGACTCGACTGTATTCTCTCCTTGCTAAGTATTACCAAGACTGCATGGAAGACATGGATGGCCGGGCACCAGGTGAAGGCTGGGGAGGGTGAAAAGAACACAGGCCCAAGGAAATCTTTAAGAACGTTTTCCTTAAGTTTGGTACAAACTCAAAAACAAAAAAGAAAAATGTTGATGGAAATTTAAATATTGAGTGAACACCAGCATGGTGGCTGCACGCACCTGTAATTCCAGTTACTTGAAAGGCTGAGGCAGAAGGATCACAAGTTCGAGGCCAGCCTCCTCAATGTAGAGAGACCTTGTCTCAAAAAAGGGGAGGGAATCAGCTGAGGATATAGCCTGGTGACAGTGCTCCTGAGTTCAATCCCCAGTACCACAGATAGAAATAAATATATATCAAGGAAACAGTAGTGTTGATAGTAGTTGTGCTAAAAATAGAAACAAATGTCTTGTAATTTACTTAATAATAGCTGTGCATTTCCACATGTAAAATTATGCAGGTGAATAGTTGCTGATATGGAAAGGTATTATACATTAAGTGAAAAGAAGTAGATTTTAAAACAGTAGATGTTTTATGAAACTGCTGTCATTAAAAGTGTAGACATGTAGCTCTATGTTGGGAGAAGTCTGGAAGAATATAAGCAAAGATGCTAATAATTATATGTAAGTAATAGGAGTAGTTATTTATTTTCCTTTTACTTATTTGTATTTTTAAAATTTTTGTTGTTGGTGGTTTTTTTTGGTCATTCCTGTTTTTGTTTTTGTGGCAGTGAGAATTGAACCCAGGGATGCTCTACCACTGAGCTACATCCCCAATCCTTTTTTTAGAGCTTTATTTTGAGACAAGGTCTCACTAAGTTTCCTAGGCTGGCCTCTAGCTTGTGATCCTTCTGCCTTGCCCTCCCAAATAGCTGGGTTGTGGGAGACCAACCTTGTGCACATGACTGAGTTGGTCTCCCACAGCTGGTATTTTCTAAGTTTTTGTAATCAACAAGCATAAAGGAAAACATATTTTTTTCTCTTAAAGAAAAATGGAAAGGATTCTGTAGAGACTCCTCATGTAGTCCTAGGTCTTCTCACAAATGGTCTTGGCCACTTTGGTAACTTGTTAGGGTCCCTCAGGCCATGAGGTGATTTGGGTCACCTTTTTCTTGCCCATCAGATTGACCCCTCTTCCTGTATTAGTCTGTTAGGGCTACCATAACAAAATATCATAAATTGGGTGGCTTAAACATTTATTTTCTCATAGTTCTGGTTGTTAGAAGTCAGAGTCGAGTTGGCAGGTGTGACTTCTTCTGAAGCCTCTCTTGGCTTGCAGATGGCCATCTTCCGTGTCCTCATGTGGTGCGTGCAACCTGTGTATCCAGGTTTCTCTTCACCCTAATGCCTCATTTTAGCGTCATCACCTCTTGAGAGGCCCTGTCTCCAAATTGAGGTACTGGATGTTTGGGCTTTAGCCTATAAATTTGGAAGAATAAAGTTCAGCCCAGATTACCTCCTAATGAAAGCGCCTCTCCACCATACCCAGGGGCTTAAGGATGGTCCTTAGAAGCCAATCCCTTTTCATCCTTTCTTTGCAGCTAATATCTCCTTAGTTTAGCACATAGAATATTTTCTTTGTCTACCTATGCCATCCATGAACATAGATGTGAATTAGCTGACTCATAAGGGAACAATAATATTACACTCCAAAGTATGCTTTGCCATCACTTGGCTCCATGTGTATTCACAGCCCTCAGTACAATAAGTCAGTGGACAAGCCTGCTTATGCCACTGTCACAAAGGGACAGCCCAGGTCCACTACTCCTTATCTGAGCCCAGTGCTTCACCCTACAATTTGTGTCTTCTTTCCAACATCTACAGGCTCTAATTAGCAGGTTCTTATTGAGCTCTTGAAGGACTTGGGTTTTGAAGTCTGGTGGATTTTACTAGGCCACTAACTAGCTGGTTATATGTTTTTGGTTTTATTTTTAGAACTTTATCTTATTCATTTAAAACAGAGAATAATGTGTTATACTGACTTTATTGAATTCTTGTAATGTCTCTATGATAATTGGTAAAGATTCTAGGGCTCTTTATATGAATCTGGTTCTTTTTAAATTAATATTATCATGCAAAGGATTATATATGAAGTACAGCACCTTGTTGGGTTGGGGCTTAGAGTCCAGGGGCATCTGTTGTCATAATTTCTTGCCTTTCCCTTTCCATCAGGGAACTTAAGAGATTAAGTTCCTTCTTCCTCCTGGGGCTTGGCTTTGGTTCCACTGACCGCCATGCTGGCCTGATTCCTCCAGGTGGTGCCTCGGTGCAGAACGCCATGCAGCTGGAGCCGGACAAGCCCAATGGCTGGAGGATTCCTTTCAACAGCCATGAAGGTGGTTGTGGGGCTGCCATGCGGGCCATGTGCATTGGTCTCAGGTTCCCTCACCACAGTCAGCTGGACATGCTGATCCAAGTGAGCATTGAGAGCGGTCGAATGACCCACCACCACCCAACAGGCTACCTGGGAGCCCTCGCATCAGCTCTTTTTACAGCCTATGCTGTGAATGGCAAACCCCCGCAGCAGTGGGGGAAAGGACTGATGGAAGTGCTGCCAGAAGCTAAAAAGTACGTAGTCCAATCAGGCTACTTCGTGGAGGAGAATCTGCAGCATTGGTGAGTCTTTAGATTCCTGCGCAGGCTGGAATGTGGGTGAATCTGCGTATGTATATCCAAGATTCAGAGATGTCCACAGCCAACATGGTTTTCACCACTCAGCTCCCTGCTAAGGATTTCAAGTTCCCTTCCAGCCACAGTTACCCCAGAGCAGCCAAGTGGGCACCTCGATGAGCAGTGTAGCCACAGTGCCTCCATGTTATGTTGGGATTCTGTTTTGTGTTTTCTATGATTTTTGTGGCCCTCTGGCGTTATTTTCCAAGAATTGTTTCCCTCTTACTTGGAGCTTGCTTGTTTAGTATCGGCTCGACATATAAACAATATTTTTAAATCCTTTCTTAGAAGCTCAAGAGCTAGGTTTCCCACTAGCTAAATAATAAGTGGTAAGGCCACTTCTTCCCCTTTTTGTAAGTTCACTTTACATTCCCTTTCTTAGAATAAAAAGGTTCAGAGACTTTCTGCTGAAGTCACGCCCGGTCTTGATGTCCTAAAGTTCCCCAGGAAAGATGACATTTGGTATTTCTCTCCACCTAGGAAAAATAAACCTTTATTTCTTACCTTTTAACTTGATATATATCTATATTCTTTATTTAGCAACCTGGTCAGTGTCTCGTTGGATGTAGATGCTTAGCGAAAATTTGTTACATGAATCACACTTGGAACTGATTTTGATTTTCTTTGTTGTTGGTGATACTAATGCAAGAAGTTGAAGTTGGAATTTTCTCTCGTCACACACACCCACCTGGCACCTTTTCCTTACAGCTTTAGACTTTAGTTTTTCAATTGACTATAGATTTTCTTTTTCTTCCTACAGGTCCTACTTCCAAAATCAATGGGAAAATTACCTGAAACTTAGAGGGATTTCTGATGGCAAGTCAGCCCCTACCTTCCCCCAGCCCTTCGATGTGAAGGAGAGGGATCAGTTCTACACTTCTCTGAGCTATTCTGGCTGGGGTGGCAGCAGCGGACACGATGCCCCCATGATTGCCTATGATGCCATCCTTGCCGCGGGAGACTCCTGGAAGGAGCTTGCCCACCGAGCCTTTTTCCATGGTGGAGACAGCGATTCTACAGCAGCCATTGCTGCCTGCTGGTGGGGAGTTATGCATGGTTTTAAAGGAGTGAGACCCTCCAACTATGAGAAGCTAGAATACAGACACAGGCTGGAAGAGGCAGCTGGGGCTTTATATTCTCTTGCGTCAGAGAAAGACGCTGCAACGAGCCTTTAGGGAGATGTGAGGTTCATTTCCTGGGGCTCCTTCTGTTCAGTTTCTTTTCACTTTTTAACCTTGTACTCAGGGAGTTTTGAGACAAGTCCCTTGAGCACATTGAGGTCAAGCTTTCCAGACTCACCCTTTTCTTTCTGAAGCTATTGTAGTAAAGTCTTTTATCTTTGTTGATGGGGTCCACATCTCCTAAGCTAGAAATCTCATCGCCTCGCATTTGAGTCTTCATTTTCATCATCCAATCATTCTAAAAGATTTTTCTGTTTCTTCTTCAGTTGGGTTACCCCTGCCCCAAGTGGACTCTGAGACAAGGATTTATTCGAGTGGAAGGAGTTTATTTGGAAGGCAGTTCCAGGAAGCATGAGTAGGAGAATGGGGAAGTGAGACTGGGAGGGAAAGGAAGCGAACAGGGTGTGTGAGTGAGCAGGTTTCCACTGTGGGCAGTTGGGCTGCAGTCCATCTGGGCCCTCTGCCTAAGGCAGTCTGCAGAGTTATTCCACCTAAAGAGCAAGCAAGCCTGGGGTATTGATCCACCAACTTCCATCTGGTATATCTCAGCTTGCCTTTTGCACAAGCCAAACATGAATGTCTTCAGATGAGGACTCAGAGGTGCTTGCAACAGTGAGCTGTAAGGTATATGGGAACAGTGAGAGGTGCACGTGAGGCCCTAACAGCATCTGTTAGGCTGTTGTGCCTCTTAATATACTTTAGATCTATATTCTTTTACTTCGTTGCACTGAGTATTTTTCAGTGAATTCTGCAATCCAAGGAGCTCAGGCCTAGGCAGATGCTGCTTCTAGCTTCTCTCAGGAGTTCCTCGTGGCCTTTCAAATGTTACCAGTTTTGTTAGTATCTGCTTGTCTGTATTCTCCCCTGACAGAACATAGCCCAGTGCCTGGGCACCCAGTAGACACTCCATCAGTATATATTAAATGAATGCTGCTACCTGCTCTCCTATCTGGTGTCCCCTCGTGACCCTTGGGAGTTATCTGGACAAATAGTTTGATCATGCTAAGCTTCTAGTCAGGTTCCAGTAAATACATCATCCCCTTTATTTCTTGACGCAATTCTTTCTCCTTTTCTGCCTGGTAAATTCTCACTCATCCTCCAAGGCCCAGCTCAGACAGAACCTGCCAGGTGAAATCTCTGATTGCCAGGCAGTTGGTCACTGTCATCTCACTTCATCCACGGCCTTCTGTCCCAGCCCTGTCACCACACTGATCCTTTTGTGGAGTGATGGTGTGTTCTGGGTCAACCTCAGGCACACACTGTCCAGCAACCAGCTGGCTTGGAAATGAGAAGCCATGTCATCTTTCTGTGATCACCTCCAGTCTGCCAGGAGAGTAGGTAAAGGCCCATCCTTGTTGGGTGTTGTTGGGTGGTGAGGATGAGAACTCCTGTGCTTCCCCTTACAGTACAACCCCAGAATATGACTCCTGTGATTTCTCCTACAGATCTCTGGTTTTCAGCTGGGAGTGGGGTTGGGAGATCTGATAACAGCAGTCCAGCTATCTCTTAGTTCTACAGGGCTTTGTCTTTCCAAGTCCTTCAGCCTCTTTAGGGTGTGGTGGAGGAGGTGGAGGGAGGGTTGGGGGTGTCTTGGCATCTGTTCTGTGCTGTGGTGCTTCACCACAATTGGAGACAACCAGAAAATAGGGGGGGAAAAAACTCTTATTATATTTAGTTACTCATTCTCACTCTTCATCACAGGCACACCTCAAAAAATTGACTTTTAGACTCCTTTTTCTCAAACCTCAACATTCCTCCCCAAACCTCACTTTTGGCTGATGACCTCGCTTCCTATTTCTCTAAGAAAATAGAAGCGATGAGAAGAGAACAATCACACCCTCCCATCATCACCTCTGCCCATCCACCTGCATCATCCTTCCTGACCATAGTGCTGCAGAAAGAGAGGGAGAGGGAGAGGGATGAGGGAGAGGGAGAGGGATGAAGGAGAGGGGGAGAGAGTGAGGAGGAAGAAGGATGAGAATGAATGGGGGAATGAGATAAACTTCACTCTATGCATAATGTTAGAGAAAACCAATAAAAATGATCTTAAACACAGTAATAAGTTTCTCATGTTCATTCCATTAACATTTGTGCACTGAAAGCAGAATAAACCACAGGTAACATTATGGACTGAGGATGCTTTTGTGACTTGTGGATGGTGCTTCCTTTGCTTTTCTTCATTACCTAAGATGGCTTGATGCTAGAAGTCTTGGTGCCATAGTTTGGGTATGAAAATAGGGAAAAAATATGGATATGAGGTGTCCATCAGAAGCTCCTGTGTTAATACAGGAATGTTCAGAGGTAACGTGATGGATTGTGAGAGCTAAAATCTAACCAGTCCATCCTAACTGGGAGGAAACCTTAGGCAGGTGGGCCATGGCTGGAGGAGGTGGTGCCCTGGAAGTGTTTGCCTTCCCTTCAGGCCCTTTCCATCTCTCTCTGCTTCCTGGCCACCATGAGCTGAGCAGTGCTCCTCCACCATGTCCTTCCGCCATGATGTCCCACCTCACCTTTGGCCCAGAGCAATAGAGCCGTCCCACCATGGACCAACTTCTGCAAATGTAAGCTGAAATAAACTTTCCCTCCTCTGAGCTGGTCTTATCAGGTGTTCTGGTCACAGTGACACTAAGCTATCACACTTGGCAATAATTTTCTTTCAAGATCTGTCAAGTTAGCATTGATTGACCCACCTTTCTCCAACCACATTCTCCATTTATTCTTCATTTTCTACCTCTTCAGAGTAAGTAAATCTGCATCTTTTTTTTTTTTTTTTTTTTTTTTAAACAGCTACAAAGCTACTGGGCTGTTGTAGGCAAGGAGCAGAGGCTCTGATGATTTCACAGTCCACCCAGCCTACTGGACCAACTCCTCAAGGAATGACTGCCTGGGATCTGGGGCCATTCATATAGGGACTGGGGACGGCCTTCATAACTTTTTTTTCAGGGGAGGGGGCATTTGGGATGAGTGACACCTGGGGAGGTGGTGAAACCCCTTCCATTTGGGAAAGGAAAAGGAAAATGAGGAACAGTATTGTTGTGTGTCAGGCAGTTCACAGCAACCTATTATTGAATGAAGAAATTGGGCTCAGAAAGGTTGCCATCTGTTGAAAGTCACACAGCTAGGGTGAGATAGAGCTGGGTTTCAAACCCAGGTTTGTCTCTATAAGAGAGTAAAATATCAAGCCATAATGTTTTCCCTACTCTTCTACACCACTCGGCACTTCTGACAGCAGATATTTGGGAGTCATTTCCCCATATACTAGGCAAGTTTCCAGCAGACACAGCTGGCTGTCCTCTAAAATAATTCAATTATGACACTGTCTACCTTGAGTTTGCATCGGATCCCACAGGTTGAGGGGTTGTTCCCACAAGACTGCCCCACCTGAGATGCCAATCATAAGTCGAAGGTGGCAACCTGTGCTTCATGCCAACCAACTGTGGATCAGAGCTCCCACGACTCCCTTCTACGTTCAATTAATTTGCTGGAGCAGTTCAAAGAACTCAGGGAAACACTTATTTAGGCTTATCAGTTTATTATAAAAAGGTGCTCACAGAGGTCACAGATAAACTGTCAGATGGATGTGAGATGCATAGGGCAAGGTGTTCCTCCCAGAAACTATTATGTGTTTAGCAATTTGAAAGCTCCCCAGAGCTTGGAGAAGGGAGGGTCAACCAAAATCAAATTTTGGTTTTGTGGCGGTTTCATTATATAGAGCATGATTGATTTCATCAGTGATGGTTGGAGGCCAACTTAGCCTTTGGCCTCTCCCCTCCCTGGAGGTGGGGGGTGGGGTGGGGATGAAAGTTCCAACCCTCTAATCACATAATCAGTGGTTCCCCTGGCAACCAGTGTCCATTCTGAGGCTATCCAGGAGCCCATCTAGAGTCACCTCACTAGAACAAAACAAAGCAACCCTCCCCCAATACAAAAACAAAAACCTTCAGGAAATTGCAAAGGTCATGGGAGCTCTATGTAAGGAAACAGAGTCAAAGATCAAATATTAGGGGAAAAAAAAAAGATTCTCTTGCATCCTAATCTATAGGTTTTAGGAGCTCTGTGCCAGGAACTGGGTAGAGACAGACACCAAATCTATATTTCTTACTCTATGGAACATTACAGTCTCCAAGGCCTTTTACCTTTGCACTCTAATACACTCTAATGCTTAATTACAAGAGTTAGAAAAGTATTCCTTAGAGACAAATGAAACTCAGGAGAGGCTGGTGATGGGGATGGCCGGGCCCTTTTCAATTCCCACACCAAGTGCTGAACAAAAAGCATGTGGGTTTGAGATCCACATTTGGTGGCAGGGTAGGAAGAGGGCAGAGCAGAGTCCAGGTGCAGTTGTGAGATGGGCAGTGTCCTCACGCTCCAGCACTCTCCCTCCTCAGAGGGCCTCCTCTGCCCCTGCCCTCATTCCATCCTCTGGCCATTGAGAAGTCCCTGCCCAATGCTTGGACCATAATACCCACTTCTGTCTCTGTGTCATGTTTGGTTACAGCTGCCCACTGCCCCCCCTTGCCAAAGCTCCCACTTCCCCTTTCTAGGCCTTATTGTCATCGTGTACACTAGCTGAGTGACCTTTCAGGGTCTCTGGGTTTAGACTCTGATACTCAAAGAATGTGAGTCTGAAATGGGTTTGTGTGAAGCTGGGGACAGAATCAAAGAAAGAATCCTTGGGTGTTTCCCCTTCTACCCACTGAAGTTTGTATTGTTAATAAAAGATCATGCCTCAACCCAGCGTTTCCCATAATTTTGTCTGGGCTATGATCAGTCTTCCCTCATGGCCAATGCCAGAAGGCAAAGGTGACACATTCCACCTGCCCACACACTTCCGAGGCTGCTTGTGTTGTCTTCCTGTAAATCTGCCTTCTGAGATACATTTATTGAAACATATTTCAATAAAACATCTAGTCTGTATTAGTATGGGTGATAAGTGGATAGGTATGGCAGGAACAGGGAAGGTGAGATCTGAAAAAATGAAATTGGAAAACATGACTTTGAGCAAACAAGGAATTTCCAGCAAGATGATTTTATTTTTATTTGCAGTGCTGAGGATGAAACCCAGGGCCTCATGTATGCCAGGCAAGCACTCTACCACTGAGATACCCAGCAGGATGATGTCCATGGAGACTGTTCAGTAGAGGTGACATTTGAAATGATGTGGCCTTTCTGGCATTTCTACTGCACCAAGCCCAAATCCAGGGGACTTGGAAAGGGGGCACTCTCCAAACGTGTACATTTGCTCCCTACTGCAGGAATATGGGGATGACTATGAATCTCTGCTTCCTGGCCATGAGTAACAAGCCTGCTTGAGGCTTGCTCTGTGATATTTTTCAGAGAGCTTCTTTGAAATGTGTTTTGCTACCAAACATGCTATTGGCCCCACTGAGTCTCAGATTACGAGGACTAACCTCAGTTGGGGCTAATGATGCTTCCCTTGACAATGTCCTAAAAATGAGACTAGTGTAGTGTTTTAGAATAAAATTCTTGCCCTGTCATTTTTTTGTAGTCTTGGGAAGCTATCAAACCTGGCTCTGCCTCTTCCCACATGTGTAAAATGAGGCTAATAGTAGCATCTACTTTATGGGATTGTATATTTTGCAAATAGTATCTGGCCCATGCTAAACACTCACAAATGGAACATGTCAGCACACACTACCTACATATTACTGATATCTTTAAAAAAAAAATGTATACAGAGTCTTCTTTCTGCCAGCCTGTCATGAAATGGGAGACCCAGGGAAATCCCCAGACACATCACTTCCAGCCAGTTTCTTCTACTATTTGGGAAACTTCTGACACAACCCACAGGGTTTTCTCTCCCTTCAGTTTTCTTGTGACACTGACTTGCAGCACCACATGTCCCAGAATGTGTGATATACCCAGGAGGTTCACAAATAATTTTTCTTTGAAGTTAGGCAAACTAAATCACAGAATTTAAAAAAATATATATATATTTTAGTAGTAGTTTGACAAAATATGATTTTAAAATTTATTTATTTTTATGTGGTGTTGAGGATCGAACCCAGTGCCTTGCACATGCTAGGTGAGCACTCTACCACTGAGCCACATCCCCAGCCTCTAAACGGTAGAATTTTAGCATCAACTCTCTCATTTCAAAGCTGCCAACAATTTTCAATCTCTCTTCAATACTCGGGGACACAGGGGCTGGGGATGTGGTTCAAGCAGTAACGCGCTCGCCTGGCATGCGCGGGGCGCTGGGTTCCATCCTCAGCACCATATAAAAATAAAATACAGATGTTGTGTCCACTGAAAACTGAAAAAAAAAAACTTGGGGACACAAAAATTCTCTGTTAGGGCAAAACCACAGTGGTCTTTTGTCTGAATAAATGTAAGACTCCGCCTATTCTTTCTGAGAACAGACAGAAATATAGCTGTTTTAAAATAAAGGCTAGAGACTGAGGTTGTAGCTCAATGGTAGAGCTCTTGCTTAGCATGCATGAGCTGCTGAATTCCATGCCCAGTAGGAAAAAAAGAAAGTTAGAATGATGTAGTCTGGAGTAAAAGGGGCAGGAAACGCTTTCTTTCTCCATAAGAATTTAGCTTGTTCTATATGTGAAGCAGTTTCACTGCCTACTGTTTACCAACTTGTCAGAGTCTGGTGAGACAGCACACCCGTGTATACACCAGTTACAGGAAGCAGGCTTGTTACTCATGGCCAGGAAGCAGAGATTCATTGGCAACCACTTCCCCAAGGCTCAGGAATGATGCCCAGGCAGATGGAGTTTCATTTGCATCTGCTCCAACTGCGTCACAGCTGAGGAGCCCCAGAGAGCAGCCTGCCCTGGTTTTACACCCTAGGGACACATGATTTGCTGGGCTAAAGCATTGAAGGACATCCTGATTCTGGGAAGGGGGAGGAATGGAAGAGGGCTCAGGTTGTTCCAGCCAATTCTCCACTATTTCAGGATGCTGCGTTCCCAGCACATTCTGCAGTTAATCTTGAGAACTACAAACAAGAAGTGGGGGAAACTGGGTTGATTCAAGGCCACTAGAGAACTGTCCTGTACTATGCTTGTATATTATGACTTTTTCTGAGCGGAGCATGTATTTGTAAGTGCATGTGTGCCTGCATGTGCACATGTGCATGTGCTTACACATAGTACATATGGGACACCAGGAATGGAGGCTCCAAATTCATTCTATTCACCTCCCATTGGAAAGGAATCTGGCAAAAAATTGGACTCTATGAAAAAAATCCCAGGATTAATAAATTAATTAAATAAAATCCCAATTTTAGTGCTCAACTCACAATGGCTCAAGCTCCAATCCTGGGATTGGAGCTTGAGCCATTGTGAGTTGAGCACTAAAATTTCGTGACACGTTCTATGTACTGAGATTCTATGCAACCTTAAAGACTGAGGCAACTCCAAAATATCTTGTTTAGTGTGAAAAACAAGGTTCAGAAAAGTTTGTATAATAGGCCAAAAATGTGTGAAATTCAGAAAAAGGATGAGATAGAATATTCTAGAAGGACGTGCAAGAAAATGATAATGACTGCCTTCTATAGTGCTAGGGAACTGGCAAGTGGAGGTGCATGGAGATTTATTTTTTGCCATATGCTTTCATACTATCTGATTTTTAAAAAAGCATATGTGTGTAGAACTATAAGGATAAACACTTTAAAAATTGATGTGAACTCATTTTGCAGTCAAAGCTGGTGAGGCCTAAAATTATTTCCTGAGATAGGTTTAGAGGCAGAGTCACTTTCTGCTGGGCTGACCCTGACTAATGGCTGACCAGGGCGTGGCTGCCAATACAGGCCCATTTCTACAAGACACGGGACTGCTTTAGCAGGAGACTTTGACTTAAGGACTCCCCGTTGGCCTGGGAAGCATGTTCTAGGAACTGTGCTACAGTCCATGGCTGTTTCTAGGTTGTCTTCTTTTCTTCCCACTTTCTTTCATAAGTGTCAGAATGGCATTCCAATCTGAAGGCTGTCACCACCTTCTTCAACATCCCTTATTCTTCACAGTATTGGCCCAATAAACTTCTTGCACATCTAGTCACACCCTAGAGTCTTCTCCCAGGACCTGAACTAATATATCTGGCCTGGTCTCTGCCATCAGAGCTGCCTTCAACATGCCCTGCTTATTGCTGTGCTCTTTCCTGACGGCAGCAGTGCTGAAACAGTGGGATCATGTGCACAAGGGAAAGCAAGGGCTGACTTCAGCCCTGATGGTGCAGCACCAATGCCTCTTTGGGGTCGGTGGTACCAGCAGAGCTTCAGAGTGTGGGGTTCTGAGGCTAACTGGTCCTGCTTGAAATCCCAGCTCTGCATGACCGCGTACAAGTTACTTAACTTCTCCATGCCTGACGGCTATGGAACACACGTGTGTAGACAGAACTCATCCCACAGAGTTATTGGGCAGAAAGGACAATCCTGGCCCTGCTGCGGGGAGGTCTGCCTTGCAGTGATGGCTTACAATTTAGGGAGTGCTGCCCAGGCAAGTTCCCTGCCCTCCCTCTTTCACCTGCCTACAAATAGCTTCCTGTGGTTTCTGCCACTCCTTTGGGTGAAGTGGCCACATGGTACACTGGACCCACCCTGGTTCCGGGCCCCCGCTCTGTGACCTTCACCAACAGCGTGGAAGTCTTTTTCTTCTTCTATTCTTCTATTTCTGTATTTGTGAATCCAGGAAGTTGTACATCTCTTCTTTGAGGTTCAATCTTACTTCTAGCCCCAAGATGCTAGGAAGGTTGTACTCTCCAGAAGCGAATTTCATTGTCTTTCATTCTGTCCAATAAATGCACACTTACTGCGTCTCATTGGTGCCATTCTGTGCTAGGCCCTGGGGATTCAAAAGTGAAAGAGAAGGTCTTCACCTTCAAGTTGCTCAGTCTTCCTGGGGAGAAAAACATGACCACAGACAATTTCAGTATAGCAAGACTATTGTGACCACCTAGAGATGAAAGGCTTCAACCCTGGTCATTACTGACATTTTGTAATGGGAAATGGGAGAGGTTCAGGAAATGGTTTCCTGATTGTGTTTGACTCAGGGAGGAAGAACAGTGTGTTTCAATGTCTCCTTGTTTTTTTTTTTGGCGGGGGGGGGAGTAAAGGGTATTTGTTTTTATTGAGAAGAAGAAATGGAAAACTCTGGAGGTTAAACAAATAGGAAGAGTTTATTTTTCTTTTATGGCTTATGAGGCCAGTTAATGATTAGTGAGCCCCAAGCGGGTGTTGGTGGTAGGCCGGCCTGTGTGCTCTGTCTGACATTAGGGGTCTGCTTCATACTAGCACTGAGACTCCAGGCTCAGCGATGCCCCCAGACCTCTGGGCGAGAAGCTTCTGGTTGTGGGGACCTCTTTTGTGGCTCAGCGTTGGAAATTCAGGTATGTTGGGGGCTCGGGCCTTGGGTGGAACTTATCTTAGTCAGAGAGTTTATTTCTTAAATTGTCTACATATGCAATACTAACTGTTGGGATGTCCCCTAAAAACCCTTTCTTAGCCTCTCCCAAAGTGAATTTAAAAGAGGGAGGAAAAAACCCCTACTATCATAATGGGAATGATTGGTAAACAGGGCACTTTCTCAGGTCACAAAAATTGAAACTTCCCCTGGTTGACTCATTTTCTAAAACCTGCGTTATAATCTTCTTCACCTTGCACAAGCCAGGGTGACTATAAGAAAGCAAAATTTAATTAATTCCAAAATTTAATTAATATCCATTTTTATCTTAAAAATGTGCACTTTTCCCAAGTTATATTTAATGTTAAAAATTAAAGTTTACAATCTAATAACGATTTTGTCACTGAGATTGTGATGTCCTTTCTAATGCCACTGACCTAACTCAAGTTCGGGTTTGTCACACGTCCCTGGCTGGATTATGAGAATTCGTTTCTGTGAACCACAGATGCCCCTTAGAGCAACCTCCCTCAGATGCCATTTGTGTTGTGTCTTTCCCCTGGTAAAGAATCAGCCCATGGTTCCCACTTGCTTTATATAGCAAACTGACACATACACTGCCCCTCCCCACCCCACCTACCAGGGCAACACCTTCAGAAAGAGCCCCTCCTTATGCTTCTGAAAGCAGACTGCTTTTTAGTCTTCTTCACAAGATGTTTCTCTCATCCCTTAGCTTTAGAATGTGTTGTTCCTCTGCCTGGGGTTGCTCATACAACCCTTCGGTTATTTCTGTTTTTTGGGGGGTAGGGGTACTGAGGATTGAACCCAGGAGGGCTTAACAACTGAGCCACACACCCAGTCCTTTTTTGTCTTTTATTTTGAGACAGGGTATATTGCTAAGTTGCTTAGGGCCTTGCTAAATTGCTGAGGCTGGCTTTGAACTTGCGATCCTCTTGCCTTAGCCTCTGGAGTCATTGGGATTACAGGTGCGGGCCACCATGCCTGTCCCCTTGGGTTACTTCTATTCTTCACATCTTCCAGGAGCCCTCCCATGGTTCCTCTCTCTCTTGCAACACTTCATTCCTCTGCAACACCTTTTACCTGCTCCAAAGTCCCCATGGTGATGTGACTGTGTTCTCTCCTTGCACCCAGGGGCTTTTCAAGGTGCTGCTTGGCTTCCCATGGGCTTTCTCCTGCTTCAATCATTTGCTTCCTCAAAGTGTGGATATGATTTCCTGCCTCTTTTAACACGCTTCGCACTGTGCTCTGTATGCCACAGATGCTCAATGAGTATTGCTGTATCGCTACTCAGGGGAGCTCAGGTCAAGCAAGAGGGAACAGGCTCTGGGTCAGGACAAACTGATTGGAACCCTGGTTCTGTTTCTTCATGGTTGTTTGACTCTGAGGAAGTAACTTTTCTTTACCTGTAATTGGAGATTATCCTTACCAAATAGGAACACTGTAAGAGCTAAATGAGACAATCTCTGCACAAGGTCTGACCTTTTGCAATTGCTTTTTCTCTGGTGATTTTATTATTGGTGAATGGTTGTATGGGACAATGGAAGAGGAGGGAACAGGGCTGCCATGGAGCTACTTTGGAGAGAAGATGGGAGGTGTCCCTGAAGGTTCTTGGGTGAGCTATAGAGGTGGACTTGGCAGCCAATTTGCTCCTGTTTAGCAGCTCCATGCCTACTACAGGGCCAGGAAGCATCTGTTTGGTTGTGTTGGTTTGAAACTCAAGGTGGGAGAACTAGTAGTAAACTGCCTTCAAACTCTTTTTGGAACCTCATCTTTCAGCAAGCCTAGAAGCCTCAGGCACAGACTAAAAATACTCAGAAGGGGACTGAAATGGAGCAAATTATATTCCATGCATGCACTATTATGTTGAAAAGAACCCACTATTAGGTATAACTACAATGCACTAATAAAAGCACTTAAAAAAGAGTTCAGAAATACTGATCCAGGTAGCAGAGTTGGGGTCAGGATAAGCTAATCCAGTTCCATCTTCATGTGTGGGCAGCATTCTAGACGCCATGTGCAGGAAATAAGCTGGTAATAATTTAATAGCAGGGCCTTTGTCTGCCTCCATTTTTCTCTTCACAGCTATCTGTTGCAGACCATTCTCTATTTCCCATCTATTTCTCTTCCTTCCCACTTTAACTGAGTGTGTTATCAACGGTGACAATACATATTGAATCAATGTTTCCTGTTCTTTTAAAAGTGCTATATTGGAAATCAAAATGGACAGGTGGATAGGTGGAGATACTCTGTGTGTGACCAAGAGGGACACGTGCCAAAAGGGAAAGGAAAAAGAGCGTAACTGCATTAAGACAGTCGAGAAGCAGAGAGATCAAGAGAAAGGAAAGGAAAGGAAGAGATCAAATGAGCATGAAGGAGGGAGGTTAAGGAGGTGCTGAGATGTCAGTTGATCAGGAGGGTCCCTCTGTCACACTGGCACGGCAGCCAGTGCTCACAGGCCCTGTGGAAGGTAACCCTCTTGTTTCTTGACTGGGCATCTTCACAACCTTCCATAGCAAACCAGGCCGCAGCAGCTTTCTCCTTGGACTGGGGGAGGTCAAGGCTGTTGAGCTTGCTCCTTGATCAAACTGTCCCTTGTGTGTGCAGGCAGGCTATGTGTGCTCCCTTAGGTGGTTTCTGAAGTCTTCTACCTGAGTCAGGTGTTCTCTCATCACCTGTGTTCCTGGCTGCAGACCTGATGTCTGTTTCCTGCTTACTTTTAACTTTCCCCTCTGGACTTTGAGTCCCTGAAGGTGGCTATGGTTGTATTTTACTCATCCTCAAATCCCCAGAGCCTAACCTAGGACATGGCCCTCAAGAACCATTCAATAAACCAAAGGCCATGACGGCTTAGGAGAAACTGAGCAGATTACAGGCCTCGTTTTCACTTCTTGACATATTTGGTAGATTAATTAAATGACCCTAGTTCTGAAGTAACACTTTCACCAAAAAATGGGGTTCAGAGAGTGAATAATTTCAGCCACGTTGCTGACCAAGTGATCTGTAGGTCATGAGAGAACATGGCTGTGTCTGCCGAGGAGGCTGGGGCTCAGAGGGAGTGCAGGTTCAGGGCCTGCAGTGTTGAGCTGAGGGCAGAGGTGGCTGGGGAGGAGAAGCCAGGGTTGGACCTGCAATGCTGGCCTCTCATAAGCCAGCCAATGCCATCTTTGTTGAAGGCTGGGCTGTCCCTACATGTCTGGCAAGAGCCCACCCTCAAGTCAGCTGTGTTGAGAGCCCCTGCCCTCCTCCCACCCTGCAGTGTCCTCTGAAAGCATGGTGGAGGGAGCCCATAACCCCAGACACACACCCCTGTCTCCTCCATTACCTCCACATTGGACAGCACAGTGTCTAGCTATGGTTTTGAGCCCCCTTTTGTTCCTGTCAGCGCACCCCACTCCCTTCTCAGCCCAGGCCATACAATCAGATTGCTCTAGACAAAGAAAATTTTTTAAAACAAAAGCATGGGTGAGATACCAGTCTGCAGAACACACCTCAGACAAGTAAAGACAGGATCATAGAGATGACGTTTCTAACATTTACAGAACATAGGTCAACCTGTGTGAACCACAAGCAGCCCAGGCGAGGAAAAGGAGCCCTATGCAGTTGGGCCCCGAGATTCACTTCCCATGGGGGAAGCTGGGGCTTTGCCAGGGTCGTAGGAACGTTTCTTTAACACTTGTTCAGCACTCAGGCCCAGGAATGGGAAACTATGGGTGCTTTTCAGACTCAGACAAGCCATTATGTAATTCTCTACCTCTCCTTTTTATTGTTTATAAACCCCTGGCATGTCATGGAGATAAAGTGAGCACAAGGAAAAAATTGTAAGTTTTAAGATTCAAAAATTTTCAAAAGGGTACAAGCGATACATGGAAATATATGCAAATAGGAAAAACTCCCACAGTTCTAAAGATATGCTATAAACTATATATATATATATATATATATATATTTATGTGTATTGTGTATTTTTTCTTTATCTAATACATATGTATTATATGTATTTTTGTGCCCGTGTGTGAAAGCCTCCATATCAACACATAGAGCTACCTTGTTCTTCTTAGTGACTTTATGTACTATATACTATGTTGAAAGGATTTATATATTGTACATTTTTGCAGATATGAGAAAAATTTCCCTCCAAAGAGGTTGTAATTATTCATTTAGTTCAAAAGCACATTTCCTACCTGTCAATACTCTGCTATATCAAACATTTTTAGTATTGTTAATCTGATAGGAAAAATAGTATTACAGCATTGACTTAATTCTTATTTTTATTATGATTAAGGTCGAACATCTTTTTCTGTATCGGCTATTTTCACTTGCTTTCAATTAATTGCCCGTTTAGGCTCTTTGCCTGTTTTTTACCCTTAATTGTTAGAGCTCCATAAAAATTTGTTTTTTTAGCATAGGAGGAGTGAATGCTTTTCACCTGTACTGCTCCTTCCCACACCCCATTTTCTTTTTCAGAATCATCCAGCTATTCTAGTTCCAAGTCCTCAGTGAATCCAGGTCAAACCAGTTCTTCACTTACCTCTCCTTAAAGTGGGCCCTGGGGGTCTTGGTGAAGTGGCCCTTATCACAGGAGACTCAGAAAGTCACACAAGGCTCTTGCTCTGCAGAGTATCTGGGATGAGGATGGAAGTCTCTTTTTAAATTTCTTCAGCAATCACATCAAGGCTCTTCAGATGTCCAGAGTTCACTGTCAGTTGCCCTCCTTCATTCAGAAAACCTCTTCACATGTGAACCAAGCCCTTGGTTCCCATGCTCAGGCCTTGGACCTCAATCTGCTATCCTTGCCCTGCCCTGCTCACTGAGCCCCACTGAATCTGCTAAGGCCTCTTTTTCTCCCGGGTTCTCTGCAGCTGCCTGATGTCTAGAATCTCCTCACCACTAGCAACGCCAGGGCATCCCCTTTGTGAGGATCCTTCCAGCATCAGGTTCTTGCCCCCGCACTTTCAAACTTTCTCCTAGGTCCACCCTAGTGCAGAGTCTCACACATGCTGGTTTGGTTATACCCAGCTTGAGTGTGGTCTCTACAAGGGTGGGGACTACATCTTCTGTTTTACACTATTTCTTCCATAGCCCTAGCTAGACACATGGCAAAGTCTTCAGAGTCACCATTTAATCTACCCACCCAGAGAACAGGTTGGTAGTACATATCAAAGGAAACTCTCATCTTCAAATCAGAATGGAATACAATCTTGTGCCCCCTGGTTGAAGAGATCCTCTAATGGCTTTTAGAGGCACTGGATGGTCAGTCACAAAACACCTTGGTGACTGGCAAAATTTCATTAACATGCATGGAAGGACACTAGAACAGGAGTCGGGATGTGCAGAGGAAGGTACAGGGAATGCAGGTGGGACCACTTCTGTGCTTGCCCCAGCAAGTTTTTAGTTTTTGCAAAAATGAGGATGAAGAAGGCAGACTGCCACCACCATTCCTATGGCCTGCCACTTGATTGCCATCCTTATCACCTGCCAAGATTATTGTCTTTCCCTGGACTTTCCAGGTTCTCTTCAGCAAAGTCTAGAACTCTGTTTTCCCAAAAGAAAAACCGAAGGCAAATAGCATGATATTACTCAGGAATATCCTCCTGGTCCCAGAGGAAAGTTATTGGCAGAGAGTTTAGCTTGTACATGCACATGTGCCTCCAGGATGAGAAGAGCCTCTCTGCTAGATGACTGACTTTTGGATCTTTCTGGTCCCTAAAGTCCTCTGTGTGCTAGGGAGCCCCACCCTGTCTGCAGAGGTAATTTTGGCATCCAGAGCCTAATTAATACCTTGGTTGGGATTCACCATCCCAAAGAGAAGTGATCCCAGAATTAGGTTGGCTCAGCGGCCCATTTCTCCTTTCCCAGGGAATTATGGTGCCCACTGCCTGGACTGCTTTCTTTTTTCCTTATCACCTCCCATTTCTGCTGACAAAACAGTATCCTAGAAGGGGTTTTAAGGTCTTTCCTGTCTTCTACCACTTCCCTTTTCGCTGAAGAGGCCTGTGTTCTATCTGAGTTGTATTCCAGTTTGATTGACGTAGTTTGCAAGTCCCGGTGCTTCTAAACTCGAAAAACAGAATTCTTTTCTCTTTGGCTAAGTTCTAGGTATTTTCCACTACAAAATAAATACAAAAGGAATACTTAAATATATGCAGTTTATGCCTGTTCATATATATATATATATATATTTATTTTTTTTTTCCTGGAAAGAATCAGAAGAAAATGTGTATAAAATTTACCTCTGAGGAAAACACTTTAAAATTTCAAATTTTACTTTTTACTCATCAACATGGACTATTCAGGTAGAGAGATGTTACTCTTCATTTTAAATATTGCAGATTATTCAAAATTATAAAGTAACTCACAGTTCATTTACTCATTTCTCTCCACCGAAGTACAGCTAGATTTTTTTCCCAGATTTTTTCTATTATGTATATGTTGCAATATGGAAAATTTAAGATTGATTTCAAAAATTGAATCACTGGATCCCAAGGCATTGGGCTCTCCAGTTTTACCAGGTATAACCAAATTGCTTTCCAAAGTAGTTAACCCATTTCAGATCCCCGCCAAAAATGTATGTGACCACTTGTCCTCTTTCACTAATATTTAGTGTTATCAGATTGTTTCATTGTTGCTAATCTAGTGCCCAGTATTGATTTACTCATTTTTTGATCTCGCTCATTATTCTGAGAATAATTTTCATCTGAGAATTCGTACTTTTTTTTAAGTTATGAAAATGTCTTAGCAATTATCTTTAAAAAAATATTGCTTTTTCTCTCATTTTCTTCCTGTACAGAATACTGGGTAAATGTTGGAGCCTCCCCATGTATTGCCTGTACTTTTAAACTGCACTTTCATGTTTTATTTATTTGGTGCTGGGATTGAACTTGGAGCCTTGCACATGCTAAGCATGCACTCTCCCACGTAATGGTACCTCAAGCCTGTGTACTTTCTATTTTGAACTTGTGATTCTCCCGCCTCGTCTCCTGAGTAGCTGGGATTACAGGTGTGTGCCACGGTTTCTGGCTATACTTAAATATTTTAAGTTTCTCTTACTTCTGTGCTACGTATTAGAGTATTGACTCCTTTCATGTGACCATGAAAATTTTTTTCATTTCCAGATGAAATAAGTTTTTAAAAAACCTATGATGTAGACTTTTTCTTTCTTTTCTTTCTTTCTTTCTTTCTTTCTTTCTTTCTTTCTTTCTTTCTTTTTTTTTTAAGAGTAGGATTTGTCCAAATGAGAAAAAAAGAGTCAGAACTCCTACAGGGCTAGAGGGAACTTTATAGGGTTTGCCCTGCTGTAGAATTTAAAATAAGCATGCTGAGCATACACAAGGATAAAAATACACACATAAGAAATTATGAAATAAAGACAGGCATAATGATAAAATAACATATATTTAAAAACTGAATTGGAAAATTGGATCATAAAAAGAAGAAGAACAAAAAACCATCATGGACAAGCAAGTTTTAATCCAAGGAACAAAAGGAATTTTTTTTTTCAGTACTGATAATTGAACCCAGTGGTAGGCTACCACTGAGCTACATCTCTAGCCCCTTTAATTTTTTTATTTTGGGACAGGGTTGCTAAGTTGCCCAGGTTGGCCTCAAACTTGTGATCCTCCTATTTCAGTCTCTCTAAGTCACTGGGATTATAGTAGTGCATTCCTGTGCCTGGCTATAAAAGGATTTTTTAAAACCCTTCACAATGTATTAGTATAATTCACATATAAATGAACTAAAGAAGAAAACAACACAACAACAAAACCATTCCATAAAAGATATGTAATAGAACCCAAGAGCAAGAATCAAAGTCCTTTTTCCTGTCTTTTGAGCTTCAGCTGTCATTGTTCTTAAATTTGGAGCAGGGGTTGGGGAGGTGGGGGTGGGGCTGTCCAAGCAGGATCCACTATGCCACGTTCTCTACTCTTGAATGATCGACAGTTTGTCCGTCTTCAAGTACTGGCAATTTTTTTTCTCTCCCCTGTCAAATTCTATAACCTTATTCCATTTTGATGTCATTTTCCTGGCAAGGACGAGGACCACAGTACGATGTTCAAACAGAAACAGTGATGGAAAGCATTTTTATTTGTCTCCAGTGCTAAATGGAATTGCTTCTGTTGAGATGAGCATATGGTTTTATATTAATTATTAATTATGTTTATATATATTATTATATATTTTATGATATTATGCAATTCTTTTATTCCTTGGATTAAACTCTGCTTGGCCATGAATTTTTTTTCTGTGTGTGCTTTTTGATCTTGTTATCCTTGTTGGATTTAGATTTGATCATATTTTATGTAGTTTAAATATTTTTATTTAAATATTCTTATTATTTATTTATTTATCTTTAATATTTTTATTATTCTTACAGAATGAGTTGAGATTCTGTCTCTTATTTTTATTTTTTATTTTTTGGTACTGGGGATTGAATCCAGGAGCACTTAACCACTGAGCCACATCCCCAGCCCTTTTTATATTATATTCAGATACAGGGTCTTAGTTGCTTACGGTCTCACTAAATTGCTGAGACTGGCTTTGAACTAGCCATCCTCCTGTCTCAGTCTCCAAAGCTGCTGGGATTACAGGCATGTGCCACTGTGCCTGGCTCTGTCTTCTGTTTTCTCTTCTCTGGAACAACATGTATAAATTAAATCTTGCAGGGTTGGTAGAACTCCTTTGTAAAGCTGGCCTGTTAGAGGTTTTTGTTTTTTTAAAAAATATTTTTAGTTGTAGATGGACACAATGGTTCATTTATTTTTTATTTAATTTTATGTGGTGCTGAGAATTGAACCCAGGGCCTCACACACATGCTAGGCAAGTGCTGTACCACTGAGCCACAACCCCAGTCCCTGTTAGAGGTTTTTGATAAATGTATTTAAAATGACTGCTTCATTTCCATTATGTTATAGTTTTGCATTTGATTTTCTGTTTTTTCTTTCTTGACTGAGTTTTGGTAAGTTGTGCTTATCTAGAAAATTATACACTTTTAAGAAAATAGTCATATTTTCCATTTTTGGTTGGGTACAAACATGTTCTTTTATGGTTTAAATAACATTGACCATGTCTATATTTATATCCCCCTTTTTCCCTGATATTGTTTACTTGTGACTTCCTTCTCTTTTTTTACTTATTCTGTTTTATCAAAAGTACATCTAGTTTATCATTCTTTTCAAAGACATAGCTCTTGGGAGTTTATTGTGTGTGCCAGACACTATTCTAAGCAGTGGCGTGAACAAAATGGATTTTTAAAAAATCCCTGCCTTGTTTGAAAGTATAATGTAATGTGGGCAGGCAGTCAGTAAACAGTAAGTATAGCAAA
The DNA here is from genome assembly GCF_001458135.2 of Marmota marmota marmota. Lineage (NCBI taxonomy): Eukaryota > Metazoa > Chordata > Mammalia > Rodentia > Sciuridae > Marmota > Marmota marmota. The sequence continues at coordinate 558,994 of NW_025999968.1, read as the reverse complement.
TTAGCGAATTCCACAGTAGATTAGAAGGTGATGATTGTTGTGCAAGTAGATGGTGAATATGGTTGAAAATTGAACATATGATTCCACTGGTAGAGCCAACAGGATTTACTTAGCATTTGTGTTGTAACATGAAATTATAAAAATATTATAGTAAGAAACCAGTGCCTGGGGAGAGGGTCAGTTCCTTTCCTCTCTCTCAGCCTTTCTTCAGGAACCTCAGGGGTCCCTATCTTTTGGATTATATATTAACTACCCTGGGAGTTCCACTTCTCCCTCTTGAAATGTAAACATACCTGTACCAGGCTTTGTTAATATTAAAAAAAATTATTTTTAGTTGTAGATGGACACAACACCTTTATTTTTATGTGGTGCTAAGGATTGAACTCAGTGCCTTCCCCATGAAGGCACTGAGCAAGCACTCTACCACTGAGCTACAACCCCAGCCCCTGTACCAAGCTTTAAGGCTAGAGGTTTAACAGATGCCTGTGAAAACAGCTGGTTCTTCTCTGTTTCTGTAAGCATGCTTTCTGTTAGAGACCTGGCCCAAGGCCTGCAGCCGCGTAGATTAGGAACTCTTTTAAAAAGAGGAAAAAAGCCCCAAGGATAGGATGGCATCTAAGATGATGCCAAATAACATATATATATTGTGAGAAACTGTGGATCAGGGCTCAGAATTTGTATTCTCTGGGACTGCCCATGTAAATAAAGTTTGGAGTTCTCTCCGAATGCTTCTGGCTAATGGATGGGTCTGTTTCCCGCAACAGTGAGAGGAAGGGAAGAATCAAGACATGTCCAAGAAACTTGGCCTACAAAATCACAGCGACAGTTGCTGATGGTGTTGCTTGGGTTGCACTGTTTTCTATATTTCAACTACCATAATCTAATCTAAATCTTTCCCTTTTTCACAGTAACATTTTAATTTAAGGTTATGTATTTCCCCTGTTAAAAGATAAACTTAGGCACTTAAAATTTCCTTTTCGAAGTTTATTAGAGCCAACAATGATTCATGAATTAGCTTCTGACCGCAATTGGTCCAGGACTTCACCAAAGAGGCATGAAGGAAAAACTTTTAAGAGATACATGTGGAGCAAGGCAAAAAAAAAAAAATACTTGAGTGGTTAATGTGGATTGGAGCCAGGTGCTGTGGCAATTTGTAATCCCAGTGACTCAGGAGGCTGAGGCAAGAAGATCACATATTGGAGGCCAATCTCAGCAACTTAAAAAGACCTGTCTCAAAATAAAAAATTAAAAGGGCTGGGGACATAGCTCAGTGGGAGAGCATCTCTGGGTTTAATTCCCAGTACCATAAAGAAAGAAAAATGAAGTGGTAGCATTAAAGTCCCTGGCTATACATTAGTTGGCCACTTCAGATCAGTAGTGCTTAAGTTTCATTTTCCCCGGGGGGTGATGTTCTCCATTTGTTGGGTTTTGGTTTACTCAGGTAGGCACTCAGGCTCTAGCACTGTCTCAGATAATGGCTTCCCAATAAACCATTTCAACACCCTAAGAGCTGTGTTAGCCGCCTTACACAAATTTTTATCTGTATTGTTTTTTTTTTGTCATTTAGTTTTTAATATTCTTTACCTTCCATTGTGATTTTTCTTCAACCCACACATTACTTAGAACAGTATTTTTTTCAACATTTCACAGATGTATTTTAACATGTAACAAATGTATTTTTAAATAACTTTTGGTATTGATTTCTCTATTACATTTTATTTAGATGATGTTGTCTGGATGATATTGATTCTTTGATGATTGTTGAGGCTTGCTGTATTAGAATAGAGTTACTATAATGAAATGCTCTAGGCAACTCACTTTAAAAAGAGAAAAGAGAGATAGGGATATATAGCTCAGTTGCTGGAGTGCTTGCCTTGCATGCACAAAGCCCTGGGTTCAACCCCTAGCACCGCCAAAAATTAAAAAAGAAGAGACCTAGTCTCAAAAATAAAAAAGGCCTGGGGCTATAGCTCAGAGGTAGAGCAACATCCCCTGGGTTCAATCCCTAGTAACACATACACACACACACACATACACAAATACACACACACACATGAAGGGAGGGGTGGGAAGAAGAGAAAGAAGGCTTATTTAGTTCATGGTTTTGGAGGTTCAAGTCTAAGATAAGGAGGCCCTTTTGATTTGGCCTCTGGTTTGGGTGGCTCATCGTGATGGGTGTGTGTTGGAGCAAAATGTTACATCTCAAGCCAGGAGTTGAGAAAGAAAGAAGAAGAGTTCCAGGCCCCACAGTCCCCTTTGAAGGCATATCCCCAAAGACCTAAGGACCGCTCATTAGGCCCCACCTCTTACAGATCTACTGTACCTCCTAATATTACCACCTTGGGGACCAAGACTTCACATAGAAAACTTTGGGGGGCACCCAAATTATATCAAACCATAGTACTGCCTTGTGACATGTTATGCTCATCCAAAAGGACTCAATTCTGCTGTCTGGATGCAGATTTTTCTATATGACCAATAGAGTAGATTTACTAACTTAAGTAGTTTAAATCTCATGTTCAAGCAGAATCCTTTCATCTAAAAGCCAAACACTGGGGAAAGCAGATGAAGAGTACAGGTGAGCATCTTTCTCTTTCAAGTGTAGAGTGCAGGCTGAGGAGCTCATGGGTGAAGTAGGGGAGCTGCACCCAGAGTGGGCTTGGATCCAGGAGTGTCCAAGAGCTGGCTGTTCAGAAAGGCTTTGCCAAGGAATTAGGGACAAGATCTGGGGCTCAGAAGCAGTGATGGGCTGATGCTCCATAAGGCCTTGCTGTGTGAGGTATATTCTCTGGGGACTGAGGATCCCACAATCCGCTCGTGGCACCACATTCCAGTTCATCCCAGATCCTGTGTTGTGTCTGTGTCCCCAGTTACCTCTGACAGCAGATAATTGCTTCAGAATCTAAAATTTCTGTCTTCCTCTGTGGAGGGGCCTGCACAGAATAAAATCTGCCATCTGGACTTTTCTTGGAACCACTGATTCTGGGAATCATTTTGTTCTGTGGCAGTGCAGCTAGGAAGCTGCCAACAGCACATGATTGTGCTGTGTGCTTAGGTCAGTGTGCACCCTGCTGCTCCTGCCAAGCAATCCCTGTTGGTGGTATGGAAGTCAGGGACCACACCTCTGCATCGCATAAAGGGACATGGGTGTGGGATGCCTGGTATTGACCATGGACCAGGTTTTCAACTTCCTGAAAGGAAGCTGATATTGTAAAAGACCCTTCAATGACCTTGGCCATAAAATAGCCAGTTTAATGGTGTGTATTGTAAGGTGCTGCTGAGTAGGTGTAGCTTGTTAAAACTGTTCTCTGTCAGTTGGCTAGCAGCCAATGGCTGGGTGCTGGAAGGTTCTAGAATTTCTCTGGACTCCACATAAGGACAAGAAGTGGTTATGTGGGGGTAGGGCATTTGAAACCCTCCAGGATGGGCAGTTAGAGCAGGATGAGCCTAGTCCCCAGGGCAATGGCTTGTTTGGTGTGTCAAGGGTTCTTTTTAGAAAATTGTTTTACTTTGGTGGGGTGGCCATAACAACGTGCCACAGGCTAGGGTAACTTAAACAACAAAAATTTTGTGTCTCACAGTTCTGGAAGCTGGAAGTCTGAGATCACGGTGTTGGCAGGGTGGGTTCCTTCTGAAGGCTGCAAGGAAAGAACATTTCCCAGGCCTCTCTATGGCTTCCAGATGGCTGTCTTCTTCCTCTGCTTCTTCGCATCATCTTTTCTCTGTTGCTGTCCAAATTTCCTTTTCTTATAAGGACTCTGGTTCTATTGGATGAGGGACCACTATACTGGCCTCATTTTAACTGAATTACCTTTGTAAACACCTTCTCTCCAAATTTAGTCATATTCTAAATTATCAGTGGTTAGAACTTCCACATAAGAACTCTGTTAGCCCATGATAGCCATTTCAACGTGGGCTTTAACCTCCTTTAATTGAGCAATATTCATAATCTTCTCTGGTATTTCATTCTTAGGCATGAAAAATATTCACAGATTTTGGTTACAGAATTAATGCAGGTTTTAATCACTAAGTGATTCTTGTCCTAGCTGACTTATGATAAACCGCATGCCTGAAAGCCCCTGTTTCTTTCTTCCTTCCAAGAACATCGTTCTTTCCTCTAAAAATAGTTGACCTTACTCTGGATGTTCTTGTTCTATTTTATTTTCCTCCAGGGGATGTACCTCTTACCCCACAGCCAAAGTGCACTGATTTCCAGAATGCCAACCTCCTCCGAGGCACCAATCTCAAAGTGCAGTTTCTCCTCTTTGCACCTTCAGATCCTAGCTGTGGGCAGCTACTGGAAGAAAGCAGTGACATCCAAGACTCTGGGTTCAATGCCAGTCTGGGAACCAAACTAATTATTCACGGATTCAGGTGGGAGCTAACCAGCCAGTAGGATCTCTTCAACTGAGAACTATGAAGGGGACATAGTGCCACAGGAATTTAGTGGGGAGCAAGGGGAGGATTTACTGACCATTACATGATCCATCTCTCAAGCCCTGCTGTTTTTGAAGACATCTCATCAACACGCACACCCCTGTGTCCTTCATTCTTGTGGGCCATGCATATGTATATGCATACTCATAAACAGTACATATATGTGTGACCTTGACAAGTCACTCCATACACAGAGCTTCAGTTTCCACATCTGAATTAAAGAAGTTGTAGAGACAGTCTCAGTGGTTCCTGAGTGAAAACATCATGCTATTACCCCTGAAGTGTGGGCTGTGTGACATGATTCATCTCAGACAGTAAGGTCACAGGCTTTGTGAAGTTACCCAGGGGTGATGGCATGGTGTTTTTACTTTGGGTTTTATTTCCTTTTTTTCACTTTTTCCCTGGTTTTGTGACCTGAGAAACTTCTATTTATGGGTACTTCCATCATACCCAAAGGTTAGCGTTTCTCAGGAGTTAGAACACATCTCTTCTACAAGTTCTGATATCCTATGGTCCAAATTTTGTCATAACATATAGTCACTGAGTCTCAATTCAATCACTCCTTCCTTCCAACAACTTTCACCCGAAGTCCAAGACAAGACCAAGAACAGAAAGGTTCCCAGGAGGAACGAAGGAGAGACTGTGGTGGAATAGCAGCATTGTAGAACCACTCAAGTTGAGGGTATCTGATGAAGAGGTAGGCACAGAGGATCACCACTTCCTGATTCCTGTCCTTTCCACCTCCTGGATCCCTGGATTCCAAGCCACATAATTCCTAGACATTCCCTCCTCACTCTTGTTGCAAAGTCTGTCCTCAGGCAAGCCTCACACTCAGTCACTATCTAAGGCTGAGCCTATGCCTCCAATGCAGGGATGGCTAAGAGAGCTGGAGAGCTCATCAGGCCAGTTGTCTGTCTGCTTCTATGTCCCCCCAAACCCCTTTCCATGGCACAATCCAGTCTGCACTCCTCTGCCCACATGAGCATGCTCAGATTGTTCCTACAGTGGAGGTTATTTCAAAAACTTCATTTCTGATCCCAATCTATTGGAAAAGATTTCAGAAAAAATTTCCATCACTCTGTTTCTACAGAAGTCTCATTATACCTTAAGTTTCAGAAAAACAGGGACTATATCTTATTTGTTTTTTTATCTCTTAGAAAACACATAGCATACTACCTGGCCCATAGGTACGCAACAAAAGTTTGTTGAATGAGTGGATGAGTGAATGAATGAATGAATTAAAACATCCTCAAGGAAAGAGCCTATATTCTAGAATAAGAATTAAGGTCACAAATATAAAGTTTAAGGTACAAAGTCATCTTTTCCACAAATAACACAAACAGGAGTTGGGCAGTGCATGTGGTTTATGTAGTTTAGCATTGCACAAATGTGCCTGATTGAAAGCAGATGGGTTGAAATTCAGCTTGAGCTCTGAGCCCTGGCTTGAGGCTGCAACTATCTGGACCATAAGGCACCCAGGTATAATTTATATAAAGCCTCCTCTGTTGGCAGGAGGCTTGGCAACTTTGGGATCATGTTCTCCCTGTGTCCAAAGCACTGCAGGATAAATTCCCCCTTATACCTACTTTCTGGTTTTGACTTCTTCTCTGGGTTGGGATTAACAGAGGCTTCCATGACAATGGATATCAGCTTGGCAGGTCATTTTCCTCTCCTTTTTGTCCCCATGTCTAGGGCTTTAGGAAAAAAGCCTTCCTGGATTAATACATTCATTAGAGCCCTTCTGAATGCAGTAGATGCTAACGTGATCGCTGTGGACTGGGTTTACGGATCTACAGGTGTCTACTACTCGGCTGTGGAAAATGTGGTTAAGCTGAGCCTGGAGATTTCCCGTTTCCTCAGTAAACTCCTGGTAGGTGCAAAAGAGCTCAGGGTGATTTGGGGCTACTTATAGAGGAGAGACAGGGCACAAAGAGAAAAAAAAATCACCTGTTAAGGGGGCTCAGGGCAGAAGCAGAGCCCTTCGGGGCTTGTTGGTCTTTAGATCAAATCTCGAGTTAGTCACTTGGTGTTGAACCTGGCCGAGGCTCCTGCTCCTCCTCTGTAAAAGGAGTAGTAGATGGGCAGTGCAGATTGCCTGGAATTTAGTGGCTCCTTAATAGGGGATGTTCTGGTCATTAGTCACACACTTTGAAGTGAGGGGGTTGTCAGGGAAGGGAAGAGGAAAAGTGATCGATGGATGGGAGGTCTGCCCTTTTCTCCAAATCATGGGTGGTGGGTGTGTCTTGCCCAGGGCCCTCAGCCTCTGAAGTCTGTGGGAAAAGTTGTTGTGATCCAAAACAAATTCACTGTCAATGCCCATTCCAGGCGCTGGGTGTATCAGAGTCTTCTATCCACATCATTGGAGTTAGCCTGGGGGCCCATGTTGGGGGCATGGTGGGACATTTCTACAAAGGCCAGTTGGGACGGATCACAGGTAACATTTTCCCTGACCATCCTCCCAGGGTTCAGAGATAGAAAGGAATTGCCCTGGACATGCCTCTTTTGAGGTAGGCAGAGTGGTGTATTGAGCCATTATTTGTATGATTGAGTCATCTATCACCACTGACATTTATTTATTGTAGTTGTTTTACATAAAATGCTATCATTACTATTGCACGGTCTCTAATATTAGTATCAGAGGCTGTGTACTTTTGAGCCCCAGTGTCTAGATCTATAAAATGAGCTGTAAAATCCCTTATCTCCTTGGCCCACTGTGGGAATCACCTTCAGTTTTGCTACATACCTTCAAATGTGGGAGGGGGACTTTATGCTTCAGGAGCCACCCTCAATCAATAACGGACTAGGGCAATGTGGTAAATACCCCAACTTCCTGGCTCTTTGGTGGGATAATTCTGAGTCATGTTCCACATACTCTTCCAGTGAGGCCCCGATGGGGTGAGAACTAGATGCCCCTGAAGGTTAATATGAGCACATTAGCCATTGCCAAATGGTTGGTATTATCTAACTCATTTTAGAGCCAGAAAAACTGGGTCATTGAAGGTTACCACAAGAGAGACAACAGTGAGTGGGGCTTCTTGAGTGAGGTGGTCCTGAGTTAGTTCTCCCAAACCTTGGTCTTTGCTGGAGTACTCCATGATCTGAACTGGAGGGGTATCCAGGAAGGCGTATGGTGGTCCCATTGCAGTTCCTACAGCTGAGAGGAAAGGGAGCTCCCAATAGCTATCTGTTCTTGCAGGCTTAGACCCCGCTGGACCAGAGTACACCAGAGCCAGTCTGGAGGAGCGCTTGGATGCTGGAGATGCCCTCTTCGTGGAAGCCATCCACACAGACAGCGACAGTGAGCAGGATGGGGGTGGGGGATACTTGCGTCTGGGGAGAGGGAGTAAGCACAAGGCAGAGGCCAGGAGGCTGGCACCTAGTGGTATGGCCCTGTCTCTCTCAGTGCTTCTGCTGTACAGTCATTACGAGAATGATCTTCAAAGTCTCTTTCGGGAGTCATTCTGTGACCACTGAGACAACTGGTTTTCTTTTTAGCAGCCAATACACATAGGATTTTCATTTATGGATGAAACTCGCTTGTTTGGGAGTCCCTCTCTCTGATTCAAAACCAGACTTTGTACTGAGAAGGGATTGGGGAGGACGTTGCTGCCCAACTGACTTATGGGAAAGCTATGCTGCTTTTTCAGGGTGATTGTGTCTGGTCCCTGGGGATGGGGGGATTCCTCTCCCCATCTGGACTCCCCTTCTCCCCTGTGAACAAGCCCAATCTTCAGTGCAATGGAGAATGAGAAGCCCCCTGCCAATGGTGACAGACACAGGAAAGACGCCCCTCAATCCATTATATCCAAATTAAGCCCTTCTGACCAACTGGGAAATGAGGTGGACAGTCTTCCTCATTTCTACTTGATAGAAAATGCCCAGAGTCTATGCCAAGCACTGTACTCAGTGTCACTGAAGCAAGGAGAAATAACATCTGGTCTGACCAAAAGAGTTTTCAGTCTACTGAGATCTTGTCTCAAAATAAAAAAATAAAAAGGGTTAAGGATGTGGCTCAGAGGTTGAGAGCCCCTGGGTTCAATCCTAATACCAAAACCAAACAAAGATACAAAAAAAAATGGTACCCACATTCACCAAATAAAATCAAGAAATACTCCTCAAACAAGTTTGCATGAAATAATATTATAAACTTGGTAAATTTGAAGGAGATGTCTCATTCTATGTGGTCACAAGGCTTCTCTAGCATCCAAGACCCACAGACAAGTGATTCTGGAAGAAGCCCATGTAGCCTCGTTCACACCTTCACTGCCCAGAGGGGAAACCAAAGCCCATGGCACTCTGTCTGCCTCTGTCAGGTGAATTAACCTTGTTCATTAATAACACAAGTCCTTTATGCCCCTAATTTGGCTAACCAGATGACTTATTAGGTCTCCAGTTACCTGAGATAGGTCTTAGGCCCTTCAAAGTTCCTGATTGGATTGAAAAAAATTCATTCCATTTATTCAATCCATCTTTACTGAGCTATGTAACCAGTACTGAGAATACAGCAGTGAACAAGGCTTAGACAAGGTCCCTGCCCACTCAGAACTCATAGGCTTTGGGATCAGGCACTCATCTATTTATTCACTCAATAACTATTAGGCACTCACTACGAGCCAGGAAGTGTGGTAGGTGGTAAGGACCCAGCAGAGAAATGTCAGGCAAAAGACCTGCCATTGTGGGTCTTACATCCAAGGAAACAAATGAGTTGCTTACACATTTTGATTATTATAATGAAGAAGCAGTGAGAGGGGGGTGACAGGTAGGGGATCTGCTCCATAGGATTCTTGGGGAATATCTGCTCAAGAAGAGGTGAGGTAAATCTTAGCGGATGAGAACAAGTCAGCCCTGGGAAGGCTGGGAGAAGAGCATTCCAGGTACAGAGGATCCCTCCAGCTAGAAGTGAAATGCAGGCCTGGACACAGGTTTGTTCTAGAGACAAAAAAGGGAACCATATGGTTAGAGGGCAGCGAAGGAGGAAGAGGTGTTGAGTGTGTTGGAGAAGAGGGAACAGTCTAGGCTGGACTCTACAAGGAGCTTCCCTTTGGTTCTAAGATCCCTGAGAACAGGGCAGTGACTTGGATTTCTTTAAGAGACTGCAGCTTCTATACAGGGAACCAAGTACAGGAGGGTACTAAGGGAGGCCCAGAGACCCAGGACAGGGCAATTGCAGGGGTTGTCTGGGTGAGAGGTTGGAGACTTGGGTCAAGGTGGTGGCAGTAGAGACAGACAGTAGGAGAAAGATTCAGAATATATTTCTAAATATACTCTGAGATAGAGCTGACCACACTCTAATGGGCTGGGTGTGGGAAGTGAGGGTAAGGCTGGGATTAAGGGTGATTTCTGTGTCCCTGCTTAACCCTTGGGTAGATGTTATTAAACAAATAATTCACCGTTTCTTACAACAGTGACAGATGACCTGAAGGAGAAAATCAGGGTCCCTGGTGGTTGGGCTAACCCGGCCTGGGGTTGGGAGAGTGGTCAGATGTGCTATATGGGAGAGCCTAGGATATAGCCCCAGTGACAAGAGGAAGACTATAGTCTCTCTTAAACTCAGCTCTTTGTAGTCACATCATATTTCCACTCAGTAAAGAAAGCACAAAAGTATGTTTTGTGGGAGACTGTGGAAATGTGGCCCCAAACTTATTTATCTGAAGTACTGCTTGAAGGAAAACAGAAACTAGGAAATTTACCAAGTTTATAATATTTTTTATAATACAAACTTGATTGAGGAGTATTTTCTTGATTTAATTTGGTGAATGCACGTACCATTTTTTTGTTGTGGCTTCTTGATTTGTTTTGGTATTGAGGATTGAGCCCAGGTGCACTTAACTTCTGAGCCACATCCTCAGCCCTTTTTATTTTTTATTTTGAGACAAGATCTCACTGATTTGCTTAGGGCCTCACTGAGTTGCTGAGGCTGGCTTTAAACTCATGGTCCTCCTGCTTCAGCCTCCTGAGCTGCAGGGATTACAGGCGAGTATGGGTATCTTATACATTGATTCTTCTTTGGTTCAGCATGACTCTTCTTACAAAGTCTTGGAGCTCTTTGGAGTGGGGTGGACACAGACAGGGTGGGCTCCTAAGGCCAGAATTCAGGCATTGCTGCCAGTGGACCCTACTGTGGGTCCCGGAAGATATGTTCCTGAAGTAAGAAGGTAATAGGATTCTGTCTCTTTCAGATTTGGGTATTCGGATTCCTGTTGGACACGTGGACTACTTCGTCAATGGAGGCCAGGACCAGCCTGGCTGTCCCACGTTCATTCATGCAGGTCAGAAAGTCAGAGCATTGGTGTTTGCCTGCCGCACAAGCTGGAGACCAACATTGGTCTTCACACTGAATTGACCAGTGAGGGCCAATGAGGGTTTTCTGACAGTACCCTTTGCTGAGTCGTATAGTGCCGCACTCTGCACTTACCAAGAATCTTTGGAGACCTGAATTTCAGACAATAGTGCCTGATTTTGGAAGCATTATACTTGTGCTGCCCTCCCCACTTATCTTAGGCCCTGACACAACTTCACGTCACTCAAGCCAATCACTTCTTATTCTTCCTTGTGCCCTGATTTGTGGCAAAGCCCACACAAGCTACATTCTCTGCAGAGTGTGGCTATGGCAGAAACAAGCCAATGGGCCCAAAGCTAGTTAGCCTAGGAATCCATTCACTGCATGATCACTTCACCAAATATAAGAAACTTAACTGTTTTCTAAAATTATCTTCAAGATCTCCTCCTCCTCCTCCTCCTCCTCTTCCTTCTTCTTTGTACCCAGAAGCACTTAATCACTGAGCCACATTCCCACCCCTTTTTATTTTTTATTTTGAGACAATGCCTTGCTAAGTTGCTGAGGCCGCTTTTGAACTTGCAATCCTCCTGCCTCAGCCTCCCAAGCCACTGGGATTACAGGTGTGCTAAGATGATCTTCTTGAACACATCCAATCAATATACATTTCTTCTATTCTACATACATTCTTCTGGAATGTTCTTTTTGAATATATATTCTTCATAGCATTATTTATTTAAAAATATTAAATTTGTCAAAAGCTAAGCATTAAGGATTGTTTAGCCATATTCTTCGTATGACCATAACTAATATATTGACACTTCATATAGAAGTTTTAAATGCTGATTTCTGTTTCTATGTTTTTAATCTTTTCCGGCTTCACTATATTCTTAATACTTTAAGGATACCTTTGACAATTTTATTGAATAATCACTAATCTGCTTTACCAAATTTAGTAGTTTTCTAAAAATATGCTTCTTTTTGACAGTTTAATGAGTAATTTCAGTTATTTTGATCAGGTGGCCTAGTTTGGTTTCAATGGTGTTGGAAAATTTCAGAAGCATTTTAATGAACCACTTTTCATTTCTTCTTCATAAAAATTTTGAAAAAGGTATGGTTTGTCTCTGCCTCAGCTCCCTGTTAATGAAGGAAGGAACCTGGCTGTGGCTGGGTGTCTCAATCTCAGGGGAAAAGAAAGTCAGCTCGAAGTTCCATCCTGATTACCAGTCCCACAGAGAGGGTCCCAAGGGATGGGGAGGGGCTAAAGACCCAAGAAGCCTGCCTGGGGTTGTAGCTCACTATTTACCTTAGCCCCAGCCAATCCAGCCAATGGGAGTTGTTGCACACTTTTAAATAGGGTAGCAATAACAATAGAACCAAGCTTTTAGTAAATTGGGGAACTTGGCAGACTGATTGCATCAGTCATTTGGCCAGTCAAGTGTCAGCACTTCAGCTTCAGAGACAACTGATCATGATTGCCTCACTGCTGGGTTGGGTAGAATGAAGTTGTAAAAAATTGGCTGTGTGGTTGGTGATGAAGAAGGCAGCCAATCATGTCCAGAAGTAGAGTTGGCATCTTCCCATCTTATGAAGGAGAGTGTGCATGATCACAGAAGAATAGCTCTGACGTCAGGCAATTTCCACTGTAGATTAAGCTTATATAACTCAGGAAAAGGAAAAGGGAGAAAGTGGTAACCATGTCCATTAATACTTAAGAATGTGACTCAGGGGACATCCTATGTATTTATAGCCTTCTCGAATAAGAAATTTGGTAGAGTTACAGTAAGTAGCATGAAGGGAATTTCCATTTGTCTTGACTGAAAATTTGGCTGTTTTTTCCCTCCTGTTCAGGTTACAGTTATCTGATCTGTGATCACATGAGGGCTGTGCACCTCTACATCAGTGCCCTGGAGAATTCCTGTTCATTGATGGCCTTTCCTTGTGCCAGCTACCAGGACTTCCTTGCTGGAAACTGTGTGGATTGCTTTAACCCTTTTCTGCTTTCCTGTCCAAGGATAGGTAAAATGTCACCCTTTGGACTCACTTTGACAATTTGGGGAAAGTTCAAATCCTGCCAGTTGTCACCTCTTTACCTTCTAAGTTCCAATGGTTGAACTATCCAATTGAGGGAAAGAAAAATTAACTCAAGAGGTGTTAGCCTGTTCTCACAGAAGATAACAGCTGGCCCTCTGTGTTCTGCCTCTCACCAGCTCTCCTGCTCCCTGCTGCCACACCCCCTCTGCACTGACAGCCCCTCTCATCTGGACGCCCAGCCTCAGGACACTCTCTAGAAACATTGGCACAATGCAGAGCCCCTGCCCTTCTCTGACAGATACTTCTATAAGTCCTTCTTGCTAGGTTGGCCATCTCCAGCTCTTCACAGCCCCTTAATTAGTGTGTTCTGGGGAAACTCTAAAGTGGCACACGTGCCCACTTCAGAGGTGCGACACTGTGATGGCCACATGCCAGCCAGTGTGGAAGGAACTAACAGCTGGGCCACTTGGGCATGTTCCGGAATGACTCAGCCAGTCTGGGGAGAGAAGGCTGATGGATCTGTCCTCTAACTTGCCTGTGTAGACTATTGCTGCAGATATCCTGGGGTTATCCAGGGTGAAAAACTCCTGAGTAGTGGAAATACTCTTCCCCCATTCCACACTCTCCCACCTCCCACCACTCCAAACTGCAGCAGCCTAACATTGCTTATACAAATGAAGTGGATACCTGCTTGATAAAATGTTAGAGGAAGGGTATCTTACCATAACAAAACAAGCCAACACTATTTCAGGCTCAGTGGGTGTGGTCTGCATTGTCCCCAGATGTGATGGACCAGTCGATGTAACAGCCACTTCCCATTGACTGCCCAGCCTCAGCTCTCTCTCCACTTTCCCTTGCACTGAACACCCTAGGGATGCTAACCATGTGTACTTCCAAGGGTATAGCACATTTCCTCATCATGTGGGCCTTTTCCCTAACTCTATTCTCTGCCCTGATCACCCTCTCCCTGACTGCCATCTGCAGTCTCCAGGTCCAATATTTCCCTTGCACTGTTTTTGCTGCACAGGATACAAATGCCATTAAGCTGTCATGTAGATTGATTTGCAAGAAAAAGACATAATTTTAAATTTCTTACAATTATCTATTGAGAATGGGTCATATAGCCAGGCATGGTGGCATACAGCTGTAAAACCAGCATCTCAGGAGACTGAGGGAGGAGGACCGGGAGTTTGAGATCAGTTTGGGCAACTTAGAGAGATACTGTCTCAATATAAAATTTTTTTTAAAGGGTTGGAGGTGCAGCTCCATGGTAGGGTGTTTGTCTAGTATGTGCAAGGCCCTGGGTTCAATTCCCAGCACCTGGAATGAGTACACAGTGTAGCTGTCTGTTTCTGGGTATGCGAATTAATTTGTATATGGCTGGGTGCTGAGCCCAGAGCTCAGACTCTGGTCACACAAGACTTGGATTTGAATCTCAGCTTCTCCATTTCTCCTGAAATGGCCTCCTCTTTGCTTCTTAATTTCCAGGGCTAGGAGACCAAAGTGTTATCAAGATAGAGCCGCTTCCCAAGGAAGTGAAAGTCTACCTTCTGACCATGTCCACGGCCCCCTACTGTGGTGAGTAGGGAGAAAATGCATGCTGTGTCAATGTGCCTTTTGGAAGAGTCCAGGACTCCAACCTGGACTGTATCCAGCCCAGTGTTGGAGCCCAGCTGGGAGGCGAAGGACTGGGGCAAAGATATACTGGGAGGAGCAGTTCCTGGTCTTAGATGGAACCAGACTGTAAGAATGAGGCCAGTCCACACTTCCACAGATGAGGTCTTGGGATATTCTATCGTTTATGTACTGATCCTCTTTTCTCCTCTCACCCAGATTTGCTCTGAGGGTTGGGTCTCTCTAGAGCAGTATTTGCTCACACTTCTGGGTCCTTCCTTCCTACACATTTTCTTCCCCCTCCTTGATGAACACTGTATATGTCTCCCACCAGGGCAGCCCTACTGGATGAGGGTCCTGGGTAATGCACCCTCCGCTCACCTTCCCCTTTACAGACACATTCAAATGGTCCATAGTTGCTTTCACTGCATTTCTTCGAAGCTAAAATGTCCGTGATTGTAAAAGATGTAAAACATGAAAGCCTGTCTTAGGACAATGTAGTTCCTTCTTCCCCATGCTATTTATGTCTTCACTGTACTTCCTGGTTTATGTGTGTTGTCTTGGGGTCTTCCTGACTGCTTTGTGATGTATACAGGGCACAATTGTGCTGGTTTGGATGATACATTATGTGTCCATCATTTTAACTGATTTTCTGATTAGCTTGTGTTGGAGTTAATGGAGGGGTCTTTGTGACTATTTCTTCCAGTTACTGGAAGGCCTAGTGCAATGTGATATGGAGCCCAGAGCTCAGACTCTGGTCACACAAGACCTGGATTTGAATCTCATCTTCTCCAGGCTTATCGGCTGTGTGATCAGGATCAATTTACTTAAGCTTTCTGGACTTCTTATGTGGAAAATGGGAACAATAACAGTACCTACTTGCAAGAATCAATTGTGAGGATAAAACAAAATAGTATAAGGGAAGTCTCTGGCACAGTGATTGGAACCAAATAAAGAAGCATATCCTTTCCTTCCCTTAGAGAATTTGAGAGAAGAACAGATGGAGGTGTTGCTACCTTCAGGCCAGAGAGAATTCATGGCCACATCTCTCAGGGTCAGAGTAGGTTGCAGAGTCAACAGTGGCCTTTTTACGCGTGTCAGTCATTGGCCAGCCCAACTCTGAGAGAAGTGGGTGAGGAAAGGGAAGCTCTGAGGGACCAAGCACATTCTTGCCAACACTTACTGTTGTTTGTATTCTTAATAGCTGTCATTCTGACTGGAATGAGATGAAATCTTAGAGTAGTTTTGGTTTGCATTTCTCTAATTGCTAGAGATATTGAACGTTTTTTCATATATTTGTTGATTGATTGTATATCATCTTCTGAGAAGTGCCTTGGCCCATTTATTGACTGAATTATTTGTTTTTTTGGTGCTAAGATTTTTGAGTTCATTATATATCCTAGAAATTAATGCTCTATCTGATGTGCATGTGGTAAAAATTTGCTCCCATTCTTCAGGCTCTCTATTCACTTCATTGATTGATTGTTTCTTTTTCGAGAAGAAGCTTTTTAGTTTGAATCCATCCCATTTATTGATTCTTGATTTTAATTCTTGTGCTATAGGAGTCTTATTAAGGAAGTCAAGTCCTAATCTGACATAATGGAATTTGGGCCTACTTTTTCTTCTACTTGGTACAGAGTCTCTGGTTTAATTCTTAGGTCCTTGATCCACCTTAAGTTGAGTTTTGTGCATGGTGAGAGATAGGGGCTTAATCTCATTTTGTTGCATATGAATCTCCAGTTTTCCCAGCACCCTTTGTTGAAGAGGCTATCTTTTCTCCAATATATATTTTTGACCCTGGGACTCTTGAAGGTTAAAAGCATTTTAAGGTCCCTGCTAAGATAGATTCACAGACTCCTGATTTTTCTGTTCATGTTTGTTGTGAGACCTCCTCCTTCTACCAAGAAACATGGCCCTGTATGTTCAAAAACCACAGAGAGACACAGAAGAGAGCAAGCCAGCACGAACACCTGCTCACCTGTGTATTGTAAGTCTCTCATTCTGAGGATGGAAGCAGGTCTCCCCTCCAGGACCAGGCATGAGCAAGCCTATCTAAGAATGCTCAGGTGGGGCCCAGCTGCCAGCTCACAGCTATCCAGCCACTCCCAGGCTTTCATGGCATTGGGCTCCCATGCCAGTACCCTTGGTCCGCTTCCACCTCAGCACTGCCCATGAGGACAGTGGTCACCCTTGATTTCTGCCAAGCATGTGCCAGTATGAGCAGACAATTTTCTATAAATAATATTTTTAAACAATATTACTTTTGCTTTATAGAACAGTTTTTCACAAATTGCCTTCTCTCCATTACCTCATCTGATCCTCACCATGTCCTATTGGTGATATTGGGATTACTGCTTATAGTTGAGGGAACCAAGACACAGCAAGGTTCAATGGCTTAGGTCAGGTGCCAACAGCCTGTGAAAAGCACGTCTGGCCTTGGATCCAGAACTCCCAACCAGCCAGTCAGGGGCTCTCTGCATGCTGCTACCTATGTCCTACTCCCATGTAGATTTGATCTTACTACCAGTTCTCATCCATTCAACCTTAGGCCTGGGTTTCTTGGATTTTCCAGAACCATGTAAAGAAAAGACAGGCAGAACCTTAAGAAAATTTCTCCATCAATCATATCTGTTAGCAAAAGAAGATGTGATATCATGAGTCAAACTCATCCCAGAAAATTAAATTTCTAAAGCTTTCATAAGTTAGGATCACAGGTATCCACTTCAGTTCAGACTTTGTCTATCCCCACAACAATCAACATCCCATAGTAAACAACTGGGAGGGAGAGATGGAAGTCATGGCCTTTGGTGTTTTCCCTGTGGAGGGAGGAGCATACAAGCATCTCTTTTCTTCTCATGAGTTTCTGGCATCTTGGTGCTTGCCAGAGAGTTCTGTTACTAATCCTGTTGGGCCCAGAAGTACCACAGCACTCCTTCAACTTAGTACTGAGTTCACCTATATCCCTTGAATGTCCCTCACCACCACCCAATATTCATCCAGGAAATGAAGCAATTGAAAAAGTAAAAGTACAGACAGGGGAGAGGTGAAGAGTACATCTTTAACCATGTTCCCATCACCCAAGGAGCCTGGGAAATTTTTCTGAGAACAAAGTTACTGCAAAATGCTACCAGGTGCACCTACTACTTGATAAGAAAAGGATGGTGCATTAGGGGAGTTGTAATCTTCCTTACCTTTTCTTGCTAGAGGGATGATAAGCCCTGAGGGTATCACCATCTGCCAGGCTGATTGCCCAGTCTGTGTCAACAACACCCTCTTTGAGAGTACCAGCATCCGTGCTGCCCAAGGGAGGGTCAAGATGCCACACAGTTGACCAGCTGCCACAGGGAGGGGAATAGCCTTCTCTTATACACATAGCTTGGTTCTCTGACACTGTGTTTGGGAGGGGGAAGATCACTACTGTCTTTTAGGAGTGAATTATTTAGCATATGTCTTAGTCTATTTGTGCTCCTATAACAAAAATCTGAGACTGGCTAATTTATAAAGAATGGAAATTTATCTTTTCATAGTCTGGAGACTGGGAGGTCCAAGATGAAGGTGTTGTCATTTGGCACCTATGAAGTCTGTTCTCTTTGCTTCCAGATGGCACATGTTGCTGCGTCACTGCCATTCTTCATATGGCAAAAAGGCAGTTTGGAGCAAAGGGCCCTGACTAGTTCCACTGAGGTCTTTTTTTTTTTTTTTAATACTGGTGATTGAACCCACAGGCACTTACCATTACATTCCCAGTCTTTCTTTTTAAATTTTTATTTGTTAGTTTTTGAGATAGGGTCCCACTAAGTTCCCCTGGATGGCCTTGAACTTGCAATCCTCCTGCCTCAGCCTCCTGAATATCTGGATTACAGGTGTGTGCCACCAGGCTCAGCTCACTAAACTACTCTTGAGGAATCTGTTCTCATGACTTAATCACTTCTCAAAAGTCCCCACCTCTTCATACTGTTGTGTTGAGGGTTAAGTTCAAATGTGACTTTGGAGGGGAAACCAACATTCTAACCATAACAGTAAATGCTAGATTCTTTTGGGTTCAAGATTACATAACCATGATAAAGACACCAAATAAGGGAGAGTGAGACATTCTGGTTCTACAGGTAATAAAACTGACACTGAATGCTTCCTAGGTACAGACACTGTCCTAATAATTTTATATGTATTAATTTGCTTACTTCTCACTCTGACCTGTGGGACATCTATTTTACTATTCCCAATTTACATTGAGATGACTTGGGATCTGGATCTGCTGTGGGGTACACAGCTACTAAGAAGTAGAGCCGAGATTCCCGACTGCTCTGCCACTTTTGGGGGCTTTCCAAACATTGCATCTCTGCCTTCTGCCTTAGTCTCTGCTGTGCTTTGGTTTCCTAGTGCATCACAGCCTCGTGGAGTTTTACTTGCAGGAGCCGAGAAGAAAGGACACAAGCATCAAGATCACCTTTGTTAGCAGCAATGTCACCTCCTCAGTCAAGATCACCATGTACGTAAGTGTCCCACGTGGCTGACCCCTCTCCTCAGGAGCTGCCTTTACATTGTCCAAGTGTACACACTCCAAACATCCCAGGTCAGGCTGAGATTGCCAACAGTTGGACCTAGATGACCCGGCTGGTGCAGCACCTGTGTAGACTGACCCATAGACGCATTCTGGGGAAATGTCCCAGGTTAGTACGGGTTAGTATGGGATTAGTACAGGTCCAAGCATAGGGTATTCAGATGACAAGGCAAGCAGGCAGCAGTAATGGGATGTCCCAACAGGTGGTTAGAACATAGAAATCAGGTCCCTAATAGGAAACAGTGCTCAGGAAGGCCTCAGTCACTAGCCCAGGGAAGGTTGGCCAGAGTTTGGGGACCACCCAGGATTTTGGCAGCAAGTCAGTGAGCTGAGTACTTTCTATTGGATCAATTCAAGATCATGGTATTTCTAGAAGGGTGTTTGCCTCACCTCCCCAGAACACTGTAGGTCGGTCAACAGTGGCAGAGTGATGTCAATGATGCACAGTCCTGGCTGTGTCTTAGAATCACCTGGAGAACTTTAAAAATGGGGTCCACCCCACCAAAGTTCACTCCAGATGAACCACACAGCCAAAGCTCCATGAGTGAGTCTAATGGACATCCACAGGTTAGTGCCTCCTCCCCAAAAGACTTACATGAATTTTGAAGATGGCCACCAGAACATGTTAGCTTCTACCTTCATTTTTTTAAATTTTTAATCTTTAAGATCAAAAATTGGGGATGGGGCTTCCAAGGAGAAAGTATGTTCTTTTTCCTACAATCTTTAGCTTTGAGCAACACCAACATTAACTTTGAATTGTAGAATTTACTGGAGTCAAGTTCCCAAATTACTCACATAAAGCATTTTTCATATTCCTTCTATTTTGTAAGCTCCTCAATCTAAGCAGTTTCTTAAAAAGAACAATCTTATTTTTTCTCTACCATATTTCAAAACACTTTGAAGAGTAGGGAATTTTTAAACAGTTATACAGTATCTTCCCTCAAAAGAAAAAAACAAACTATATGCTTAACCTCAGACTAAAAGCTACACCCAAAAGATATGTCATCACTGCCAAGGAAAGAGAAATTGGGCTGGTGAGGAAGGACCCACCCTGCTACACGGTGTGGAAGGGACCATGGCCCTTCTTTCCCTCTTTCTGCCCCAGAGCCCAGGGAGGAACAGAAAGGGTGGGCAGACCAGACCAGGGCCCAGGAGGCAAGTTCTTTCCCTCTAGCCTGGTGCAGTCCTTGCTGTCCTTCTTCCTGACTCCCCAACATCATACCCTCAGGACTCTTCTGGAAGGGCTGAGCCTTGTTCCAAATTTGATGACTTTCATGGAAGGCCTCTTCTTCCACACTTGGATCTTACCATCTCTGGCCTTTATCTAAGGTCCCACAGACCTTTTTGAAGCACTCCACCAGGCTGGGCACTTCACAATCTGCCTGCATCTTTGTCTCATTCTCCTTCTTCAACTTTGTCACTGATGAGGTGGTGCCTGCATCTTGTACACTGATGGGGAAACTGAGGGCAAGGCCCAAAGAGTGGATTAAGAGAGACCTGGGCATTTTCACTCTGGGCCTTCTAGGTGGAAGTCCAACTGTTCTGAACACTGTGGTTCAAGCTCATGGTGGCCCATGGGGAAGCTGGGATTTATACTTAGGACTGTGTGAATCCAGGGCTACCTTGCTAGGTTAGGTCACTTGTCCAAAGCCAGATAGCTTAAAGAGTCAAAACCTGGGGTCCACCCCAGCTCTGTCTGACTTCAAGACCTATTTTGTTGTTGTTATTATTGTTTTTCCATCTGTACATTCATACCTGGCTTAATGCAGAGTACCCTTACACTATATTCTTTGAACTGAGGGGCCCTAAAAGAGGATTTCTATTTTCAAATAGTTGCATCTTAAAGTAAAGCTCTCCTCTACTTGTGAATCCAAGAGTAAGGGACATTTTTCCATATATGAAATTCTAAGAATTCTATTTTGCCACAGGGTCTACTCTGTGAATAAAATTCTCAAAAATCAAGAAGTATTTCTTGAGTCACGGTCAAGACTGAAAATGTGTGGGTAGAGGGGCTGGTGAAGTAATACAAAGGACCATGGTTCCCACCTTCAAGGAGCTAGTCCCTTTATGCATGACAACCAGCCAGTGTGATCAGCAAAGTCCTATCACAGCCAAAGAGGAAGTGAAGCAGAAAGTACCACAGACATTCACTTTCCCTTTCCCTGACCCTAGACCTGGACAGCAACTCCGGGGAAGAGGAGTCATAGCCCACCCTGAGCCACAGTGCCAGATAAAACAAGTGAAATTAAAGTTTCAGGCTTCCAGCCAGGTTTGGAATAAAAACAAGAGTACCATCGTTGGGAAGTTCTGCATGGCTCCTCTGCCCGTCAATGACAGGTGAGCCCCCGTACCCAACCCCACCCCAGACACACACACACACACACACACACACACACACACACATAAACACACCAAGCAACCACCCCTCCCTTAGGTGCATTGCTTGTTGACATTCAATTTTGCTGTGGTATTTACCATTTTAGCAGCAGAGAGGACAAAAACCCAGGGTTTTCCTGAAGCTCCCTAGTGGGACCTCTAGGGTTGGGGATGTTAGGAAGGATGACAAGGAGGGTGGCATAAGAAGCAAGAAAAGGAGGATGGGCTTTGATTCTCCACCTCCACTTCAATATAAGAAACTCACCTTTATAACTGCTTAATGTGTTTGGTATCCATGTAAGGTTTTATTGGAACAACATTTTCTCATTGCCTATTTCCTCCTACTTAGCCTCCATTTCAAGTGTGTCTCTGGTACAGTCATGGCTATGGATCTGGAATCCACATTCCCTTTCCCCTTCCTCTAGCAGGCATTTATATTATTTGTATTACCACCCCTGGACACTTGGAGGTCAAGGATAGGCTCCATTGTAGAAGACTTTAAACTCCTGTCACTGGACATCATGGGAACACAGAGACAAATAATTGACAGCCCTCTTTCTTCACCAACCAAGAAACTGCCTCCTGTTGCTCTTCTCTTGCAGTAAAAACACAGTCTGTCTGCCTGAGCCAGTGAACTTACAAGCAAGTGTGTCTGTTTCTCATGACCTGAAAATAGCCTGTGGATAGCATAAACGTGGGTAGGACACCTCCCTGGACTTTTTTTGAGGAAAATATGGTGAGGGACATGTATATGTGTATGCAACATATGCTAGACTATTGCTACTAACGAGGAAGGTCAAATTCTTGATTATATTCCTCATAATCAGTTTCTATGGAGGGGAGATGACTCATTTTACAGAACTTGGTCCCCATTGCCGATCTGAAAAGCTCACATGGATGCTATTTCAGCTTCCCTATTCCTACGTAACTGCAATTGCCTCACATCCTTGAGCATCTATACTTAGGATGCCATTGAAACAGAGAAGTTTTTTTTTTTTTTAAATAAAACATCATGGAATTTCTGAATCATTTAAATATTTTATTGGAATGGAAATTCCCTTATGTAGAAAAAAATGATTTGTAGTCTATGGGATTGGAGAAGACAGTAGATATTGAATTCTCTGTATTAAAATAGCAACTGA
This sequence comes from Marmota marmota marmota, assembly GCF_001458135.2. Lineage (NCBI taxonomy): Eukaryota > Metazoa > Chordata > Mammalia > Rodentia > Sciuridae > Marmota > Marmota marmota. The sequence goes on along the minus strand of NW_025999968.1, from coordinate 536,553 downwards.
AAATTAGTTGGAACAAAAGAGGGGATGAAGAGTGGGGATGGGGAGGGCGCCACTGACCATCCTGGTGCCTCCTTTGGGTCTCTGGAAGGTTTGGAGGATTTTGATCTTTGTAAATAACCTTGTTACCAGTCATAGTCCATCAAAAAAAAAATTAAAATAAAATAAGCAAACAAAACCAGATGGTGAGCTCAAATTAAAAGTACTGTTTTCAATCATCTGTTGTGGGGAAGCAGTTGTCTGGAGCTAGTGGCGTGGGGGCTGCTGAGACATGGGGCCTGAAGTTGCGCGGAGAGAGCACCTGAGCCTGGAAGCAGAGGGGGCTGGGAACAGCCAGTCCTCCGGGGAGGAAGCGATTCCTGACATCACTTTTCTGGCTCCTTCATCCTCTTGCTCATCCTACCCATTGAATGACCCTCAACTGGAAGCCAGAAGACAAGAAACACCTCAGTATAGCCCAAACAGGTCCAGGGCAAACATCAGAACAAAAAAGGGTGGGGATGGGTAGGGTGGGTTAAAAATGTTTGGGAAACAAACACATATGATATTCACCTTCACCACCATTCCTCCTAGATTCTTCTCTTTAACTATTTTAAAAAATGAAATAAATATTCTTTAAAAGGAAACTGCTGACTTGTTGATTCTCCCTCCATACCAAAGTTGGGCAGAATGACGTAAGCAGCAGGCTGCAGTTACTCCCCTGGGCCACTCACCCAGGGCAGCTGAAGCCAGAGCTTCCGCCTTTCCAAGCTGTGAAAATAAGCAGATGGCCAGGTGATGCAATGTGAATATTAGCCCACAGGCTTAATTAGCATGGTCACAGCCAATAGACGATGACACATCTGAAGAACCCACATGTTCCCCAATATGTAGGCTTGGAATTTTCTATTTTTTCAAAACCAAAAAAAAAAAAAAAAACTCTCCTCCTTCATTTTCCTTGCTGCTTGTTGCTTTTCTTCCAAGTGTGGATAAATCATATTACCCTTTTGTGATCAAAATTATGTCCCATGATGTTGACATTGAGGTTAAAATGACCTGACCTGCTTTTCTCTGACCTCATACTTTCCATTTTGCTTTTGGGCATAGCTGGGGGTGTTTCTTCATTAATAGCTTCTTATTTTAAAGCAGCACTAAATCCACTCACATGTTATTTTGCTCCCCATAAGAAATGTTAGATTATTACCTTAAATGGAAAAAAAAACAGCTTCCCTTATAAATTAACCCTAGAAATAAATACAATGAGAACCCGACAATGTTTAAAATTCCAACTAAATACTGTGGTCTGCCAAAGGCTCTAAGCCCCAGGACTATTTTTTCCCCCTAATTATAAAGGGAAGGTTGGCAAGTACAAGAGATGTTACAAATTTATCCACAATGAATGGAGATTTTCTTCTATTTGTAACAGTGGATTAAAAGAAAATGAAACATGCAAGATTTCTCACTGTGGGGTTTAATGTTATTTAATGGTGGGTCTGTGTGCCACTAACAGTTAACTTGTGCAGAGTACATGCCCTCACTATGGGAAACCTGACTTGAGTAGGTAGGATGTCTGTGGGGTTAGCAATAGCAGGAAGTTAATCGTAACTCTGCTCCATGGCAGGCCAAAGGCAGAGTTTGGATGGCTCTCCACACCCACATTGCTCACAGGACTCTGCTAAGACATTTTCATGAGCAGAGACTATTATTTATTTATTATATTATTATTTATGATTTATTTGACAGAAATAATTCAGTCAAAAGTTAGATTCACCACCAACTGCAAGACACACTGCTGAAACTGCAAAGCAACTTGACCCTGGAAAGCCACACAATAAGAACAGCTGATACTGCATAGCTTTCTATTATGCTCCAGGTATTTGAGTGTTTCACACATGCTAAAATTTTATCCTTCCACAAGCCTATGAATACCCCCACTTTACAGATAGAAAAACTGAGCCTGAAGATCTATCAAGATAATAGGACTAGTAACAAAAGAACCAGGATTCAAATATGAGCTGTCTGGCTCTAGAGTAGGTGATTAATCATTCCTCAAACCAAGCTCAGGAACAGTACACCTTAAACCCATGGAAAAGGAAGCTTCCAACAATGGAAGCTTCCAGGACTGGCTACATGATTTTCAGAGAGAACTGCAAAATGAAGATCTGTGCTCTTTGCAAATAAATAAATAAATAAATACAATTAAAAAAAAAAAAGAATTCAAGATGATGATAGCACATTAGGAAATAAATTGTGGGCCCTTCAAAATGTAGGGCCCAGTGTAATGGCACAGGTACATGTCCAGGAAGCCAGTCCTGCAGCCGGGTGAGACACAGCCACTATTAATGCCCAGATGCGCTGGACAGTCCAGTCAAACTTGTGTAGTGTAACTGAGTCTAGATCCAGACAAAGCTTCAGTTGGCTAAGGAAGACAGTTGTAAAGGATGAAAAAATCAGCCAGGCACAGTGGTGCATGTCTGTAATCCCAGCGGCTTGGGAGGCTGAGACAGGAGGATCGCAAGTTCAAAGCCAGTTTCAGCAAAAAGCGAGATGCTAAGCAACTCAGTGAGACCCTGACTCTAAATAAAATACAAAAAAAAAAAAAAAAAAAATAGGGCTGGGGAGGGAGGTGGCTCAATGGTCAAGTGCCCCTGAGGTAAATCCTCAGTACCTGTTCCCCCACCAAAACAAAGGATGAATAAAAATCAAGGTTCTAGGGTGTTTGGGAGGGGTGCAAGTGTTTCATCTGATGTTCAGATTCTGGGGTCTTCCAGTGTCAAGCACCACTTGATTTTTTAGGCAAACCATAATTAAGGCTTTTTAGCCCTTTCTACACTAGAGACTGGGAGAGTTTGGTCCCCAAAGGTACAGCACTGTGACAGGTGGGAGGAAGCCCATCTCCATTTGCATTTGGGGACGATCTTTCTCAACATGTGGGGCACTGGAGGCCTAGGGCACATTGACGAGGAAGAAAGTGGCTTCCTGACATCTTTTGATGTCTGATGATGAGACCGGACAGAGGAAAGACCTTCCAGCTATGTCTTACAGCTTTGAGGTCACCTAGGTACTGTGGGGTGGTAAACAGTGAGGAGGCTGCTTCTGAAGAGCAGGGCGGGCAGCTTCCACAAAGGAAATCCAGCTGAAATTTTGTCGATCTTTTCTAAGAAGCAACTTTTGGTTTTCTAGATTCTATTTCATTACTGTTCACTCTAATCTTTAATATTTTCTTCCTTGATTGGATATTTTCCCACAATTTTTAAAATAGAAAAAGCCAAGCTTATGACTTGACTCTTATTTTCACTTTTGATTTGTCAAAAGGCAAAAGATTCTTCATGGCCTACTGCCCCAAAATGGTAGTGTCATGGGATCACAGAGAGTTCTGGGGAAAAGGTAATTGGTTAATAAGACAAATGTTATTCTGCTACATACAAATTACTTATTTTTCACTTCTGGACTCAAATATCTGTTTCAGGAGACAAATTTGGAATGGAATTTCCCCTAAAATAACCCTCAATAAAATCGGAGATATAGAATGCACTAATTTTCTCACTAAAATCTGAGCCCCTAGTGGTGGTTTAGTAGGCCTCCTCCTTTGGAATTCCTAGAAGGAAGACCATTGTCTAAAAATCATATTCCTCAGGACAGAAGTTTAGAGTGCTCTAGGAGAGGCCAAAACATTTTGGGGTGTCTTTTGAGCTCATCCTTTCTCTGAGAACTGACCCCTGTCTAGGATGGGTCTACTGTAGGACCTTGTCCTTAGCCTTAGTTGATTGGACTAGCAGTGGACACTTGAGCTTGACCAGTTATATTTCTCTTGTAAACTTGAATTGTGACTAAGGCAACCAGTCCTTCTCTTCAGGTAATTGGAATTCTTATATGAACTTGAGAGCTGAGGGTAGTTATAATTCCCCATATAATATAGAATTTAAAAACAGGGAAGGCTGATATGTAAGGAAAGAGAAACATGTTAAAGGTCTCCTGAGAGAAACAGAAAGATGATGTTGGGTTCCCTGATGCCTTTCTATTTCCCTGGTCTAGTCCCAAATTGAAACTTAGTGGCAGTTCTAACCTTGGATTCCCTAAGACAGCCCTGTGTCCTTATAATGAACCCCGCTTTGCTTCATCAAATTATCATTATCAAAAAATAATAAAATTTTCTGAGCATTTAGTATGTGCCAGGGAGGGTTCCAATCACTTTACCTAAATTATTTTATGTAATACTCCCAATAACTCCATGCAGTACTTCATTTTATATATTAAAAAACTGAAGAACATAAAAATTAAGTAACTTGCCCATGACATGCAGCTAGCACTGGATGAAAAATCAGGATTCATGCCAGGACGGTCAGACTTGGGAGCCTGGGCTCTCACTACTGTGTTAGACAGCTAGGCCTGCTCAAGTCGTCATCAAGTACTTGCAACCAAAATGTCTTATCTAAATGAAGATCTCTTCAGCCTGAACCCACTCTGTCTAACTAAAATTATCTTCCATTTTCTCCAAGGTGCTGAAGACTGTAGTTACCTAAAACATACTATGGTCTATGTCTCCTCCACGATTTTGCTCTCCCCTGCCCACTTCCCAGTTCTGTGTCCTGATGTCATTTCAGTCAGTACTTATGGTGCATTTCGGTAGTGGTCAATAGCTTATTGCATCCATGTCAGGCTTTCAGGGTGAGATATAAGGAGCTTAGAAGCAGAGCTATTTTTTCTTTCTCATAGGAAGGATGCAAGAAAAGCCACTTGAATTGGATTAAAGAGAGTAATCTTAATCATGGAAACAAAGGCAGCAAAAGGAGTTCAGGCATAAGAGAGTCTTTACTTTAAAGGATCAGTTGATGTCTTTTCTATGTTTCTAGAATGGTCTTCATTTATTAATCTTTAAAATCTCACTTGCCAGTGTTGCATTTCAACATTGTAAGTCTCTATAGGAAGAAATCACAGTGGTAAATAAAAGATATTCTATTAAAACATAAAATTTCCTTAATTGCTGAATTTTCAATGAGCCCTTGACCTCCTTTGCTGAGTGGTCCCTTTCAAAGCTCAATACTTTGAAAGTGATGTATATGCTTTTCCCCAATCTCAAACATACCCTGACCTCACTCTCAGACACAGCTCAGACCCTGTGATGACCATCACAGCCTTCCCTCCACCCTAGAAAAGGCTGGCTTCTTTCCCTTTGAGGAAAGTTTGGGGGTGATGAGAACACCCCAGTGTCCTAGTTCTTCCATGCTCCTATGAAGGACTTTAAGTCCTCTCCAACCCTCGATTTTCACCCCTCAGCTATGAAACCATAACTGCTCGCTTTATATATCCATCTAGTATCCTGACAATAGCCCAAACTCAATCCATCCAAAACCAAATCAAGATCTTCCCCTAAGTTGTTCTTCTTCTCCTTGTGGAATAGCCACACCATCACCTAATCACTCAGGCTTGAAGCCTGAGTTATCTCAGACTCAGAACACCACAGTGCTAATTATTTAAAGAAAAAAGTCATTTCCGTCTTTTCCCCCAAATATCTGATTTACTTTTAGACACTGTCTCTCAGTTTCTTCAAATGTTCCTGAGATTCGTCTCTTCCTCTCTGTAAGGCTCTGGATTTGGGCTCCAATCTCTGTACTGGTCTCTTTTCCTGCAGTTTTTTTTCCCCCTCTCTGATCCATTGTTTTACTTGCCAAGATTTTCACTGAATCCCCCTAATGTCCTTAGAATAGGGACTACCTTGACTTCTAACCCAGACTCCAAGAATTTCTGTGGCCAGAAATCAAGATCATTTTTCTTGATTTCTCTCATACTCTTTCCCAAAAGGAAGTTTTTAACCACAGCAGAGTTGATCTTCTATGATTTTTATCATGTTCTTCAAATAAAACATGTAGACTAATCATGGACCCACAGAGTGTTGGGAAAGGAAGCCGCGGCCCAGAAAGATTAAGGGAATTGCCCAGAGTCCAACAGCCACCAGAGAAGAGCACAGCCAGCCTTCCTTTTATATTACACTGCACTTCTAGTCACTTTTGATGACTTTGATTCCTTTTGACATGTGATCACTTTTTGAAGATAAACAAAGGACGGTGTTTGTTTGGAAGAAAATAACTCACTTACTCTTCCGCTGCTGCCTTGAAACTCTGGTTCTCTGACACCTACTCAGGCCTAAGCCAGTAAACAGATTATTATTTTGGATGTAACTGAAGGTTGGAGAGGTGGAAGGATATCTAGGTAAATATCCAGGGAAGGGCAGCCCAACAGGTAGAGTCCCTACTCTGCAGTGCTGGGGTCAGACTGCCTCAGCTAAAATGTTCCTTCTCTCTGGTCATCATCATCCTTTCCAACTTTAAAATTCCCAGTGCTCACTCATCCTTCCCGGGAGAGAATTAATAGTCTGTCTCCCCAATCCTGAGATCAGTCCCTTTGACTCTACCCAAAGTTCTATCCAGAACTTGTTCTTAGCCATATTTCTTATCTGGAGAGTACAGAGAAATAGGTAAAACTGGAGACAAGCAATCACAAAACCATCAATCATATTTAGTCACTCATTTGACAAACCTTTGTTGTGATTTTTATCATGCTCTTCAAATAAAATGTGTAGACTAATCATGGACCCACAGAGTGTTGGGAAAGGAAGCTGTGGCCCAGAAAGATTAAGGTAATTGCTGTGTGCCTACTACATGCCAGGCACTGTTCTGATGAAAACCCTCTTAAAAATGATTATAATTGGGCTGAGGATGTGGCTCAAGTGGTAGCGTGCTCGCCTGGCATGTGTGCAGCCCGGGTTCGATCCTCAGCACCACATACAAACAAAGATGTTGTGTCCGCCAAAAACTAAAATAAATAAATATCAAAAATTCTCTCTCCCTCCTCTCTCTATTAAAAAAAATGACTATAATCCATTGGAGTCTTATTGTGTGCAAAGCGTAGTTTTAAATGCTTTTATAGACATAGACAAAGCCATAGGTACAGATCCATTGCATTTTTATAGCTTCATGTGATAAGTTTACTTTTGCTCATTACTGTTTTGTTATTATCATTTTGTTTGCATTTCATTTTGCTATCTTACATACCAGCAAGCGCAGATACAGAGCAGTTCAAGAGACTAGAAAATGAAACAAAGCCAAGTAGCAGAGCTGAAATTTGAATCCACATGGTCTGACTACAGAGCTTTGTATCTGTGACCCTGTTTCCTTGTTGATAGAACATCCTAACCTGATGCTTACTCACATCACCCTATGACCTTTAAAAAGAGAAAAACAAAAAGCTTTCATTTAACAGATATTGCCTGTAATGGCAAGGTGTCTGGTCACATGCTAGGTGCTGAGACTATAAATACAAAATAAGACAAGGACTTTTCCCTTTGGAAGCTCACACATGAGCAGAAAAATAGTAACAAGAGCTATATGTGCCAGTGGTAGTGGTTTACAATGTACCTTAAAATACACCAGCATATAAAGACTCTGGTGTGAGTTCATTTTAGCAGCGACCGTAGGGGAGTTTGATCAATTATCCAAATCAGGAATCAGGGGCAGTCGTCACCTGGCATTTCATCAGAAGCTCACAGTCCAGAGACAGTTACAATTATCAGCTCAATTATTTTTCTATCCCCATATAAACATCTCAACCCTCAGAATCTCTTAGATTCCAAGCCCCAGCTTCCTGGAATTCTGTCTTAACTTGGTATTTTTTTTAAATGTGTGTGCATGTGCATGCATTTACTGATATAAATATATGCTTTTAGATATTTACTTTTAATCTTTTTATTATGGAAAATTTCAAACACACATAAAATTAGAAAGATAGCATAATGAATTCCTATGTATCATTAACTTCAACAATGATTAACTTTCATGGATATCTTGCTTTGTCTCCCAGTTTATTTTAATATATAGCTGGGGTTGAGATCACTGATCTAAATGAATAATCACATTGGGATTCCTGCAAACATAGAAGTATGTGTTGATTATAGAGAAATCAGGAAGGGGGGCAATGAATGCTGACCACAGAGAGAAAAGAAGAGACTTCCATGTCTCCTCCCTGGCTCCTGGGGTCTCGAGGGCCACAGGCAGCTCTGATATCTGGGATCCCAAGCAGAGATGCTTCTCTAGTGGGGCCAGATGACCCAGGTCAGGAGCTGGAATCATGAGCCTGCACACACATGAAAATTGGAGGTCTTCTCAAATATTAAAGTGGATTTACTAGGTTAGATCAAGTACAGTGAGAGAGTTTAAAAATATTTTTTTGAAGAAAAAATAGTTGTTAGTTAAGGTAGTATTGTAATGCCAGATTCGTGGGACCCCAATAGACCCCCAGGAACTGAATCTGATGCAAGAACACAAGAGTCTTTATTGCAAGCTCAAGCCTGGACTCACAACTGTTCCCGAAGCAGCGGTCCCAGGGAATGAGTCCTGATCCTTTGTCTAGTGAGATTTTATAGGTTTTTTGGGGGATATTCTATGTATCACAACATCACACAGCAAATCATTCCATACCACGGGAAAGTCAAACAACAACTCTTAACATTGATTAGCACATTCACTGGTGGGAACAAGTTGGGTAGGGGTGATTGGTTAGTACAAGAGGGGGATTCCTTTGAACTGATTGGTTTAAGCCACGAGGGGTGTATGTGCTAAACTACATGGTTTCCCAACATGTTATCAACCACCATAAACTACTGGGGAGTCATCTGGTATCCCAGGTATTTTCCCTGTTTCATGCTGATTGGTGGTTGCTAGGGGGTTGCTATGGGTCCTCACCTAGCCTGACTGAGGCAGGGACACCTGCGCTGCAGATCTCTCCTGTTATTTGCAGACAAACAACTCAGCAGGGTGGTTATCTGCCTAGAAAGGCTCTGTGGGTTTTCCCAAGGACAAAGGTCATGCCCCCTTCCTTAGGACAGGCCTTGAGGTAGAAGCTGCTGTTATTTATTTTCAAAAATGGAGTCACATCAGTTTCTCAGTATGATGGGGGAAATGAGAGAAAACAGAAGATTAGTGAATAGAAAGAAATCAGATTCCAGGAAACTAAATTCAGAGAAAAGAAAACAAAAGAGGATAGTAATTTTCCTCTCAGACACTAGAGGGAGATGAGAAGGCCAAGCTGCCTATAGGCAGGCGATGGTTGGCAGGGGTGGGCATCAGGCCTGAGCAACTTGGCAGGTCCTCAAGAAACCATTCAGAAAAACCTCCTTCCTTAGTGACTGAGAGTCCAGGAGAAATGGTCCTAGCTTGACTAGGGGAGCATGGCAAAAGAAAACTGGAAAGTGGAACTAAAGGTTTCTGAAATCCCAGGTGTTAGCCTTCTCCATCTTTAAAGGGTACGTGAATCATTCCACTAACGCTAGTTAAATTGACATCTAACAATTACCAACTAGATGCCACCCTTGACACTATGTGAGGTGCTGGGACCACAGCAACAGAGCCTCCCAGCACTCGGGTGCCTCGAGAGGGATCCTGGAGACAGCCAGCTGAGGAAGGGGGGTCCCTGGGGCCCACGGAGTCCTGCAGGGAATCAGACAATGCTGACATGAGTGGAGTGGAGGGTGGGGAGTGGGGGAAGGTAGGGACATTTGCACTAACCTTGAGGGATGAAAAGGATTTCAGGACAGAGGGCAAAGGGCAGTTCCAGGCCCTTGAACAAAGGTTCAGTTTATAGACTGAGTTAATTTTATTTGTGTATTGAGTGTGTCCTGGGCTTACCCAACTAAGAGGAGTGATTTTGTGACAGTGGCAACAGTATGCTGTGTAAGAGAGAACACTTTTGGAAAGGATCATATCAGTGAAGTGAACCAGAAGTAAAATAAAGTCTCAAGATCTTCAGGTAAATTTCTGAGTAGGAGACATGTCAGCTTTTTAATTTAGAGACAATTGAAAGTGAGACTGCTGACAGCATTGCTCACATTTTAGTCCTTAAGATTTGTGTGGGAGTCTGCAGGAACCCAGGATGTCAAGAATATGGAGGGAAGGTGCAGAACCACTGAGATGGGCTCTGCTTCCCGCGCCCCCAGCAATTCTTCTCCCCAGGGTCTCTCATGGGGTTTTGCCTCTTTGTTCCCATTGACATCACTTGGTTCCAGACCTAGGCACACACAGGACCACTGACCATTTCCATTGCCTCTTGGCTTTGTTCTCCCTACTCAAGCCCCTCAGAACATGAATATTTCCAACACAGCCACATTCTGCCAGATACCCGCCTGTAAGCACTGCATTGAGTGCACCAACTGCCTGCTCATTCTCTACTGCCTTTTGATTAGAGCTTGGATGCCACAGCTGGCCACTCAGAACCATCTATCCCACAGGTCACAGTCAGTTTCTCCACAAACACTTCCTGATCTCAGCAGGAGTAACACCTTCTGCTGAGCCGTAGCTCAGGTAACGGTTCAGCCCAACCTACTGGCAGGGCTCACGGTTGCATGTGTCAGGGAGCCAGCTTCATCCTGAGTTATTTATGAGCCCATGGATGGATGGCCAGTTAAACAAGAGGCTGAGGAGTCTTCTGAGAAAGAGTAATCCTCAGGGGAGCCAGGCCCCAGGAGCTTGACTTAATAAGGCCTTGGTGGGGAAAGTAGTGGGTGGGGGGGTCTATAAGTCATTCATCTCCTTGTCTAGATTTTGAGATCATGAGGGCAGAGACTGGGGATGATTCACCTAGTGAAGTATGTAGTTAGTCTCCAGTGTAGCATTTGGCAGCAGGAGACATTCAGTAAATAGTTACGAGATAAAAAGAATATTAACTGTCCTTTCCTTGGAGCAAATCTGATGGTTTATCAGATTTTATTACTAAAAGTATAAAGTTAAAATCCATAGATTTTCTTTTCAGATATGTGGACCTATAGTGCAGTTATTATATGAGGTCCACAAATCCATATCATATCAAGCATTTCTGTAGACTAAATATAATGCTTTATATCTATATGTGATACTATTTTTCAAATATATAAAGATACTATTGCAGTTAATTTTTAGAACTCACAAATTTACCAAAAACTTTATTGAAATCCAAATGACTTTTGCCTTCCATATGCTGTTAGGTAGAAGCACCACTTCTACTATATAAGGTCTGACCCTTAAAAAGAAAAAGAAAAGTGGGTGGGGGAAGAAGTCTAATCCTGTGGAATTTCTATATATACTACAGCTGTCTAAGGACACCTGCCTTGAGGATCCTCCAGGTGGGAGAAGGGCACCACACTCAGGTTGAGGCCCAATTTACTGGGACTAGTATGCTCCGTTGTTTGTTATTTCTTCATTTACTCTCCCTGAAGGGTTGACAAGAGAGCTGTTGAATATCTAAAGACTGACAGAGGCCCTCTATTATAAAATGTGCATGGAAGAAACAGAATAAACACACAAAATAATTTTAGGAAAAAATGAGAAAAGAACACAGGAGTCATAGAGACACCTGAGTTCTACAAAGCACACAACTAGAATCCTAAAAGGAGGGGAAAGAGAATAGAGCTCTGAAGTCTAAACAGGGCAGCAGGACAATGTGATGGTGAGGTGATGTGGGCATCTTAGCTGGACTGGGGATGTCTGAGCTGAGAACTGGATGAGAAGAAGCCAGCCAAGAAGAGGTATGAGCAAAAAGCCTTGAAGACAAAGAACAACTACAATTTTAGTATTTTAAGGTGGTGGGTATTCCTGAGGAACACCAAAAAGACGAGAGAGAACAAGCAGAATGAGCTATGGCTAGAGGGACAGGCAGGTAGGGCCTTGGGCTTAGATGTAGCAGAACTCTTCAAACCTTCCACAGAATTCCCCACATTTCCAACCCCTTTAATATACAAAGCCCAAAGCTGATTATTAAGTGGGTCCATGTGACTGATTCTGGGCAGAAATGACTCCGCCACTTCCAGGCCAAAGTAGAGAAAAGCCAACATGAGGATGTCAAGCTGTTTCTTCCTTGAGAGGACAGAGCCTGATGGTCAGCTGAATCAGAGTTGCAGCATGAAGCACAATTACCCTTATTAGTCACACAGACTCTTAGTACACTTTGAGAAAGAGAGAAATGATAAATCTTTGTGCTCTTAAGGAAGCCAATGCTAACTAATACTACATGGTAAGTTTGAATTTTATTCTAAGTGTAATAGGAAATCATTTGTGCTTTTGAGGTAGAAATGATGAGCTCTTACATGTGTTCATTTATTTTCTTTACAGCGAACACATTTAGAATCCTACCACTTTGCTCTGTATGTGTAGAAGAGTTATGGGGAGAAGGGACAGGAGAGATCAGACCAGTTATGTGTCTTTTGCAGGTACTCTAGTTATGAAGTAGTGGTGGCTTGAAACTAGTGGTGGCAATGGAGAGAGTAAGTTGAATTCAGGATATATTTTCAAGATAGATCTGATAGGACTGATGAAAAGACTCCAAGGTTTTGGGTGTAAGCAACTGAGAGAATAAGACAGGGGGAGCAGAAGTTAAGGCAAGTGGGGTGGGACTCAAAAAGTATGTTTTGATTTAAAGATCTCTTCCAGGAAATTGAGGGAAGAAAAAAAGAGAAGTGTGAGTGTTGGAGGTGGGGAGAGGAGTTCTTGACTCATCTTATAAAACCGCATAACTGTGACACTCAAACTTAATGATTGCACAAAATACATAGATGCAAAAATCCTAAACAAAATATTTTCAAATCAAGTCCAGAAATACATAAAAGGATAATATATTATAATAAAGATGAATTTATTTCAGGAATAAGTTGGGTTTGTTCCAGTAATACAAGGGATTTTTAACATTTGTTTATCTATTAATGTAATTCACAACATTAACAGAATGAAGAAGATAATCTCAATAAATGCAGAAAATAATCTGATAGAATTCAATACTCATTTATGATTTAAAAGTTAGCAAATTCAGAACAAAGAAAACGTATTTAATTTGATAAAAGTATTATAAACCCCTAATAGCATACATTGTATTAATGGTAAAGTATTGAAAACATTGTCCCTGAGATCAAGTATGAGACAAAGTTGTCTTCTATCACTCTTGCTATTCTTCCCTGTACTGAAGGTCCTACTCAGCACAACAAGGAATCAAAAGGAGGAGGAGGAGGAGGAGGAGGAGGAGGAGGAGGAGGGAGAGAATAAAGAGGAGAGGAAGGAAGAGAAGGAAAGTATAGGTCAGGAATGAAGAAATAAAACTATAATTATTTATAGATGAGATAATTGTATCTATGGAAAATCCTAAAAACTATATGGATTAATGATTAGAATTAATAGTTAACTTATCAAGATCATCGGATGAAAGTTAAAGATAAAAAAATCAGTAGTATTTATATATAGCAGTAATAAATGATTATGAAGTATGATACATTTATAACCACATCAAATTTATCAAACTCCTAGAAATAAATTTAAAGTCAACCTGCAATGACATCTACATGGAAAAAATTATTGAGCAGAAAGAAAGAATATCAAAACATGCTAAACTACATTCATCGATTGAAAAATCAATATAAAGCTATCAATTCTTTACCAACTTGATCCATAGTGAAAATGAAATTCTAATAAAAATTCCAGGAAAGATTTTTTTCAAAATTGACAAGCTGATTCTAAAATTTATACAGAAATGCAAATGGAAAGAACAGGGATAACTAAGACTTGAAGAGGAACAATGTTCAAAGATAAGAAAGTTCTTTGTAAAGCTATGATAACTGCAACAAGGTGTATTGTCAAAAGACAGAAAAATAGACCAATGGAACAGAATAGGTGATGCAGAAAGAGACTGGCAGATATAGGGGCATTTGATTTATGACAAAGGGGACACTCAAAACTAATAGGAATAAAGGATAAGAATCTAAATAAGTCTTGCTCAGTCAAGTGGATATCCATATGGAAAATAATGTATTCTGAACTTTTACTTCATAACAACAAAAAAGCAAATCCAGGTTGATTGTAGCCTCACTGTGAAATGTAAAACGATAAAACATCTAAAGGGTAATATAGAAGAATATCCTCAAGAGAAGAGAAGTTCCTTGAACATGACACAGAAAGCACTGATCAGAGGAAAAGACTGAAAACTTACTACAATGAAATAAAAAACTTATATCTATCAAAAGATATCATTTTAAAAACAGACATTAGTACCCTATATACATGTATGAGTACAATTCCGGTGTGACTCTGCACCATGGGTAGCCAGAGGAATATGTTGTGCTCCATTTGTATACAATGTGTCAAAATGTATTCTACTGTCATGTATAACTAATTGGAACAAATTTTTAAAAATATATCATTTAGAAGGGGAAAAGAGTCACAAGATAGGAGAATATATTTGAAAAACAACAACAACAACAAAGGACTTTTAACCTGATTGTTTAAAGAATTTCTTTAGGACAATATGAAACAGCATATAAATTGAGATACGGACAAAAACCTAGAATAGAGACTTCACAATAGAAGATATCCGTGTGGCCAAGAAAAGAAAAAAAAAAAGGTATTTGATTTCATTTTTCATCAGGGAAATGAAAATAGGAACAATAATATTATACTACTACATATGCCCAAATGGTTCAAATGGGGGTTGGGGGTGTGATGACAATGACAACTTGGGAAGGATAAGAAGCAACTGGAACTCTTATACCCTGTTAGAGGGAATGTAAATTGTTACAATCACTTAGAGAAACTCCTCAGCAGTAAGAGAAGTTACTTCAGAGAGAAAGAGAGGCCCAAGTTTCCCTGGCTGGTCCATTCCTCAACTGTTTGAGTTTTCCTAGTCAAGGCCCCAAACAGGTAGGTGAAGAGAACTTTGAGTTGATTCCAGTCCCAGCTATGACCTGACTGCAACAGCATGAGAAACCCTGAATGAGAACCACCTAGTCAAAACCAGGCAAGTCCCACATTCAGGAGCAAAACTACTGTTTCTGTTTCAAGTCATTGTTTTAGGATTACACACAGAATAGAGAGCCAGAATATATATATTAGGATTAAGTATTACACAGAATAGAGAGCCAGAGTGTGTGTGTGTGTGTGTGTGTGTGTGTGTGTGTGTGTGTATATATATATATATATATATATATATATATATATATATATATAAAGTAACAGAATATAGTTAATTTATAAGTCCACTTTTAAGTTTTTAAGGAAACTAATTTACTAAGTTTGTAAAAATCCTTTAAAAAACTGTTACCTGATACTAGACTCATAGATAGAATAAGAGATTTGTAAGTTGAACTTAAAAGCCTAAGGGAAAACTATATCTTCAGTTTCTACTTCCATAAATTGAATCTTAATTGAAAAATAAAAAATAACCACCAATGAAAACTTGTTGAATAGTTGCCTCAATTGATCCTTCTAGACAACTCAAAGAAATAACATAGGAAAAGAGCTGAGTGATTTATTGAGTGCTTACCATGTGCCATGCCACAACATAGGTGCTTCACCTAAATCAACTCATCTGATCCTCATAACAACCCTGTGAGGTAGGTTTTATAATCCCACTTTAGAGATGAGGCTCAGAGAGGCTGTTACTTGCCAAGACTGCAGCTAGCAAAGGATGGAATATGGCCCTCATTCCTGTGGATGGCTTCCTTAGAGTGTCTCAATGTCCCCCAGGCCCTCTGTGTAGCTGCAGGGGTGGCACTTTGTGTCCACTCCTGCTTTGCCCCAGAGCTTTCCAGTGGGTGAGAGGAGGGGCATGCATGCAAGTGACCATCCTGTGATCGTGGAATAGAGCTGTGCTGGCCACAGAGAAAAGGGCAGCCTGGTGATCCTTAAAGTTCAGGAGTGTGGATGGGAGCCAAAGGGGCCTGACTCCTGGACTTAACTTGAGAGGAGATTTGGAGAGGAGATCTAGAGGCTGTGGAAAGAAAAAAGAGGAAGAATTTCAGCACTATGGCTCCAGATTGTGCCTAAAGTCATGGCTCTTTTCATTCTTTTTTTCCCCAATTCCCAATTTTAACTGTACCCAATGCCTGACATGGTAAAGCAGTTGTACGTTTGAATCCTTCCATTCTAGGATATTGGTGTAAATCAGTTTTGAACTTATCTAATCTAAACCTCTTGTTTTATAGGTGAAAGGACCAAGAGATCTGCTGTGATATCTCCAGTGAATAATCTATAGAACTCTCCTTCGTATCTAACCCTGCTGAATGAGTTAACAACAAAAACCTATATTGAAATATGGTAAATTTTGTAGGGCTCTTGTGTTTTATTTTGACGGAGAAGAATAGGTACAGTGAGGCCCTTAACACAGAAGTGGAAGAATACCCAGAGCTGCAGGGTTTCAGAGCCCCAGGATGCAGGCAAGAACTGCTGCTCTGTGACCTGACTGATACAGGAAACCAATGGTGGCAGAGGCAGCACTACTGGAGACCCCGGTCCTGTCATGCCACTATCAAAAGCAAGGTTTCTGCCCCAGAAGTCTTTCCAGTGTTTCTGAGAAAAGTGCTGTTGACTCACACTGACAGCTACAAAGCATGTTACAGTCATTTCTAAAGGAGAAAGCCTGAACACAATGTGTTCAGGAGGAGATTTGTCTCCTCCTAAACAAATACAGGAGAATAGCCAGAGGCCCAGCCCGCACTGGGCTGTTCAGAAGCTGGGGAACTAGTCTGGGTTCTCTTTAGGCCTCCACCTTTCAGTTGCTCAGGGGATTCTGCTAGCTGTCACCTTTCCTGGAAAGACAAACTGCAGGAAATAAGAAGGAGAATCAAGTATCTTTGACAGAGAGAAAGAATAAGAGAGGGCTAAACAAAATAAAAGACAAGAGCTCTACAAAGTTTACCATATTTCAATATAGGTTTTGGTTGTTAACTCATTCAGCTGGGTTAAATAGGAAGGAGAGTTCTATAGATTATTCACTGGAGATATCACATATGGAATTTTAAAGTATAGACACTTTATCTCACTGATCCTCACAGCAACCTGGTAAGGTAGACAGAGCATACGAGGAAACTCCTCCTGATGGTGCTTAACAGCAGGACTAGAGTCAGATCTTAGAATCACAGAATCATTGCCTGGCAGAGTTAGAAGTTATCTTACTAGTGATAATCTAAGGCATCCTTTTCCCAGAGCCTGAATCACTTTACAAAGTCTCTTCTGGCCCCTGCTTGAACTCTCCTAATGATGAGTAACTCACTATCATACAAAAAATTCATTATGGATATTAAGCCAAAATCTTTCTCCTTAGGACTTTTAGACTTTAATTCAAATTTCTGCCCATAAGAACAACACCAAGTTGAGTAAACTATAATTGCTGTTCTTTTTAAATTTTGAAGATATCATACTTTCCCTTTTCTTGCAGATTAAATATCTTTAACACTTTAAACTGTTGCTTATGTGCTTAGAATAGTGCTTGAAATTTATGCTAGATTGTAAATGATGAGTTAGTTGGTTCTTTAGCCTTGGTACTAATTCTTGGTCCTGGGCTCCTTCCTTGAACCACAATTAACTTCCATATTATAATCTGTTTATAATGTGCTTATATAAATAATAGAGAAAGAAAATGGTATATAGTTTCTTAAAAAAATATCTTTTTCTTTGTGATACTGGGGATTGAACCCAGGGCCTTGCTAGGCAAACACTCTGCCACTGAGCTACATCACCAGCCCTTTTGATTTTTTTATGTTGAGACAGGGTTTCACTAAATTGCTGAGGCTGGCCTTGAACTGGTGATTCTCCTGCATCAGCTTCCCGTGTTACTAGGATTACAGGTATCCACCACTGCACCCAGCTTACAATATGTAGTCTTTATCATCCAAACCAGAGTTTTCAGAACAACATGGAAACAATCAAAATTAGCCAAATTGCAGACAACTTCCAATTTAATCTGTGATAATAGATTCATTGTCTAACTTAACTGACCACCTCAGAGATGCAGCTCAACGTGGCCCCTCATTCATTGAGCATTTCCATAAGACATAAAATGGAACACTTTAGACAGTGTCCACAGAATGCATGTGAAAAATCCTAGTGAAGTCAGGGATAACTCAGAATCTGGCAGGAGTTCCTGCATGAAAATATGATCCGCAGCACTTCTCCTGTTAAGAGAAGCAGCACCCTTTTTAGTTCAATTTTGGGAACCACCAGACTAAATAATTTCCTGTCAAAAGAATTCCAATGGAAGCTCTGACTATTTTTAGTTGTTCCTAAATTGAATTGGTGTGAGAGACAAGCCCTGGTGTCCATGTGAGGCAGTTGTGTCATTCCTAACAGTACAGAATTCAGCCTCTTACGTAAGTGCTATGGTGGAATGAATAGCAATGAGCTTAAAATTTTGGCAATTAAAGGGCAAGGAAATAGACGGTAGCAAATTGTGACCAATCATGGGGAATATGCTTATTCATTAAAGTAATAACCCTATAAGGAGTCTGATGGCAAATCAATTAAGCCAAACATCCCAAAACACAATTTCAGAAAAAGATCTCAAGTTAAATTATCCTGTTATCACAGACTTAGCTGAAAGCCATCAGAGATTTGGCCAATTTGATCATGTTTTCAATTTTTTCTAAAAACTATCTGATTTAAAAAGTAAACAATGTATTTTTCCCCTCTCTCTCTATTAATAAAACAAACATAAACCACCTACTCGCCTTATGTTGCAAATTCCAGTACTTAGAAAATGAGTTTCATGAGCTGTTTTCTCATCTTAAGTTTCAAAAATGTCTAAATTTGAAAAAGAGGTATTTCATAATAGTATTAAGGGTAGAGGGTGTGGAGACTGAATAGTGACCCTCTTTCATATAGAATGCAATAACATGGCGGGTGATGATTCATTACAAGTACAGAATAGAGGGAACTCTGGCCAAGAAGGAAACCCTACCCAGGGTGAGCAGTCACAAGTGAATAGAGAAATGGTAGTGAAATATAGCAGAGTCCTTGCTGAGACATGCAGATGTCTTGGGGCTTGCGTTCATTGCTCAGTGGACAGAATGATTCTCTTTACCTCCTCTGAAAAGCTTATCCTTTGTTTTTTCACATTAATTGAAGAAGGCTCTTAGGGACAGCTGGTTCAACCATTCAAAGAAGAAATCGAGGTTCGATGAGGTTGTATGGTTTGCAAAAAGTCACACATTACTTAGCAGAGCCAGACATAGAAGCCCGGACTTTGAGTTCCCAGTTCTGGTCTCTTTCTTTTTTACCATGCTGCTTCTCCCTGATGTTTGGAAAACATTCCTAAAAGTTGGTAATTTAGACACTTTTACTTTAATGGTTTTCTTTATTCAGAGAAAAGGGTATTGATTTTGGAAGACTTAGAATTTAAAATTAATAAAATGGAACCACAAGGTAGTTTGGGAGGAAGAATAGAGTAGAACAAGGCTGAAAGTAGACAAAAGGAAATGAAGGTAACAGGATATATATATATATATATATATATATACACACACACACACACACACACACACACACAATAAAAGGGGAGATGACAGAGGACAAAAAGAGAGGGAGAAATTGAACTGAGGAGAAGAAAAGGGACATTTAAGAGCAAACTCTGTAATCCCAGAAGCTCGGGAGGCTTAGGCAGAAGGATCACAAGTTTCAAGCCAGTTTCTTAGCAATTTAGCAAGGTCCTAAGCAAGTTAGCAAGACCCTGTCTCAAAAAAAAAAAAAAATTAAAAAGGGCTGGCACAAGGTCCTGGGTTCAATTCCCAGTACTACACAAACAAAACAAAACAAAACAAAAAAGGGCTGGAAATGTGGCTCTGTGGTTAAGCATGCCCTGGGTTCAATCCCTGGTACCAAAAAAAAAAAAAAAAAAAANGAAATTCTGCCACGCACAGTGGTGCATACCTGTAATCCCAGCAGCTCAGGAAGGCGAGGCAGGAGAATCACAAGTTCAAAGCCAGCCTCAGCAATGATGAGGCACTAAGCAACTCAGTGAAACACTGTCTCTAAATAAAATGAAAAATAGGGGTGAGGATGTGGCTCAGTGGCCAAGTACCCCCTAAGTTCAATCTCCAGTGCCAAAAAAAAAAAAAAAAAAAGCAGCAAACTGAGCAGAAGTCAGAAATCAAAGAGAGGCAAGAAGGAATAAAATAAATAGGGTCATGAAAAGAAGAGAAAACAGGGAAGAACAACATGAGAAAACAGGATAAGAGAGTGTGCAGGTGGGTAGGCACATTGAACAGAGTAGGACATAAAATGGAACACTTTAGACACATAGGACAACTGGCAGGAATGGCTGAGAGTGAGGTGAATCCCAACACCAGAGGTGAGGAAGGCCTGTGAGAGGGGACAGTGCATTGAGGGAAGTCAACAATGTGACCATAGGTCCTAGAAAGATCCTTCGACTTACCCCAGAATCTGCTCAACTATGGTTTTGAGGACACTGGTACCGCAGAAGATGATAAAGTCCCTCTGAAACCATGTATCTCTCCCTTACCATTCATCTCTCTTATCATTCATGAAACTTTGTTTTCAAAATATACAAACATGCACTCGTTCACTTGTGCACCCTGGAGGCCTTCTGCATCGGGCTGTTTGCATAAGAGATTTGTCGGTGCTTCCCAAAGAATGCTGGTATTCTTAGCACCCCCTTCACTTAGAAATGCCTTACAAATTGAGGATGGTGGGATTTTCCTCAGGAAAAGCCAGACCTCCACCATGGTCTGGTAGAGTCCCAGAGGAAAATGTCACAGTATTGTGAGAACAGCCAGGGGGAACATGAAAGCAATTTCCCAGAACTAGTGAGTATGTTCTTTCTTGTACATGCGTCCGTGAGGGAACTCTTCACCTCCCAGATTCAAACCCAGCCTACCTCCCCTTTGTGTGGGTTGCTGGGGAAAGCCAAGCTATCCTAAACCTGTCCTATCAGAGTAACTTTTTAAAAAATATTTTTATTAGTTATTGATGGACCTTTATTTTATTTACTTATATATATGCAGAGCTGAGAATCAAACCCAGTGCCTCACACATGCTAGGCAAGTGCTCTACCACTATCATAGTAACTTTAATCAGAGCAGCACTCAGTCCTCTGCCCAAGGGGTCAACATGCCCTCCATTAAGGAAGAAAGCAATTTGGAGACATATTCTTCCCAGAACTATTAGCCTAGGAACACACGTCTCTTTCAAATAGTTGAGCAGATTCTGGGGTAAGCGTGATTTTAACAGAGATTTCTGCCTAGTCCAGCCTGAGTAACAACAGGTTTCCAGAACTAACTCCATTCCAGGACAACAATCAATAGGAAGTAAAACCATGCCAGCAATTTTTTCCTTTAAAATACATGCCACAAATAAATCTCCAATGGCCCCAGCACAACCTTACAAGAGAATTCAGCAACCTACCTGGCTGCTCAAAATGTCAACCAGCCTTTTTCCAAGATGCAATCATAGTTTACAAGGAATGAGTTTTAAAAATCCCTTCATGCCTTACATGCACCCAGAGTGAGTTGCTGTCTGCAACATGGGTTAATGCCACTTTCTATGAGTACTCTGAGAGATGACATTTCATAAGCTGGTGTTTTTGTCCTTAGAAGCTGAGTTAAGGCCAGCTGCTGGCAGGGATAGGTGGCAGTCACCTTCTGTGTACTTACGTGGGGTCCTGAGACGGTGACAGTGCCCATGTTAGTTCCGCCCTCACCTCATGTACTCCCCATCGCTCCTATAATCCATAAACGATTCTGATCCTGACACCTCCTCAAAATCCTCCAGCACCAGACTGGTGGAGTCCTCACCCAGGATGCCGCTGTCAGGCCTGGACATCCTGGCCCGGGAAAGAGGTGCAGGTAGGTTGGTAGCAGCTGGAGGGGGAGAACAAGGAGACACATGCTGGACAGAGGTGGGCGTGGCCTGAACAGGGGACAAGGATGGCTCGCAGACTTCCTCATCATCCTTCTCGGACTCTGGCCCTCCATCTGGGGTAGAGGGACCTAGGACATGGTAGAGGCTGGGGAGGCGGATATCAAAGCGCAGCCCAAATTTAGCAAAGAGCTTATCATTGAGAGTGTAGAGCTTCTCTGAAATGTCATAGCCCAGCAGGGCCGAGAAGAGGTGAGAGATGTACCGCTCCTTGGTTAGAAGAAGATGGAGGCTTTTCCGGGGCCAGGAAATGTAGCTACATTCAGTCTCAGCAGTCAAAGTGACCTGAGGGGGTTCAACAGAAGAAAGGGAAGGTTTAAACCAGAAAAGGAATCCATGTTAAGCACAAAGAAGCAATGGCTACTTGATAAATGGCTATACTTTCATTGCAGTATCCCTTGATGGTCTTGACTGGAGGAGGGCCAGGATTTGAATGACTTGTACTTGTGTGTAGTGAAATGAAGAGTGTCCTGCATCAGGAGCCCTGGGGTCAGCCATTCACTCACTCATTCATCACCTTCTGTATTCTCAGTCAGCATATCCTATTTCCTCAGCTCTCATAGTCTATGGCTCCATGATTGATACTTGTAATGTCTACAAAAGGTTCTGAGTTGAGAGAGATATATAGAGAAGTGGGGGATGATGGCCTTCCTAATGCATTGAAGAGAGAGAAAAATGCTGAAGATTATTTGCTTTAAAGACAATGTAGGGGGCTGGGGTTGTGGCTCAGTGGTAGAGTGCTCACCTAGCATGCATGAGGCACTGGGTTCAATCCTCAGTACCACATAAATATAAAATAAAGATATTGTGTCCACCTAAAACTAAAAAATAAATATTAAAAAAAGACAATGTAGGGCTGGGGATGTGGCTCAAGCAGTAGCGCACTTGCCTGGCATGCGTGTGGCCTGGGTTCGATCCTCAGCACCACATACAAACAAAGATGTTGTGTCCGCTGAAAACTAAAAAATAAATATTAAAATTCTCTCTCTCTCTCTCTTAAAAAAAAGACAATGTAGGAGCACAAAGGGTTGGGAAAATGTTCAGCTAAAGAAAAAGTTTTGGATAAGGTATGCCAGGTTGTATCAGGTGGACAAAGTACTGGCCTAGGATTCAGGTCCATGAAGTCCCTTTACCTTGGCCACTATAAGTAACCAAAAGAATTTGATGTTTAAAGTCAGAAAAGGAGTACAGAGGAAGACAAACTCTTGAGAGCAGAAAGTTAAAGATCCCCCTTTGTACAACCTTTATACACGTTGATAAAATTGACTCCCAAATTTGTCTCATACCTAGGCCTCATTCCTGATTTTCAGACTCAAATATGAAACTGTTCATGCAGCATCTTATTTAACTGTCCATAAGCAGTGCAAACTTATTGTATCCCAAAGTGAACTTCTTATTCCCTCCAAGTCAGTTCTACCTGCAGTTCCCTTATCTCAGCTGATCACAGCTCCATCTTTCCAGTTACTCAGGTCAAAAAGCCTCAGAGTTTTACTTGATTCTCTTTCTCTCACATCTTATGTCCACCTTATTCAGAAATGCTTTTAGCTCTATCCAGAAAATATACACCCTGGCCCTTATAGATCTGGCTCCCCCACTGCCTCTTTAAACTTCTTCTCCTACTAGTCTCTTTCCCCCACCTCTGTTCCAGGTGCTCTGGCCTTCTTTCTGTACCTTGAATGCACTAGTCCCATCTTAGGACTTGGCACTGGCTCTTTCTTTTGTCTGGTATGCTCTTCCCCAGACACCCACAGAGCTCACAATGTCACCTCTCTCAGGTCTTTGCTCAAATTTTACCTGCTTAACAAGGACTTCTGTGACCACTCTATTTAAAACTACAACCATCTCTCCCTTACCCTACTCTAACATGTTACATAATTTCCTTACTCATTGTGTCTGTGGCTTATTTTTGTCTCTCTCACTAGAATGTAGAATACATAAGGACAGAGACCTTCATCTCTTCTGTTTACTAATGTATTCCAAATACCTTTAACTGTTTCTGGCAAATTATAAGTACTCAATAAGTATCACTGAAGTGAATAAATGAATCAAGTGAAGACCATGAATCTTATATGTTGTAAAACAACCTAATGCACTTTTTCATGTCCTGTGTAAAATCCTTTCCCAAAGGTGCTTTGGAAATCTGCTTCTTGATTGCTTCTCACATATATAGGCATGTATATAATAAAGTTTGACAACTATCTAGCTTTTTCTTTAATACTCACTTCAGATGCTGGTTGAAGGGACTGAATAAGAATGTAAACAAAATTTAGGTTCAGTGAAACAGGATGCAAATTGGAGGAATGATGATGATTTCTGTGTGATGCCTCCTGTGCTGTTATTTTTAAAATTATTATGTTATCTATTTATGGGATACAGTGTGATGTTTTGATATATGTATATGTTGTGGAATAATCAAAATAGGCTAATTAGCATACCCATTGCTGCAAATGTTTATCTTTATGGTGAGAACACTTAAAATCCTCTTTTAGTGTTTTGAAATATATATTAACTATAGTCAGTATACTGTGCAACAGAACACCATAATTTATTTATTTTTGTACAGGGGATTGGACCCAGGGGCACTTAACCACTGAGCAACATTCCCAGCCCTATTTTGTATTTTATTTAGAAACTGAGTCTCATTGAGTCACTTAGTGCCTCACTTTTTCTGAGGTTGGCTTTGAACTCGTGATCCTCCTGCTTCAGCTTCCTGAACCACTGTGCCTGGCAGAACACCATAATTTTTTCCTCTTACCTAACCAAAACTTTGTATCTGTTGACCAATGTCTCCCCTTTCTCTATTCATCCCCCTTCCCAGGCCTCTGGTAACAGCATTCTACTCTACCTCTTGCAAATTTGACTTTTTTAGATTCTCATGTAAGTGAGATCATACAGCGTTTATGTGTGTTCTTATGACTAATGAGAGTGTCACAGCAGTAAACAGGCAATAGTTCTGATGAAACTGAATTATTGAGAGGTATGATGGACTGTTGATTGATTTGTGTTAAACATGAGGTGAATTATGATTTAGACTGTCACTTTGGACTACTCTCTCAGTCAACAAAGGCTAAATAATTGCAAAAGGTAAGGACAGAGTGAACTATAACTTGGGACAACATTTGACATTTGCAAAGAGGAAATGAGACTTTACACAGCCAATAGCAAATGTGTGTGTCTCACTGCTCCCAAACGAGACAGACACTAAAAATATAAACTGGAGGAATATGACCCTACTTACATTCCAGGCTGAGAGGCCATCTGGGGTTATAGCCCTTCCTTTCAAGCATAACTTAGGGGAGGGCACCTGGCTACCCAACACCTGTTCCTCTGGGTCAGTGTCAGAGCCCTGGTCCAGCTGTCTCAGACTCCTGGACATTCTTCCAGCCTGAGGGAGTTCCCAAAGGAGATGGCTGGGATAGCTATTGAGGACAGGAATGTGTTTGGGGGTAGGGGTGGAAATATAATTGGAGGGGGTCTGTGGTTGGTAGCCCTGTCAGTGGGATCAAGACTACTTCTCAAGCTCCATCATCACAGAGACAAGTGTCAGGGTGGGGCCGGAAACCAGCCAAGCCAAATGGTACCGCCTGGCATGTGTCTGTTCTGGGGTTGGCTCAGATGCTGGCTTGGAGGACTCCCTGATAGAAGTGGTAGGAAACACACAGAACCCAGTATCTGCAAACTATCTAGATGAGGAATCCCTAAGGGTGATGAGTGTAGGTGTTTAAACTTCACTCTTCCGGTGGTCCTTCTATTTTTAAAAAAGAATATAAATAGTAGATTCAGGCAACTTGGCTTTGCCACTTTTTAGCTGAATTTCATGATGTTTTGGTACCTTAGTTTCCTCATCTGTTAAATGGGGTAATAATAATATCTAACCCCAAGAGTTGTATGAGTCAATGGGGTAATATAGTATGAAGTGCCTGTACATACTAGCCATTCAGTAAGCAAGAACTACAAAGTAACCACCATCTGAAGCATTGGCAGAGAAGAGAGTAGAAGCTGAGCAGTTAGGTTCCCCACTTACATTCATATGCAAGTGAATGTCCCATAGAATCCTCTGAGACACCAACAGCCCACTGGCAAGCCACTTATCAAACCTTCACTGAACACCTACTGTGTTCAAAGGACTGTGCTTTAGAGTTTGGAGATAGAGAAAGAAGCCCAGATTTTTACTTCAAAGAGATCATTATGTACAAGACAGAAAGGAACCCAGTTGGTTAGAAGAGAGAGCAACTGTGCACCAGTCAGCATCCACCAAAGGAAGAAAACAGGTGGGCAGGCAGGAACGGTGCACTGTGGGGTGGAAGTCCGAGAGGCTGATCTGAGCAGGCTCACAGAGGATTTGAAATGCCCTCCAAAGGCTCATCTATTGAGGACTTGGTCCTCAATGCAGCAAGTTTCAGAGGGGGACTTTTGGGAGGTGATTGGATTAGGAGAACTCTGATATTATCAATCAATTAGTCCACTGAAAGAGTCATGATTTGGGTGCATTACTGGGAAATGATGGAAACTGTAGGAGAGACTTAGTTGAGGGGAATGGATCCTTGTGGGAGGCCCTTGGGGACTGATATTCTCCACGTCTCTGCCCACTTCCCATATATCATGAGTGGAATAGCATTCTTCTGTCACATCCCTCTGTCACAATTTACTTACTCAGGCCCAAAGCAATGGAGCCAGTTGACCATGGTCTGAAACCATGAGCCAAAATAAGTTTTTACTCCTTTAAGTTTTTTTTTTTTTTTTTTTTAGATATTTGTTACAGTGACAAAATGCTGACTAACACAGGAAGTGAGATGTCATGGCCTCTCATCTAGAAGGGGAAATGTATTTCAGATAGAAGGGAAAGGAGAGACCAAGGCAAGGAGTTGCCCAACCATGTGGTGTGTTGAGAGAAGCAGCTGCACTTCAGCATGGCTATGTGTGTAAAATGTATAAGGAAAAGAGGGCTGGAGTGTGACCAAAGGGCACTAAAAATTTAAAGTTAACCTCTGAGGAGTGTGGAGTTTTATCTTGTGGGCATTAGAGTCTTCTGGAAGAGTTTTAGGCAAAGAAGTGATATTATAGCGACCTTTCAGGGACCAGGATCTCCCATCTATTCCCAAGTCAGATGCTCAGGGGCTGTTTCCACAGAGGAGGAGGTGGTGATGCTCTTACCCTAGCAACATATTAGCAGTGATCCAAAGGCAGATTTGGGAGGAGAGAGGGGTGTGGGCATTGCCAGATTACAGAAGAACAGGTGAGGCAGTGCTGCCATGGGGCTCCCTATTACCTGGAAGACTCCCTCCTCAGAGGGTCGCAGGGATTCCCACTCTGGAGAGTCCATGAACTGGTATGGAAAGACGTAGTGAAGAAACTGCCCATCCTGGCTCACACGAACCCTGGCAAAGGGAGAGAAGAGAGTGCTTGGGAAAGGGAAATAGCTGCTGAAACCCCCTTTGCTGTTGTTGTGTGTTGCCAGTTAACACAAATCTCCCACAAATCACCTTGCCCAAAATGTAGTAAAACCCAAAGCAGGAGAGACCTGATTAATGTGTAGAAGCTGTTTAGAAAGGGATCTCAGGGAGACTTCCTGAGCTCTCCTGCTTACCCATGGTTCTCAATTCCAGGCTTCAGAGTAGAAGCCACAGGGGAGCTTTAAAAAACACCTAGACTTAGACCCTATTCCAGAGCAATTAACAAGAATCTTTGTAGGTGGGATCTGGAAATTATTAGTTTAAAAATCTCCCTAGTATGATATTGACCAAATTATATTTTTCTATTGGGTACATATATGAAATATGTGACAGCAAATAGTGCACCAATAAAAATATGAAAAAAAAAAACTTCCCCGTGATTCAATTGTGTAGTTAGGACAGAAACTACTGTTCTAGAGCGCTGCTGTCCACTAGCCACATGTGACTATTTAAGTTTACAGTTATAGTCACTAAAATTAATAAAATTAGGGCTGAGGATGTAGCTCAGTGATAGAGTGCTTTCCTAGCATGTGCAAGGCCTTGGGTTAAATCTCTAGCACTGCAAATATAAACAAACAAACTAACTAACTAAAAATCCGGTTATTCAGTTACACTAATCACATTTCAATTGCTCCATAGCCATATGTGGCCTGTGGTTACCATATTGTACAACAGGGATATAGAATGTTTCTCTCATCACAGAAAGATTTCTGGTCAGCGCTGCTCTAGAGGTTCAGCCTGGGGTAACTTCTCCTTTTTCCTTCCCAGTAGACTATATGAGGAGCCATGCTTTATACATCACATGTTTGCATTATAACCACTTTTCAGACTTTGAAGGAAGTGGTAAGTCCACTAGATACTTCACAAGTGTTCTCTTATTTAATCATCACAATAACTCAAGATAGATTATTCCTTTCTGTGTTTTATGGTTAAGAAAACTCATACTCAGGCTTAGTGGTTAACTCCTCAGCTACCAAGCTATCAAGAACTGAGATTCTGTATTTTTACCATGACACCATTTTCCCAGAGCTTTTGGCAGGTGATGGTGGACACTCTTAGCATTGCCTCATCTCTGTCCTCACTAGCCATAATGTGGCAGTGACAGTTTCTGTCTTTGGACAAAAGATCCCATGAACCCTGCTCAATGGATAATCCTGAGGTATAAACTTAACCTGAGATAAACTCCTTCCATGAGAATTTGAAACTGGAATTAAGTAAATGTGACTCATGTCTTGGATGGGGAAAACTATCGCATTCACAACTAAAGTTTCCCTGTTAAGGAACCAAAACCTTACTTTTTAAAATCATGTAGTTCAGACTTTGAACAAGCATGTACTCCAATTAGCCATAGGGAAGAAAAATATAAAATCAAACAAAAGGCCCAATAGAACAAGTTCTTGTTTCTATTCCTAGCAGAGGCTCAGGTGCATGCCTTTCCTTGTTTGGTGAGAAATTCTTGTACTTCTTAAAAGACCTTTTCCCCCTTCAGCTAGCTGGAGTTGGTTTCTATGGTTACAACCAGGAATTCTAATTAACATGTTTTAATTTTATGAATAATCTTATTCTACTTTACCAACATGTTAAACAACTGCTCTTGACTTGCCCATAAGCACAGGTTTATCTTCACAGCTCAGGATTAGAAACACCACTAATGCTGCTTGCTGTCCGTGTATCCTTGCAGCCATGCAGACAATGGGGACTACATTTTGGGAGGATTTGTTAGAATCAGTGGCCTGTCTCTGACTATGCTTGGGGAAAGTAAGCATATTTCAGATGTGATATGGCATCTGGAAAAAGATTAAGTCTCTTCTAAGTGAGTTGTACTAAGTGAGAAGATATGTCTGTTAGGAAGAAGAAGGAGGAAGAGGAGGAGGAGTAAGAGGAGGAATAGAAGGAAGAGGAGGATGAGAAGAAGGAGGAGGAGGAGGAGGAGGAGGAAGAGGAGAGGATCTCCAAGGCACACATGTCCATTTAGAGGGAGATATTCCTCCATTATTTCTGGATCTTTACTGGTTAAACAAATATTCCTGGAGGTCAGGAGATGCAGAGATATACAATCTGGCTCTTGCCTTTGAGGGTTGCACAGTTTAGTGGAAGTCATAGGCACATAAATAACTAGTTGCAATTCTATATAAGCACTATTGTGGAATAGGAGCACTGAGAAGGGAGAGAGTTTTTTTGGGGGGGGAAGAGTGTGGAAGACTTCTCAAAAATGATGACATTTCTTTCTCATATGTGGAAGCCAGAGAGAGAGAGAGTGAAAGGGGGGACTGATAAAAAGGATGATCTCACAAAAATAGAAGGGAAATCAATAGAGGAAGGGGATTGAGAAGGAGTTAGGGGGAGAGGGCATGGGAAGCACTGGGGAATGTAGTCCACCAAATTATGCTATGTCCATGTATAAAATATAATACAATGAATCCCATGCTTATATATAATTGTAATGCAGTAACTTAAAAATATCATCATCATCATCATCATCATCATCATCATCATTACATTCCCTGTAATCTAGCTGACCAATTTATTCAGCAACAAAACTGGATATATAAATTTGGGAGGCATTGGCATTCAGGTATCATTTGAAGCTATGGGACCAGCCAAGTTTCCAACAAAGTAAAGAGGGAGCTGATGGGAGGATTTGGGTCTGACTTTGGCACCACTTTACCTCTGAGAGGTTTTAAGAGGCAGAGAGGGTATAAAGGTAGGGGGAAGTCAGAGGGAAGCTTACTGTCCTCTTTGTTCACATCATTAGAGATACCTGGAATAATGTTAACCTGATATAATACTGGTCATTTTCTTATTGGAATATTAAATGGTTTGAACAACTTCCTCCTTTGCACTTGCCTCTCTTGCTTGAATTGTTCATATGAGTGTATATGATTCAAACAAAAACAAAGCAAGAAGAAGAGGAGGAGGAGGAGGGAGGCTTGGGCTGAGTTTAAAAGATAAATAGGATACTAATAAGTAGATAAGGATGGGGAGAGACAGAGATCTGGGAAATCCAGTCTAGTAGTGTGTTCTCCAATATCTGCTTTTCTCTTCCTCCATAGTGCTAGAGTTTTAACTGGATACATGTCTGCACCACTGAAGACTACACCTCCATACATCCTTTCTCACTAGGTATAGCCAAGCAGCTAACTTCCGGTCAATGGGATATAAGCACTCCTGAGTTTTGCTCTTAATGATATACACACACACACACACACACACACACTAGCAATTAATAAGCTATTGCCTCTTACCTGACCACCTAAAGGAGGAAGACTGAGGGAATGTAGGTCTCATTCAAACCAAGCTAATGATGGAGTCAGCCAATAACTTCTGAAAGGCAGAAACACATTCCTACAAGACCAAGAAACATATAGAGAGACTGCCTGGCAGAGCCTCCCTGAGTAATGAAAGAAAACAAGAGAAAAAGTGTCGTGTTCTCCTACCTCAGGGTCTTTACATATGCTGTCCCCAGTTAGACCTCTTTTCCTCCAATCTCAGCTTGAACACCCCCTATTACAGGAAGGGGGTCTTGTCTGACCTCCCCAGAAAAATGAAATCCAGCAGTTTTAGTTACATGCTCTCATTGCACTCTGCATTTCTCCATAGAAATGCTATATCCATTGTTACCCACTCTGGCACACATTGACTATCAGCTGTTTTGATAAACAGCTGACTGTAAACTCCATGAATTCAAAGGCAATATTTTTCACATTTAGCACTAGAGGCCTAGTCCCTATTACTATTTTTTTTTTTGAGAGAGAGAGAGAGAGAGAAAGAGAGAATTTTTTTTAATATTTATTTTTCAGTTTTTGGCCGACACAACATCTTTGTTTGTATGTGGTGCTGAGGATCGAACCCGGGCCACACGCATGCCAGGCGAGCGCGCTACTGCTTGAGCCACATCCCCAGCCCCCTATTACTTTTAATACATATTTGTGGAAAGGAGGAAGGAAGGATGGAAGGAAGGAACAAAAGCAGGAGGGAAAGAAAGAAAAAGGAACAATGAACAAACCAGTAAACTCATTTGTGTTCCAAAAAAGATGATCAAAATATCTCAAAAAAAAAAAAAAAAAAAAAAAAAAGCTTCTCTAAGAAAGGAAGATACCAGGAGAGAACACAGCTGCTGTGGCATCCCTCATCTCCTCAGATTCCCCAGGAAAGCCACCAAAGAGTGACAAGATCTCAGAGTGTGAGTAATATCAAATGAGTCTGGCAAGGCTCACTGGAGCCATTTAAACAGGTATACTGTGTCCTTTATTGTTGGTCTCTTCTTACTCTTTGATCTCCTGGATGACACATCAATAATTTCCACCTATGTGAATAGCTTAGATAGGTAGTTAACCTGTTCAGGGGTCTAAACATGTAGGAGTTTGTGCTTTGAATTTTATATGAGAGAAACTCTCCAACAGTAAGTACAGCTTAACAGGGTGATAGGTTTTGAGGAAGTCACTTTGTTTTCTAAATCTTGAAAGGGACTAACTGCCCTTAATAAAATAATACAAAAAGACTTCTGAGATTTGAGCAAAGGGCTCCATGTCTGCATGTAAGACAGGGAAGTCTACACAAGAGGCCCCCATTTCCTGGCACAGAGTTCTTTTCTGCTACCTTGAGGTGTTTGGTACTGCACTATAAACAGCCCAGGGTACAGTGATTCTTCCTTAAAACCAGAGCTCACTCACAGACAAGAAGCTTCATCCCCTTGTTCAGCTTAGCCAAACTGGGAGAGGATGACTTTGAAAGATAACCAAACAAAAGGAACAACAATAACATCCTTAATCCAAACTGTGAAAAGAAAAAAATCAAATTGTCTGATTTCTAATTTAGGCTGTTGATATTAAGTATTCTAGGAAAAGCTACACAAGGACAAGCCCTTCTCTCCCCTTTACAGAGACATGGTTTTATATAAGTTCATAGGAAATCTGTCATATTTAAGATACCTGAACCATTCCATAACGTAATGTGCTTCCAGCAAGAGCACTGTACAGTGGGGGTGGGTTGACTTCTACTGGTCTCAATTCCCTCCACTGAACAGAGGAGCCACAAAAAGAGCATCGTGTATCTCATGAATGAGTAAGTTCCCTGAACTGGTTTTATCTTAAGCATGAAACTATAAGTAGTAAATATTTTGGCAGTAGTCATGATGTGTATTTGTTTATTTAAAAAACTACATTTGCGGGGCTGGGGATGTGGCTCAAGCGGTAGCGCGCTCGCCTGGCATGCGTGCGGCCGGGGTTCGATCCTCAGCACCACATACAAACAAAGATGTTGTGCCCGCCGATAACTAAAAAATAAATATTAAAAAATTCTCTCTTTACTCTCTGTCTCTCACTCTCTCTTAAAAAAAAACTACATTTGCTTACACTTTCAATTCACTCATAAATGAAATAAAATGTCAAAAAATCTCTCCCCTTATAATTCACTCAATTCAGGACCTCTGAGACCAAAACCTATATATATAACACCTTGGATTCTGCAAATTAATACATAAAGTTTATTATTACTATAATAGTAGTTGTCATGCTATTATCATCAAGATTTTTTCCCCACTGTGTTGTTAGAAAAAACTGTGTTATTACTTTCTTTCTTTTTTAAAATTTTGTTTCTTTCTTTCTTAGATTCAGAGCCTTCTGATTATCTATCTCCTTAACTTTTCTACCACATTATTAGTGTGAGAAGTGTGCAAGCACTACTAGTGCAATATTTCAAGAAGTCCACAATTGCCTACAAAGTGTGAAGCACAGAGTCCCATGGTATTTTCTCATTAGATATTAATTAGAGAAAAATATTAAAACATCAATGGCCCAGTTTCACATGCAGGTTGATTGGGTACGCACCAATCCTGACTGAGAACATTGCTGCCAATGTCCATTGTTAGTCTTCTTCAAAGGAGCAGATGTCTCCACCAAATCCCTGATGACACATACGTGGGCATCACTAATATTTTGTCAGCCTAAGGTGCTCAGATTTACAGTACTTGACTTCTTGGTCTGCAAGAATCTCAGTTGAACAACAGGGTATTGAAGAGTGGACAAAGGGTATTCTTGCTCCTTACCTGGCTGTACACAGACTAGAGTTGGTATAGAATATTCCAAACACAAGTGGGGCTGTTCCCTTGATGCCCTGGCAGAGAATAGGGGTACAGGAACCCCCTCCATTTCTGGCCTTGTTCCCTATGCCTAGTTAATGCTTAGCAAATATCGAATGTATACAGAAGGAAAAATTAATCTTTCTTTCCAACCAAGAAGATGCCTCATGATCTAGTTTCCTCTTGGAACATGTTTTTAAAAAAGGAAGCAAACTCACTCCTAGAAAAATCTATTTTGGGTTACTCACCACATCCTTCCCTCAGTGAAAGGGAACATGAAATGGAAAGGGACACTAGGGAAATGAGAAGTGTGGGCTGGGGAAAGAAGTTCTGGGCAATGACAATGACAGAATAGCTTACCGGCCAGAGAGCAACAGGGACAGGCGGTTGATGGGTGTCTCACCCTCTACAGCATAGGTCTGGTCTGTGGCCAGAGTCAAGACCTGCTCTTGGCAGCAGTGAACAATCTCCTTGTAGGTCTGCAGGGGCACCTGCAGGGGCAGGCACAGCGTCTTGTAGAGGAGGTCAAACTCCTCAGGCAGGGTGTTCATGCGCAGGCGGTACACCAGGTGTGCCAGCTGGAGCAGGCAGGCCACTGCCAGTAGGACGTTCCAAAGGACAATGTCTAGCCCACAGGCATCAAGCCAACCCCATAGCACACAACACAGGTAACCAGTACCCAGGAAGCCAAAAAGGTAGAAGCATCCATATACCCCACTGCCTCCCATGAATCCCAGGAGCAAGAAGCAGTTGGCTAGGTGGTAGACAGCCCCTTCCGGATCCTGTTTCCAGCTAATGCACACTGGCCCTCGCCAGAGGAGCTGTCCCACCATGCTGCTGTTGGCGCTCATCTTTGAGGTGTCACAAAGACTTGCTGGACTCTGATATTGTCCCACACAGGAAACTCAGGAAATGAATTAATCTGTCCTCCCAGGTATCTTTTCACCCCCAGCTTCTCACCACCTACTCTACCTTTGCTGGGAGGAACGCTTCCAGTGGCGTAGAGAATGAATGCCAGAACATAGTACACTTCATGGAGAATTTTAGAATTTTCTTTTCTCTTTCTCTTTCTCCCTCAGCAAGGCTCTGGCTCTTTCTGTAGAGCTCTGGCAAGCTTCCTTGGCTTCAAGTTTCTGAGGACAGTCTTCATATTTGGTTCTTAGCCCAAAGCCTAAGTTGTCCCAAGAGAAAGGACCACGAGACTGAAAACTTCAGCGAGGGATGAAGTGGCCACATCCTGCTCTCTGCTGTTCCCAAGCAGAATGAGGAGAGCCCAGCATGGGAGGCACACTTGTGTTCCATTTGGAATGTGTTGTCTCTTGGCACCGGAAGAAAGGGTGACCCCAGAGGGATACCATGTTTGGAATTGGAATCTAAGAGGTACTGGCAGTGAGAAAAAACAGGCCAGGCATTCAGGCAGGCTGGCAGAGCACTTAGCATACCTCTCAAAGGACAAGATAAGACCTGGGACAAGACAGGCAGGCAAGGAGGGATGAAGGAAAAGTGAGCATGGAATTTACCTCAAAGCCAAGCAGAACACTGTCCCTAGCTCCCTGGGGAGAGGGATAAAAAAAATCAGTGGTGGGGCTGGGGTTGTAGCTTAGCGGTAGAGGTGGAGGACACATCAAAGGAGAAAAGGGTGGGTGTATTATCTGAAAAAGTCCTAGCAGTGAAAGCTGGAAAACCCCTTGAAAGTTTTTATTAAGTCACACTTAGATATGATTAGATGTATGACATGCATTCAGCAAAAATAGCTCTGTAAAGCAACTTTTTCAATTCTAAGTTGACTCTCTCATGTCTGTATCTGGATCTAGTAATAGTTTAAAAATGGTAATAAATTGCCCAGATCACCATTCCACTCACCCCAGCATTTTTCAAATTATAAATATATACCTATTTGCCTATTTACTGGCCAGAGAGCAGTAGGGTCAGGTGGTTAATGGGTGTTTACCAATTAAACACCCATTAAGTGCCAAACCTACATTAGACATTTTATATATTTATTATTCAGTCACAAAAACAATCTTCCTTCTATATCTGAAAAAAATGAGGCTCAGGGAGGTAATACATACCCTCAGGGAGTTAAGAGGCAGAGCTAGGATTTGAACCCAAGACTATCAGACTGAATACTGTGTCCCAAAAGGTTTGCACAGTAAGTGGACATGCAGGAGTAGATACACATCTCCCAGCCCAAACTTCCTATAAGTCTGATGACTTTTGAGAACTTCTAGGTGAATTTGGGGATTTACTATGGGCTTCCAAGAAATAAATCTGGAATATGTAAACATTAAACTAAGAAATGTGACTGTCTTCCAAATGACTCTTGATTCTTTGTCCTGGCTACTAGGTTGGTAGTATCATTTTTTAAAGCCCCTGAAGTACATGTCGTGGTGCTCAATGACCTCCCAGAACTATCCAAGTGCTCAATCCACACAGACTTGTACTATACTGCTGTAATCTAACATTGAGAAGAAATGTCAAATATGCTGAGTAGAAGTTTTCAGCTCAACAAATATTTATTGAGTGACGACCTTGAGTCACGTTTCACTCTATTAAGGGAAAGAGGCCTCAAAAAACAATGGCAATTCAGGGTGTGGAGTACAGTGACTGCCTGTGTTAAGTTTAAAGAATAGTGGCAGCTCAGAAGGAAGGGTGGCATTGGGAGAGAAGACTTACTAGCCAGTGTTTGATTTGAGGTGCAGGAGTTAAGGTAGGCAGAGAGAAAACAGCATTGCTAGTGGTGTGAAAATGTATGGCATGTTGAAAGAAGCCAGTTTTTAATTTAATTAAAATCAACTGACCAGTAAATGTGTATCACATTTCCTTCTTTCTGAAGTAAAGAGGGATAAAAAAAAAATCAGTAGTGGGGCTGGGGTTGTAGCTTAGTGGTAAAGCAGTTGCCTAGCATGTGTGAGGCACTGGTTCGATCCACAGGACTAAATAAAATAAACAAATAAAATAAAGTTATTGTGTCCATCTACAACTAAAAACAAAAATTAAAATAAAATTGCTGGTAAAGGAAAAGGCCTGGAGTGCTGGAAAAGGATATGCCCCCATGCTCCCCCCTTGTGGAAATGACTTGGACCCATGATGTCATTTGAGCAGTGGAGTTTAGGGATTTCCATTTGTTACTTTTATGTCACTTGTCTGCCTCCCAACCACCCCACCTACTTTAATGAGTAGCAGCTGCTCATCTGTCTACCTTAGTCATGCACCCCCTGAGCTTCCAGAGTAGGTGTCCCGGCCAGCTGTAAGCAAGGAAGTCAGAGCACAGAAACAGAGAAGAAACCAAGGCTCTACCCAGATGGAATTTCAAATCGGGTCATCTTTCCCAGCTTGCCCAATGGTTTGGCCCTGACCCTTTAAAGAAACAGACAGACCCAAGGCTGAACTCAGTCTGCTTCCTTGTCAATCTGCATGCACTTATCTCAGCAGAGGCTACTAACCTTTATCAAGCAGCTGTGGTTTCCTCATGTCATCCCAAGATATGTTTTTTTTGTTTTTGTTTTTAATGGAAGAAACAGTTTCCTTAGGCTAAGGAATTTTCCCAAGGTCACAGAGCTAGTATGTGAATAGGGATGAAAACCTAGGTCAGTGTGAGTCTAAATTAGATATTCTCTGTGCTATACCATCCTACCAGGTTTTTATTATTATTGCCACAGGGTCTTGGAGTATGGGCGGCATACATACTAGAGAATCATGCTTGCAGTGATAGTAACATTAATACCCATAGAATAGGACCAGTGATGAGATCACAGCAATGTAAAGTTGTATCTTATTTGTTTTTAGAACTAGCTTGGGGCCAGGTATGGTGGTACACCCCTGTAATCCCAGCTACTTGGGAGGCTGAAGCAGGAGAATTACAAGTTTGAGGCCAACCTCAGCAACTTGGCCAGACCCTGTCTCAAAATTAAAAAAAAAAAAAAATGCCGGAGACAGAGCTCAGTGGCTCAGCACCCCTGGGTCCAATCTCCTGTGTCAAAAAGGTATATTATTATTAAGTAATTCACAAACATGCAAGCAGGAAGTATAGTGGGAAATATTTGGGTAAAAAGAAAAGAAATAAGTAAGTCACATCATTTGTTGAGTTGGCTCAATTAGTAAGCATTTATTCAGGACAAACTGTGCTGGTAACAGGGGATATAAAGATGAACAAGCAATTACCACCTTTAAGGAACTTTTGATCTAGTAGGAGAGCCTGACACATTAAAAAGTAGATCCAGGATTCAAAGGAAAAACACGGATGGAGGCATGAAGAATTTGGGAGACAAATACAGGTCTAAAAATATGGTGGGTGTTCTCTAGCTAGGGGAGGGCATTCCAGAAGGTGTAACAGAAGTCAAGTCCAGGAATAAAACAAAACAAAAACAAAATGCATATTCTATATCAGAGAATAGCTTGTCATAGATAGATAGATCCAAAGGAGCATCAAGCAGGACACAAAGCAGAAGAGGCAGGCTAGGGTCAGATTATGAAGTCAGCTGGCTACACAGTGCCTCACAAATGTGGCCTCCCCATTGGTTACTGGTCCATACTGAGATAAGGGCAGAAACTTAGTGTGTTTAGATATTCTTGTATTGTTCTAACAGAAACATATACCTGTTAATTAGTATCAAAAACTATGGGCTTGTGCAGTGTGTGCCTCTTTGAAGTGTATTTTTTAAAATTCATTTTTCTACTATGGGTCTGTGATGAAATTGGGGAAAAAAACCTAGTTCTTCACCACATACAGTTTGAAAAACACTGGATTTGAGATTAATGCTTTCCTAATACAAATGTTAAAATAGAACAGAGACATGATTTTTGGCTTTGGACATGTATTTCCAAGTTGATCTTAAGCAGACACACAGGTTATATTCCCATATCTATTTCCCCTTTTTCTTTAGTTTATGGAACTCTGATTTTACTTGGGCAATATGGTAAGGAAAGTGGGCTTTTCTCCCAGTTACCAGGACCTACAAAAAGATTGATAGACACCAAGCACAATATATCTTTACCGTGATGGCTTACGGGTGGGCATGTGTCCAATGAGATGAAAAAGGAAGGATGCAGGGAACTCCTGGGAAAAACCATATACCCTTACAGGCAATAAGGGGGCCTATGACTGTTCATCCTGCTTGAATACAACTTTGTGACAAATGTGACACTTGAAGTTACCATGGCCACAAGAGATGATATGCCTAAGGATGAAAAGCATGAAGAGTGGAAAAACAGAACAAGCCTAGGTTCTTGGAAGCATCACTGAGCCAGAACTGACACAAACCCAGAACTGACAATCTCCAGACTTCACAACAGGAATAAATTACATTTCTGTACTGCTTATGTTGGTGTAGTTGGGCATTTTGGTACTTGGAAGTAAGTAAATCCATTCTGACTCAGATCCCCCTAAGGATCTCCATAAGGACTCTCTTCAGGGAACTGTTGTCTGAACATTTGCCAATTGTCTTATTCTATAAAAACTAAAATCAGACAATTCATGATGTTCTACCAATTTCCCCTTTATAGTTTGAATATACTATGAGAGGACTCGCTCCTATAAACTCAATTTGACTATTCAGGATGACCTGGTTGTTAGGTGGACAAGACAGTGTAATGGAAAACTGGTTACATACTCAAGATCCATTTACTTCTTCTTAAGACAGTTTTAGTTCTGTCCAGGTAGCTAAGATCAGTGGGAGGTTGGATCTTGTTTATACCAATTAGCATAAGATATGCTGCTGTCAACTATGATTACATAAAAATGCATGTAATCTGATATGGCTCAGACTAAAAAAAGAGACTAAAGAGTCCATGTCTAGGGAATGGTTTTTGTGTCTTCTGTTGGACAAGAAAGCCTGTGTTTAGCCTCATCAGTCCTGGAGGGGAGAGCTCTAAGATGAAAATAACTTGGATCTTGGATGGCATCACTGAGCCTATGAATACAACTGCATCCAGAGGTTGCCCTAACCCTTGACTTTCCGTTATCTCAGAGTCTTCCTTGGTGAGAATTTTAATAGCAAATATTATTTGCTATTAAAAGCACCATAATTGACATAGATGGAACTATCTCCTAAGTTTTAAACAGCTAAAGAAACAGTGGGCAGTCACACCTGAACTCTTCTGAGAAAAGTTATCTTGAAATATCCATCATAGCACTGAACATTCAATTTTATATTTTTATGGTTTATATTCATATATCACCAGACCATAGTTCTTTGAGAGCAGTCCATGTCATATAAATCTTTGTATGCTACTTAGCACATGGCTGGCATATACTGTGCCCTCAGTAAATGTTGAACCAAAGAGCCTTATCTCCTGGAGGACAATATATATATATATATATTTTTTTTCCACAATACCCAGGGCCATTTTTGCATGTAATCAGTTTTCCCTAAATATGTACTGAATGAATAAAAAACTATAAATATGTGGTGCTTATACTACAAGTCTAATATACACCATTAATAACTTTGAGCTTGAAAAAAAAAATTTGATCTTGAACTCTAGTGACCTAAATTCCCAGATTGATCATTCCCTTGGCTTCTCTGCACACCTATACTCATCATAAAATGGGGATTATAATATCTCCATCAGCCTCACATCCTACCTGTGAAAGTAATCCTAGGCTACTTTTTACCTTTGAACATGGCAAGTTAAATAGTTTAAGATTAGAGAAAGGGAACTATTAGAGACAAAGTGTGACTATATCTATACTAAGTTTAGGAATCATTATACATAACAGAGACATAGCAAAGAGATGTGTTAGAATGTAGTTTTGCCTACTGGGAGGTCAAGTTCTTCATTACTTGGTAATGAAGATGTTCCTGTGGTAACATCTTTTTAATATTATTACTGAAATGCTGCTCATCATCTTTGGGTAGACTTACACACTAGGAAGGACTAACAGTTTGTGAGATCTATTTTCAACAGTGGCAGAGGTCAAGAAGGGTGCTTTCGTTCTTTACAAATCAGTTAAGCATAACAAACTTGCAAAGGTTAAAAAAAAAAACTCTATCTGTTGCTAAGTAATATGGGGAATAGGCACCTTAAGATATTAAGGTACAGAAAGATACCTCCTTTCTGGAGGCCAACCAGGCAGTACTCATCCAAAACCCTGAAAACATGTATAGCTTCTGGTCCATCCTTAGTTGACTTTTACACTTGCAACTACTTTCCTATGCAGTCTTCCATTATAGTGTCATTATAAAGTAGTCAAAAGGCAGGGTCGGTAGAAATATTATGGAGTACTCAAAAGGCAGGTTGGTAAAGTGTATATGTGCAGGCACAGATGTATGAAAAGGTCACCAAAAAGCAAGTGATTTCTTCTTTATGTTTCCATAAAACCAAGCAGAAAGCCAAAATACAGAATTTTAATCAGAAAAATAATCAGAATTTAGTGATTTGGTATGTATCCTGTCCCAGAATGAGATATATACAATTCCTGGAGAGGCATCCAACATAGATGGCACCTTACAAAATATTATGGTAAACCAAAGAATGAAGAAATACAAATGCCATTGTAGAACTACACTCACAGATGATAAAATTCGATAAGGGGAAAAGACAATATTATACTGTAATTGAAAGTATGTAGCATAGGAAAAAGATCTCATTTTTTGTTTAAAAATGTATTAATGAGGGGTTGAGGTTGTGGCTCAGTAGTAGAGCGTTTGCCTAGCACATGCGAGGCACTCACTGGGTTAGATCCTCAGCATCACATAAAAAATAAACAAATAAAATAAAGATATGGTGTCCATCTATAACTAAAAAATATTTTCAAAAAATGTATTAATAAAACTTTAGAACAGCATAAATCAAAATTAGCATTAGGTGATAAGGTTATGAATTTTTATTTTCTTTTTTGTAGTCCCAGGGCATATTAAAGTAGAATTTGTACTGGGTGGGAAGTTAGTTTATACTTGACTTGGGAATCTTAAGATTCAAAAAAAATATATTTTTTTGCAACAAAAGATGTTTCTTCAGGATCAATCCCTTAATATACCATATTAATATTAATATACCTTATATGTCATATATGTAATAAATGTAATCCCTTAATATACCATATATGTAAAAACAAGCATGTTGGTGTGACCTCCTTTTCTTCCCTTAGGTGAAGCATTCACACTGACCTCCTTTTCAGATGTTTCCTTCAAACTCCTAGAATGCAGAAGGCAGGGGTCACTTCTTGGCAGCTTCTGCCTAGGCTGCCAAATCTGCCTCCCTTCTGACAGCCAGGAATGTGGCTTGTTCCTTCTGAAAGACTGCCAGTTCTTCCACATGGGGGTGAATGCTCAGGGAATAAACAGGCAGAGTCGGGATGGAGCTAACAACAGAGGATGTGGTACATCCTGCAGGGCAAATGCATCATCCTAAGCTTTGACATGGGCAATCTCATGTGTTTCATCAAAGTCATCAAGCCTGCCACCTCTTTTCCTGGCAGGCTCCCTTCTCAATCCTAGCAGCTGCCTTCAAGAAGTAGGAAACAATGATTTTCCAATCTTGATTTCAAAGATCCTGTCAGGCTTCACAAAAATTTTTATAGGCAGAGGAATGCCTTCTTTGATGCCTTTTATCTTCTCATTGAATTCTTTTTTGGGGGTGGATACCAGGGATTGAACTCTGGGGCACTCAACCACTGAGCTACGTACCCAGCCCTATTTTGCATTTTATTTAGAGACAGGATCTCACTGAATTGCTTAGCAGCCTTGCCATTGCTGATGGTGACTTTGAACTCCTTCTGCTCAGCCTTCTGAGCTGCTGGGATTACAGGCGTGCGCCACTGTGCCCGGCATTGCTTGAACTCTTTTACAAAACTGGTTGATAGAAATGTCCTGTTGACCCGGAATGGGGCAAGTGGGGGCTGGGCACGGCCTGGTCCGTGAGCAGGATGGCCCAGATTACTCCACTTCGAGCTTCCTGAAAGGCTTGAGTGGCCCAGCTCAACTTTTGACAGGATGCAGGGCTTTCGGTCTTAGTTCACCTCAGGGCAGCACTAAGAGCCAAGATTCTATTTTTTTTAAGATATTAATGAACCTTTATTTTATTCATTTATTTATATGTAGTGCTGAGGATCAAACCCAGTGCCACACACGTTAGGCAAGTGCTCTACCATTGAGCCACAACTCCAGCCCCATGATTCTATTCTTCATGTAGAAGAATTCTCTGTAAACTATACAATGCTGACTAAAATTATTATATCCAAATGAATATTCAAGTAAAATCATTAATACAGTATCAATAGAGAAATGCAAATATAACACTAAGTGCTAGATGCTAAGTGTTTTATTTACATCATTTTTCATCAGTACTCACAATCTTTTTTTTTTAAATATGTATTTTTTAGTTGTAGTTGGACACAACACCTTTATTTCACTTTTTATTTTTTTATGTGGTGCTGAGGATCGAATCCAGGGTCTCGCATGCTCCATCGCTGAGCCACAACCCCAGCCCTCATAATATTTTTTAAAAATATTTTTTCAGTTACCGATGAACACAGTATCTTTATTTTATTTATTTATTTTTTAATGTGGTGCTGAGGATCGAACTCAGTGCCTCATATGTGCTAGGCAAGCACTCTACCACTGAGCCACAACCTTAGCCCTAGTACTCACAATCTTTTAAGTTAGCTATTACTTGTTTCCTTTTTTCAGATGAGACACTATGACTTATTTCACATCTCATAGCCAGCTGTTCAACCCAAGAATGTCATACTTCAAAGCCATTTTCTTAATCAATTAATTAAGTAGGAATCCTAAGTAATTACTTAGTTTGGTTCTTTTATAAAGGAGAGAATTTTCCCATCCCATATCATATGAACTTTACATATCTTCTTAGTTATGTTCTTCAGTTATCTTTTCAGTTTGTTTTGAGGTTTTTAAACTCAATGTTATCAACTGCTTCATTAGCAATTAAGCAGCTAAGAGGACCACAAGGTTGCTATACCAACTGATATTCAGCCTTATTCAGGCCCAGAGTACTGGAGTTGGCTGACTATGGGCTGAACCTCTGAAATAGTGAGTTCAAAATAACTTTTCCTCCTCTAAATTGTTCAAATCAGGTATTTTGGTCACAGGGACAAAAAGCTAACACAATAACAGATAATTTTCTGGTCCTGAGGCACTTAACTCCTGATCCTAATCCATGCTACAATGTAACTGGTCACACACATATTAATTATGCCAAACAGTTGAGATTTCTCAAGCCAAACCATCCTAACTTGGTCTAAAATTTAACATACTTTTCCAAAAGATGTTACTGTAGTAAAGAACAATAACAAACAGGTGTGGTGGTACACACTTGTAATGCCAGCTACTTGGAAGGCTAAGTAAGACAGCAGAATCACCATAAGTTTGAGGTCAGCATGGACAATTTAGCAAGACATGTCTTAAAATTGTAAAAGGCTCTAGCTCAGTATAATTCAGTGATAGAGCACTTGTCTAGCATGTACAAAGCCCTGGATTCAATCCCCAGTGCCATAAATAAATAAATAAATAATAAAATCAATCTAAAAATACAAAATATAAGCCTTGAATGAGATAATATGGCTAACATACTCATTCTGAATTGGTAAAGTGAATTTCTTACTTGCATGTAATTTTGAAGATTTCACTAACAAAGAGAAGTATCTGTTTTCTCTTAACAAACATCCCACGGTTCCCAGAATGACAAAATAATAAGAACAAAAGAAACCCATATCACAAAATTTGTTACTAGAGGAAAAACAAAATGCAGCTGTATGTATGGAACACAAAAAGAAACACACCTGAAAATCTTTGACCTTTTTTTTTAATAAATTATAAATACTTTATCCATTTATCAAAGTTCATCAAAGAACTTTCAAGAACTGTTTAATCTTCTTCATTCTTCAGGGATTATTCATTCACAGAGCAGGCCACCTACAGAAGAGATTTATTTTAGAAAGTCAGATTTCAAACACCACACCAGATCTATGGTTTTAGGGAATTATGACCACTAAAAATGAATGCTTCAGTCAAGTATTATCAATTAATTGCCACAATTATTCTAAATCAGTCACAGAAT
This sequence comes from Marmota marmota marmota, assembly GCF_001458135.2. Classification (NCBI taxonomy): domain Eukaryota; kingdom Metazoa; phylum Chordata; class Mammalia; order Rodentia; family Sciuridae; genus Marmota; species Marmota marmota. Next base: position 492,313 of record NW_025999968.1, on the reverse strand, counting down.
AAAATAAAGATCTACATTACAAGATTCTAGTTGAGCCTAACTAAAAACATCACTGAAACTATTCAATTCATAACATCACTTAATCTTTAGAAGCTTTTGTTGAAGTCAAAACAATAACTTTTTCCTCAAAATTATCTTCCAAACAAGGTTAGCATTTTATTTTTATAGATATTCAACATGAGAGATCTACAAACCCCTCTTTTTGCTGATTCAAGAATGTTTGGCAAAGACTCACAAAGTGGAAGGCAGAAGGTTAGCTTAGTACACAAGGCACTTCCTGTGGAAAATTACTTACTTAATCCCAAGGGCAAAATAAGGGCAACTCTTTAATTAAATCAGGCTAGATAACTCTCCAAGTCTAAAGCCTCATCTAATGGGTCCCTTCATTTGGTTTAGATAAGTAGCTTCAATAAGACACAAACTATAAACTCTTTTCTAAAAATCCCAAAGAAAGAATACATTTAAGGAAAAGTTTGAGCAGGAAAGATAACCAAAAGTGAAGCCAACCATAGCACTGTTTTCTCCCTGATACTGATTATAAATTGGAGGCTTTCCCATAGAATCTCAGTTACATTTCAAGTGTAAAGTCCTGAGAGGAGGGGCCATCTTTCTCATTTTGAAAATTTTTAGGGTCTTAATAAATACCTATTTTTAAAAAATGTTTGTATGATAGAAATAACTTTTTTCTATTATCTTGGAATCATATTTTCATACATAATCAGTTGCTTATTTGTGTGTATGTAAAACTGATGTGTGTAGGTGTGCGTGTGTGTGAGAGAGACAGACAGACACAGACACACACACACTGGAGATGATCCACATCCTCTGCCCTGAAACTGGCATACTTGAAACACCCCAACTATTAAGATCAATTAATAAATACTGAAGATCATCACTACTCAAGTGCTGGTTCTTTAATTTGATTGTAACCTCCAAACTGGGTTCTCCAGGTTTCTTCTGATTTCTTAAGGCAGAAAGATGCTAGCCACCCATTGTTTTACATTTCTACTTAAGTTTAGGGTTTGTCTACTTTCTTTTTTAATTCATATTAAAAAAAAAAAGTGGTCATAAGATAAAATTGTCTGGAATCACTATCATCAAACCTATTTTGTCTTAGTAGTTTTCAAGTCTCTGTCTTTGCTACTATTAAATCATAAAAGATAGTTTATATTTAGCATATTCCCTATTACTTTTTGTAAACTTAGGTCAGTGGGTGTTAAAGAAATCACCTAGGAGTTTCTGAGTCAACAACTGCAGTCCAGGGCCCAGAATTGTGAATTTGGAAAATGTTTGAGGTTCACATCTGAGTAAAACCATTGACTGAAAGAAAGTGGTCATAATTCTTATATTTTCAAAGAAAATATAAGAGGTAAAATATACTTACTATTAATCTACTGAAAAGGTACAATTGAGATCTACTTTATTTAGGAACAATATTAAAATCTACAAAGGTTTTTTAATTAAGCAACTTTTATGATCATTCCTGGAAAGATCTAAGTTTGCAAGATATTTTTTCTTTGATACTATTCTCAGAAAAACACAGTTTAATTAGTCGAAGAGAAATCAATTTAGTTAATCTCAGAGCAATGCAGATGCTACGCTGGATTTTACTCTACAACCAATAGCCCCGTTACTGAGTTGCATGCACCAATGCACTTCAGCAATAGGTTTTTCTAATTAGCATTCATAATGAAGTTTTAAAATTGACAATTAAGATAATGTGAAATCCTAAAAAATGAGTATGTTGGCAATAAAATCTTAACTGGTGCAAAGAATGAAATGTAAAGTGCCTATTAATTGGAGAATATTATAAAAGATCTGGACACTAGCTTTAATTCTACCATTATCTACCCTTCACTTGAACAAGTCTTTTCTGACTTCCCCATGCCTCAGTTTCCCCATGGAGGTTGGGGGAATAAAGACACCTAGGACCAAGTGGGATCCAAATATCTGTTTGTCTTCCAAAAGTATACTTCATTTTCATTACACTGAAAATGAAAACATGACAGTGTGAATCCCTAGTAAGGCCCCCCCATGGATTCAGATTGTTCTTCCACTAACCAGGATTCAAAATTACATAATCAGGTCATACATTCTATAGTCCTAAAATGAATATCTGCTATCCATAACTCCCCAGGTATGAGCTATTCTGTTCTGGTTTCCACTTTATAATTTACAAAGCATACACATACATATATCACTTACTCACTGCAATAGTTCTATAAGGTAGTTTGGGTATGTACATTTATCTCTGGATGACAGATGGGGAAACTAATGTTTAGAAAGTGAAGAACCTATCCAAGACCACATGATCAGTTAAATATTAAGTTTTATTAAGTCCAAAGCTTTTGTATGTTCTTTTACATACAAATGAAGAACATAGCTACTGCTCTTATCTCTGCCCCCAAAACACAAAGAAAACTATAATATCTTCCAGTCTTTCTGAATGTATGCTACTTTTAACAACTGTACAACCTTTATGGTTCACATGAAGTCAAGTGAACTTTTTTTTTTTTTAGTTTTTGATAAGACCTTTATTTTATTCATTTATTATATGTGGTGCTGAGAACGAATGCAGTGCCTCACACATGCAAGGCAAGTGCTCTACCACTGAGCCACAAACCAAGCCCAATTTTTCTCCAACTGTCCTTTGTTATAAAGGCAATAGCTTACACAATTGACCAGTAAAAGAGAATATGAACAAGGAAGCCATATACAATGAGATTCTGTCTTTAAAAGTAGCTAATAGGTATATTTTTTAAGAATACATCTTGCCCCAAATTTACTTATTTTACAAAATGATTTACTATGGGATTTTTAAAAATAATTGTCTAGTCTAAAAGCCTCTTAAGTATATCATATATACACAGTAATAGATTTACTGTACTATCTATAAACACAAAATATATTATGGCTCAAAGTCAGAGAGGATTAATATTTTGACAAAAGTTCAACCAGTTGAAGCAAAAAACATGTTAACCTAGACCTCAGGAGAGTAAAAATGAAGCCTCAGGGCTTTCAGTATAGACTGTTTTCTACTATACAGTCAAACTTTTTATCAACTATTGGAAAGTTCCTTATCCCTCCTTTTTATACATCAAAGAGTAAGACTGGCCATATGTGAAATTCCAATGAGGCAACAAAGAGGTGAAAGGGAAAAAACCCAGGCTCTCTATCACTATTAAGTTGACATGTGGCTCTGGCATTATCTGTCAGCTATCATTATAAAGCTAAAAGTGCCAGTGTGGTGTAGCTGTTAGGGGAGGGGCATAAAGGACAGGGAGTTGGCCTGGGCACCAAGGTTCCAGTTCTGATCCTGCTTAACTACCTCAAGAACCTTCTCATAACTACAAGTCTTAATTTCCTCATTATCCTTTATTAAACACCTCCTATGTGCCAGGCAGTGTTATAGGTGCTGGGGATATGGCAGTGAGTAAAAGAGAAAATTCCTACTTAATTTTCAAGTGATAATATTAAGACAGCCACTAGGCTCATGTGCCTAGTAAATATTTTTAAAGCTAAAAATTCGGTTCCTTAGTCTCTTTAGCCAAAATTCAAGAGCTCAATGGTCACATAAAGCTAGTGGCTAGCATACTTGAGAATGCAGATATAGAACATTTCTGTCATTACAGAAAGTTCCTGTTGGACAGGGATGAGACAGAATGATGGGGAAGGAATGCTAGTTAACTTGAGGTGTTGAGGGAAAGCCTTTCAAATAAAGAGACTTTTAAATAGAGACCTAAATGAAGTGGAGGGGTAAGCAAAGAGCTTCCAAAAAGGAAATCATTTATTTGTAGTATTGTTGAATATTTTATTGAAATATATGGAATCAAAGGTCTTCCAAAAAAAGGTCTAAGGTTTTAGTTTTATTAGAATAAAGCATGTTACAAAAGAAACAGCAACAATTCCATTCTCTTTTGCAGAAAGCAATGCTGCCATTTACTAAAGATCCACATAAGACAAAAGAAATGGATAACATTTTCTGTTTCGTTCATTTAACTAAGAAAATGGAATATTTTGAACTTCCTACAGCCATGAGTTCCTCTAACATAACTAAAAGTTTTTGTGAAACTCTTTCTTGAAAGCTTCAGACTCCCCTTCTCAAATTCACAATATAGCTTTAAATTCATTAGCATCATTTACATTCTACACCAGAAACTGAAAAGTTGTTATTTTTTTAGTGATACTTATGCATTTCTATTAACCAGGTAAACAACCTTTCAAATAGAATGCTGCTCAATGGCTGCTAAATCTGTAAGTTAATACACATATTTGAAGCAATATGCTCACCATTTCATATCTTAAATCCCAGGGCTCTCATGCACTCCTTGTGGGCCTCAATTAGATGTCCACAATGTTCTTCTCCTTTCTCAATGATGCTGTAAAATAAAATGTGCTTGTTATCTAACACAGAAGTTTTTAATCACATGCTAGTTATAAGGCAGAAGATGAGTATGATGAAATGTAGCTGCAATTTTTAAAAAGATGCTATTACACCAAACAGATTTATTTTTATTTGATTTTGTTCCACGATTACAAAGATGTTCCACAGAACTAGTTTTCTGGGGGAATCTAATTAGGAGAAATAATTACAGATATCAAATATCACCATTAGTTCACATCCAAGGAATAACACTACTGTTAAATAAAGAGCAGACTGAACAGTTTACTTTTTCACCTATTATGACAGGGGAATTAAATCTGTTTGTACTCTACATTCAATCACACCTGTTTAATCTTCTAATTGTCAGATACCCAACAACATAAACATAAAAAAAAAAAATCTGGTAGTTGAGAGCAGCAAAATCCCCCTTTTGATGATGAAAGAGCTTTTCACTGGTAAGATTCACAAAGTAAAGACTAGGACCACAAAGTTTAATTTCTAGGGCCTGAAAATGTAATATTATCACATCAAGTTAAGCCAAATTCAATGACAAGAAATAAATGACTCATGACTATAGATATTTAAAGAGAAGCCATAGAAGGCTGAGGTGACCCATTTGAAAGGAAAGTTATAGAAGGAAACAGAGTTCTATTTCATCAAAATCCTACTTCCCAATAGCTCCAGGCCTGCTGCAAATGGGAGAGGCTGTTTAGGAAAATAAATTTCTTATTAAGTGATCATCATTAGCATTCAATGATCATTTTCAAATGTTACATATACTGTGCTTGGCACTTGACCTGACTTGTACCATTAAACCTTACAGTAATCCCAGAGGCAGATATATTAGGCTCAATTTACAGACATACGAAGCAGACATGTTAAAATAATTTGTTCAAGGTCATCAAATTGGTGGATTAAGATTCAAACCCTGACTCTGTATCCCAGACTCCTAATCATGAGGCCAAACTATCCAAAGGTTCCACTGGATCACTTTTAGCATCAGTATATAATCTTTCAATTCTCCATTTAGAGTATTATTTGCAAAGTAGTAGTATTAATCAAAGCAGAGCTCCTGCATTCTTATTATCAATTACGATTATAGTAGTATGTGAATTTTGTCAATTATGATTTCTCTTCTTTTCATATCTACTATCCCTCAACTTTCTGAAGTCAAAAGGGACTACTAGGAGGAGGTTCATATTGGCCGTATCTGTGGACTCTTAATGATATCTATTCTACCAGAGGCTATATGAAGTGTAATGGGGGAGGGGCTTTGGTGAATTGATAACCTAGATTAACTATTCTGAATACTATAATGTCACCTACGTTGTAGACTGGCTGATTTTTAATTTTTGCTTGCTTAAAGGGAGAACGCCTCAGAACTGTAAGGAATGTACCCTTTGTCCTGCTCTTTACATTTTGTAAGAAATACTTGGAGATTACCAGAAACTTTACTCTTCGTTTCTGTCAAATCTACTATAGCTGTTAGCGGGTGGTACAGCTATCACTAACATGCGTCTCCGTATGTTTTTAAAGTCCTCTAAATGATGTAGCATCTTTAGGAATTTCCACATCTCCGGACCTAACGCAGTGCTTAACATGGAAGATGCTCAAAAATAATTTATAGAAAGGAATGTACGGGTGACGGGAGCCTCGGGCCAATTTGACCTCTCTCCTCTCCCGGGACAGAACTGCGGGCTTGGTAAAGAGAGCAAACCGCGAAACCTACGGGGCGCTCTAACTCTCTAGGGAGGGCAGAGGGCTTCGGTGGCGGAAGGTGTGGGCCGCGCGCCGACGCCCCCTCCCCGGCTGCGCACTGACCACGCATCGCGCGCCTTCTTGGTCTCCGGGCAGGCGCAGCAGGGTTTCAGCGGCTTCTTCTCCTGAGACTCAGACGGGGCTGGGCTCGCGGCCGCCAGACCTGGCATCTTCAAAGCTGAAAGCAGCTACAGGAGTAGACAGGCTTAACTCTCCGGCCGTTTCCGATTCGTCCGCAGTCACTTCCGGAGTCGCTCTAAAAAGTACAGGAAGTCCTGCCTCTCTCGGGGTGAGGGGGGCGTGGGGTGCGGTAACAGGAGCGCGCCTGCGCAGGAGGGGCGAGATTAGGGCTTCTGCGAGGCGCGCTGGTCTAGCGCCTGCGCAGAGAGGTTGGTGTGAAGGTCAAGGGTAATGTAGGTCGTCTTGGGTACGACTCGTGACCGCGAGATCTCCCAACCTTTTTATCCCCCAAGAGTGTCTGCACTGAAGCTCAGGACAGTGAAATGACTTGTCCGAGCTAAACAAAAGAAACTATTAAGTGAAAGCCAGTTCCGCTGAGTAACAGACTTCTTTCTCATATTCCTTGCCTGGGCATTCTCTGTCTTATTGAAGTGCCCGCCCTGCTTGTATTGTTTTTCATTGACCTAGAGAAAAATGAGTAGAAGGACATTTGAACAATCCAGTCCACTACTCTTGGGGAAAACAGGCCTTCTAACGCCTTATATCTCCTAAACACACAGACACTAAATCTTCAATTAATTTGCGTTTAGAGTCCCCCTCCAGGTGATTTCAGTTTGAATCAGTCATGTTTATTAGTATACCGATTAGTAAAACTTTCCTTGGCAATTCTTGAATTGTAGTTTTAAAGTAAACTAGTGTCATATTATCTGAAAAAAAAAAAAAAAAGAACATAATCATTTTTTTTCTGCAGAGAATTATTGGAAAAAGGGAATTAATTCACATTTTAAAGGAGGACACCAAGGCATTAAAAGCTGCTTCGTGATATATTTTTGGGGTAATCAAACTTGTAATATTACCTAACCAAAGTTTGTTTCTGTATTTCAGAAACTCAGTCCAAAGAATCTATAAGATGTGTCTGCAAGCTGGTGCTATAAAAATGTAATTCTGCATATGTACTCTCCAAATTATTAAAATTATCCCAATTTGTCATTTTTAATAAGTATAAATAAAATAAATAAATAAACTATCCTACTTAATTTGTCAAATTAGTAAACTTTTAATAAGTATGTTTTTTATTTCATAGTGAATTTATGTGTTTAGTAGAACAACATATTATCCTAATATTCTCCTAACTTCACTTTCATCCACAATCATCAATTCTTTGAACTAGGCATTCACATGATTTAGAATGTTACTACTCAAATAGTGTTTCTTGGACTAGCAATATCAGTATCACTTGGAATGTGGCTCCACAAATCAATGGGGAAAAGAAAATAGGCTAACCATTTGGAGAAAATTAAACACTACATCAAAAGGAAGGGCTCCAAACTGGATGCAGTGGCACACACCCATTATCCCAGCGCCTCAGCAGACTGAGGCAGAAGGATCAGGAATTCAAAGCCAGCCTCAGAAAAATCGAGGCTCTAAATAACTCAGTGAGATCCTGTCTCTAAATAAAATACAAAAAAAAAAAAAAAATAGGGCTGAGGATGTGGTTAAGTGCCCTTGAGTTGAATTCCTGGTACCAAAAAGGGGGGGCCAGAGGAGTGGGGAGCTCCAAAGACACTAAAGGCCTACACTGTGAAAGGTTAAACTAAGAAGTTGAGGTAGATTATTGAAAAGCATGTAACAGTCCCAAGGTATGGGGAACAACTTTACGTTTCAAAAGCACAAATTGTAAATAAAAATATCAATGAAGTTAATTACACCAAAATAAAGGCTTAAAGCTTTATATAGGACACTGCAGACAAAGTTAATAAATAGATGACATATTAGGAGAAAATACTTGAACTTCTAAATATTTTTAAATATTTTAAAAATTAAAAATTTTTAAAAGTTGAGTTAGAAGCCAGGCACAGGGTCTCACACCTATAATCCCAGCAGCTGGGGAGGCTGAGATGGGAGGATTGCGAATTCAGAAGCCAGCCTCAGCAAAAGCGAGGTGCTAAGCAACTCAGTGAGACCCTGTCTCTAAATACAACACAAAATAGGGCTGGAGATGTGGCTCAGTGGTGGAGTGCCCCTAAGTGCAATCCCTGGTACCCCCCTGGCCAAACAAAAAAGCTGAGTTAGAATGCAAATAGTTGAAGCAACATAATCTTCAGCCATAATTGCTTCCTTATATAGGGCTTTTGAGTTTGTGAATCATCATTTGTGGCATAGTATATGGTCTATTTTAGAGAAGGATCCGTGTGCTTCTTCGAAGAAAGTGTATTCTCTCATTGAAGGATGAAATATTCTATATATGTCAGTTAAGTCCAAGTTATTAATTGTATTATCGAGTTCTATAGTTTCTTTGTTCAGCTTTTGTTTGGAAGTTCTATCTAGTGATGAAAGAGGTGTGTTAAAGTCACCCAAAGTTGTGTTGTGGTTTATTTGATTTAATCTTTACAGTCATATAATTTACATTTATGTATGAGAACAAATTAGGGTTCAGAAATGTACATGATTCACTCAAGGTCACATAGCTTTTAAGTGACAATCCTAAAGTTCAATATCTTCTCCTTGTATTCTAGTTACTATCCTACTTAATTTGTCTAAATGCAAATGAATGTTTCTTATTTTAAAATTAATCACTGAACTGTATTTATTTGTGCTACTGAATTTTTTTAATAAATGAAGGAGGAAGGAAAATGAGAGATATGTAAAAGAATTTAAGGGATTAAGAGAACTGAGACAAGTTGTTAACTGAATAGTTTTTATTAGAAATTATTAGAGATTAAATTAAGAGTTCTAGAAGGCAAATGGAGACCAAATAGTAAAAGGTCAACCATTTGTTTCACAAAGGATATCCTGAAGTTAGTTTATTAGTATTGCTTCTCAGTTCTGATTTTAACCAGCAATACTTTACTCTTTCAAATCTTTAGAACTCTTTGCTATTTCTATAATTGCTGAATTAGCAAGCAACAAGCTTCAAATAGTCACTTGAGTGGACTTTTTCATAGCACAGTGAATATGTTTATTGTATGGGATTGAATGGGGCTATGAGCCACAGATAGTACCAAACAGCCATTCTGTGGATGGGAAGACAGCCCTGGTAATATAACAAGCAAGAATGAAGGAAATGCTTTATAAATTGTTTCCATGTATAGGAATTTAACCATTTTTTACACCTAACCAAACACAGGTGTGCTGAATTTACTGAGGGTAGATTCTTATGGAGAGTGGAGAAGGAGTGACACCATATGTTGAGAGAGAAGAACTACAAGGCTTAAATTCTCATTTGCCTAGTATTTACATATCTGCCTTTTGTTGTTGTTGTTGTTGCCTAGTATTTACATATCTGCCTTTGTGGGGGGGAAAGCTTCCCAATTTCCACAAGTAAATATATGCTGCTTCTAACATTCTCTATAACTTTTCAAGTGCCTGAAACTCTGAAATTTTACTTGTCTGCTGCTTTCATGAATGCTAGTAGAAACCATCAAACTACTGGGTCATAGATAAAGGAAAATTTATTACTTACAGCAATAGCAGAAAAGTATCAGCACTTTTGTGCCAGTTCCCTGAGCCCTCATCCTAACAGGGTGATGTGAAAAAGGCCAAATAACTGAGCCTGGTGATGTGTGCCAGTAATCCCAGTGACTTGGGAGGCTGAGGCAGGAGGATTACAAATTTAAGGCCAATCTCAGTAACTTGGTGAGGCCCTAAACAACTTAGCAAGACCTTGTCTCAAAATAAAAAGATAAAAAGAGATGGGGATGTAGCTCAGTGGTAAAGTACCCCTGCCTGAAATCCCCAGTACTCCCACTTCCTGCAAAAGAAAAAAAAAAAAACCACCAAATAATATCTGCATGCAAATTAGGTTGCATACAGGAACACTTAGGTAACCCAAATCTTTAATAATGGGCAGTACAGATGTCTGTTTTATTCTCTTATCTTCCATGGTTATTTCCTACACAAAGAAACAAAGGCAGACCCTTGCCTCCTGCCTCACAAGGCAGAAGGTTCTTGTTCAGAACGCTCATGGAGAACTAGCATGACCAAGTATAACTTCAATATCAAAGTTTCTTTTAAATAAGTAGACTAAATGACATAGAACCTAATTTCAAGAAGATCATGTATCAGTCATTTACGGTTGTTACTACAGACAATGTTTATGGTCCCCTGAAATTCATATATGAAGCCCTGATCCCCAGTGAGATGATATTTTGAGGTGAGGAATTTGGGAGGTAATTAGGTCATAAGAATGGAACTCACACTAAAGAATCAGTACACAAAAAGGGCAAGACCCAAGGTACCCCTACCTCCATAACTCTGCCATATGACACTAAAGCAAGAAGGTAGCCATCTGCAAGCCTGAAAGAGGACTAGATCCCTCACTAGGAACAGAATTGATCAGCACCTTGATTTTAGACTTCCTAGACTCCAGAACTGTGAGAAACAAGTATCTGTTGTTGTTTAAGCCATCCATCTATGGCATTTTGTTATAGCAATCCAAGAAGACTAAGACAGCCATGTAACATTGTTACCACAAACTTAGTGGTAATACACATTTATCATCTCACATTTTCTGTAGGTCCAGAGTCTGGCTTTAGCTTAAGTGGCTCCTCTGATTAAGGTCTTAGAAGATTTCAATCAAGACTATTGGAGGATGTAGTTTCATCTGAGATTCTAGTGGGTAAAAATATGCTTTGAGTCTCTTTCAGTTTGTTGTCAGAATTAATTTTCTTGTTATTGTAGGACCAAGGGCTTTGGCTTTTTGATTGCTATCAGTTGGAGGTCATCTCAGCATTTAAAGGTCACCTGTATAGTTGCCCAACATGTTTACTTCCTTCCTCAAAGCCAGTAAGGGAGAGAAAGAATAACTCAGCAAAATGGGTATTATAGTCTTTGTAAGAGAATCACATAAGAACATATAGTCCATCACATCTGTCATAGTCTGTTGGTTAAAATCAGTCACAATACTCAAGGAATGAGTATCACATCAGAGCATGAACACCAGGAGGACAGATCCTTAGGGCTATCTTAAGAGCCTGTCCACTACAGGTTGACATGTAGAGATAAACCCAAAACAGACTATATGGAACTTATCCACAAATGAAGAGAAGTTGGTGAACTATACAAAAATCAAATGCCTGTCTTTTTGCCTTTGATTCCTGGTTGGAGAGAATTTCCTCATTTCCATACCTGTGAGTCCACAAACCAAAATTCAGAACAAACTCCAATAAAACATTATAACACTAACCAAAATCAAATGCTACTTTAAAAAAACCAAACTATAAATTAAAAATGTCTCTCTAGTGATCCAGTTTAAACTGGAAATATTGTTTTTAGATACCATTTGTTTATTCTTTCTGATTGAACCATGATTTCTGAAATTACTACCATAAGACATGTATCTTGAATATGTATGTAAATATATAAATTATAACTTTACCATCATTCCTTTTCTGTAACCAGCTCTACATTTGTCCCTTGAATGCTCACAGACTTTAAGATGAATATCAAATATTAGCCCTTGGTAACAGGATACTGATGATGTGCAATGACAGAATTGGAGGAATTGGAAAGATAGTTGGATTTAGGAAAGAATGGTATCCAACATTTATTAGGCACTTACTATCTACCATATTCTGTTCTAAATCCTTTGTAGGTATTATCTACTCTAATCTTCCCTGGTATTCTTGCTATGTATCCCCATTTCAGTGAAAAGGAAACTAATGTACATGGATATTACGTGATTGCCAAGGTCATATGAACAGTATGTTTCAGAACCATGATTCAACCTAGGAAGTTGAATTCAAACACTCACACAGTTCACTACTGTACCAGAGTCTCTGCAGTAAAAGGAAATGTTACAATTTTACTCAGGAAAAATTGAGTTTGACTAGTTGACGCTTGGTCATTTGAGAAGAAATGTCCAAAAGATTGTGGAGATATGAAATTGGCAGTGGGGTAGAAATGAGGGTCAATGTTGGCATGCAGATAACTAGATGAACAGTCAAGTAGACCAATCATTCAAATGGTTTCTTTATTCAGCACCTGCTTTATGCCAGGTGCTGACCTAAAAACTAAGGATGGCTCATGGTGAACAGGACATTTGAAATGTCTGATCCTACAGGACTGACATTCTAGTGGGAGAAGATAAAGAAGTATACAAATAAATTTCAGGGCTATAAAAAATCAAGATAATATAATAGTGTCTTCAGATATGTTTGTGGAGAGGCTGGCTGTTGTCTACTTCTGACAATTTATCAGATCAGTGAAAAAAAGTCTCCCTGAGGAGATAGCATTTTAGCTAACCTGCAATGATGAGGAATCTGCCATGAGAAGATGGCAGAGAGGGGCAGGCAGGAATGAGGAGCATTCTGAGAAAAAGGAGCAGCAAGTAGGATTCCCTGAGAAATGTATAGCCAAAGACAGAAAAATGTTATGCCTTTATACAATTGTATTTTCTTTGTTTCAGTATCTCCTTTCTCCAGTATTCAGTGAACTGTACAAATTATCTCAGAATCTTCAACACCATATTATTTAGTAGACACACAGTGTGAATTTGTTCAATACATTAATGGATTGATTCATTTAGCAATCATTTTATTAAGCCTTCATTCATGTACCAGGTACTTCAGAGATACAAAGATGACCATGTGAAAGCCTGAGTCCTCAATGAATTAAAATATGTGGGGAGCAGAGTTGGAAATAATTAAAATTCAAGATGGTCAATACTATTGGTGCTAGCACAGCATTAGAAAAAAGAATGAGCTGGGTGCAACGACACATACCTATAGTTACCAGCAACTTGGGAAGCTGAGGCCGGAAGATTACAAGTTTGAGTCTAGCCTGTGAAACTTAGCAAGACGCTGTCTCAAAATAAAGTAGAAAGTGTTGGGGATGTAGCTCAGTAATGGAATTCTCCTCGGTGCATTCCCCAGTACTGCAAGAAGAAGAAGAAAGAAAAAGACAAAGAAAAAAACAAAAGACAGCTTACTCTTTATTTGGTGGGGGGTGATTTGGGGAAATTGCTTATGCAGTTTCAGATGACAAAGTTACAGCTGTGTCTTGAAGATTAAGATAGTTGGGGGCTGGGTGTAGTGACACACACCTGTAATCCCATCGACTCAAGAGTCTGAGGCAGAAGGATAGCGAGTTCAAAACCAGTCTCAATAAAAGCAAGGTGCTAAGCAACTCAATGAGACCCTGTCTCTAAATAAAATACAAAATAGGGCTGGGGATGTGGCTCAGTGATTGAGTGCCCCAAGTTCAATCTCCAACATTTCCTCACTACCTAAAAAAGGATAAGGGATGTTAAACAAACAAACAAACAAACAAACAAAAACCCAGAGTGTATTCAGTACTACTGTGACAGGTTTCAGAACCATTGCAACAGGGTCTTGCAGTGGGGCAAAGAGATCGAACTCAACTTCAGTTGTGAATACAGCAAAGGCAAGTGGGAATTAATAGCCAAGGAGCAGGGCAGGCATCTGTGGATGAAAAACTATTAAAAAGGAACATCAAGGAGGATTCTGCCTAAACCAGTTTACCCGAATTTTTGCAGGGCAATGTTCAAACTCATTTGAACTGGGGAATGGTGGAGTAATGGACCCAGTCAGATATGGATGGTGATCAGAAAGTGAGGATGAGGGTGAGGGAGGAAGGATCTTGTCAAACTGACTTAGAAGGGCTCTTTACTAAAGCTAGATTTTATAAGAAAGTTCACACATGGGCCTAAGACAAGGTCAGGATGATGCCTAAAGTTCAGCCAAGCAAAGAATCTTAGGGGCGTAAATAAGAAAAGGCATTTTAGGCAAAAGGATCAGCTTGAGCAAACATTTGAAGGTGACAAAGTACATATCTGGTTTCCTAAACCCCAAGAAGTCTAGGAGTAGATACAATAAGTGAAAACTAGTAGTATGTGCAGAAAGAGTAGTAGCAGTCAGCAAGCTTAGTCAATAACTATCTGTAAATCATAACAAACAAAAACACAAAGAAGCCACTTAAAGGAGTGCCACTAGCCTAATGGGATGATTTCAGCATCATAAAGAATCATCATTATAATGGATTAAGACAACAGAAATGTAAAATGCATGCATTCATAATGATACTAAACAAACAAAAAATTTTGTGGTTAATATTGGAGTTTGCTAGGGTACTGACTCATTTCTCTGAATTTTATACTTAAGAGAAAAACACTCAGCATTTATCTAGTCTCTTCTCTATGAGCTTTATTTCAATCCAATGAGTTGGTTTGAGAAAGTTCTTTTTTGGAAGAATCCCCAAGATAAAGAATCATTGAGAGTACTAGAAATCAACTGTTCTAAAATAAAAGACTTAATATAAATACCAAAAAGCAATGTGAGGACTTTTTTGAATCTTGAATAGAACTAACTGTAAATGACATCTTGGACGCAAGCTGGGAAATTTAAATACATAGTATTAAATTACAGGAAGCAATTAGTGTTCATTTAGATACAATAATGGAGCTTAAACATTTTTTTAAAATCTGCATCACTTTGAGATACAGACACGATTTTAAGAGTAAAATAATATTATATCTGAGATTTCTTTTAAAAAGGAGAGAAAGATAAAACTAGACTGGGGAAATGCTAATAAAATTTGATTCTGGGTAATAGATACTTTATTAAAAGTGGGCTCACTTTTGACCATCTTCAAATTTTGCTATTATAGTTTTTAGAAGGCCTACAGCCCTTCCTCCTTGATCTAATAATGCCCAGGCTGAGTAGGGGGCAGCAGTCTGCGGATTAAGTTATGGAACTAGCCCACTCTAAACGCTGATGCGGTGGGGCGATAGCCAAGGCCTAACACTGAGGAGCCTGAATTCCTCATCGCTCTCTCACAATTCCCCTGGAAAGGGACTTTCTGAAATGAAAGCACCCAACCATTCTAGAAGGTTCTGAGACTTCCCAGGGATTTCCGAAAGAGTTTACAGGCTATAACTGGCAAATCGCTGTGAGACTGCCCTTTTCCTTAGCTCCTGGCGTTGACCCTGCGTGGGACGCTAAAAAGCTGCGGGCCACCTCTAGCAAGTTTACTGGGATTGAGGCTGTCCCTCTCCCATCCCTTCCCTCCCCACTCTCCTTTCCTCCTTTAGGTTTTCCGCACTAACCCGGCTCCAGGATCCTCACACCGGCGCCTCGCCTCGCCCCGCCCCTCTAGCGCCTCGCCCCGCCCCTCTAGCGCCTCGCCCCGCCCTGCATCCTTGTCCGGCCCCGCCCCTCCAGAGCCTCGCCCCGCCCCTGACCCGCGCGCGCCTTTTGCAGGGGAGGGGTAGGTTACCATAACTACGGTGCACACAGAAACTGGACCTCCCTAGCTGTCCCTGGCTGGCCCGAGGAAAGAGGCAGCACCATGAGCCGCGTAGTGACCATCGAGAAGTCCTCGACTGACCGTCAATTATCTCAGCAACTGTGTCGGGAGAAGTCGAGGGGCTACTTTTCCTCCAATCGAACGTACGATTTCCTTTATGGTAAGGCTGCCCCAGAACCCGCTCCTGGGCTGTCGATTCTTGGGCCAGATTGACCTTACAGTTGGTAGGACCTTGCCGGGGAATGGTGAACGAAGGATGAACCTCTGGATAGACTCCCTGCCCAAAGTTGTCTATTGTTAGGCTGGGGCAGCTATGAAGCTCTTCAGATGGCCGCTCGCTCAGGTGCGCCATGCCAGGTGCACCGCGCGGGGACACCTTACTCTTTGTCTCTCTCCTGGGATCATTTGCTCAGATCTGAGCTATCTTTCTGAAACCTACTTCGGCGGAAAAGTATGGAGAGATTTGCAGATTTGGGTATTCATGTACACAATGTTCCCACATTCAAACTGCATACAATGCCCAGCAAAAATGATGTTCCAGCTCTCATTTGCTGGGCAGCTTCAAATTCTGCATTATAGATAAAGAGGCTGCAGTTTAATCTCACTTTTGATTTTAGCGTTTTATTTTTCATTAAACGTTTTCTCTTCCATTAAAATACTGTTTAAAAACTATGTTCCTCTAGCGCCAATAAAGCTCCAATTTATTTTAATTCTCCGACTTTCCACTTGTGTTCTAACTCTATTGGACCTCAAAGTCCTGTTCTATATATTCTCAAAATCTATTTCAACGCTGGTACATATGCTAGGTACTTCAAAATGTTAATTCAATTACCAAATTTACTGTTACATTTGTTACAACAGTCAAACATGATTTTATTTTTTTCCAGTTTTGTTCTCAGTATCTCTAGGCTTTGGCCTGAATCTAGCATTGTTTCCAAACATATGGTGTTGCCTTTGGGATGCCCAGAGTCTTCTTTGAATGGGATCCTATAGGGTACCCATTTCCTGGATAGGAGCTATGTAATGATTGCTTACATATTCTGGCCCGGGATCTTTATTCACGCTTGGTTTCATCTTTTAAAATAAATCTAGTAAAGTCCTGTAAACATATCTCTATGTTGCTTTCAAAGGTAATTTGGGAAGGAAGATAAACATCTTCAGTAAAGACAAGCAAAGAATTTATTAAGCTTGTTGGTTGTTTTACCTCTAAGTGTCTCTTTTGCAGAGATTGCTAAATGTTTCCATATCCCTTGGAAAGAACAGAAATCCATTCATAATAGGTCAATTGAAAGTCTGCATTGTTACAATAAAACTGGCAAGCTCATGCAGCTAGTCATGGACAGGAAGCAAGGTATAACCAGGACAGACTAGAACCTGGACAGGAAAATTAAACACTAATGTGACATGCTTTCCTGCTTTCTTTCTTTGACCTTACAGTCTTTTACCCTGTTAATGTTGACAGATTTAGCAAATAAAAATAGAGGATGTACAGTTAAATTTGAATTCCAGATAAAAAAACATAATATTTTAGTATAAATTTTTCATCCCATGCAATATTTGGGACATTTATATTAAAGAATTATTAATGGCTTATTTGAAATTCAGATTTAACTGGCAACTCTAGCTATCTGTATTTTATCTGGCATGTTATTGTTTTCTATGTGTGTGCTTCCTTTTTCCATTTGACAACCACTTGTGTATGGATTTATCTTACTAGAACAGGGGCTGGGGTGGCACTCTACATAACCTCTTAATCCTAAAGCTTACCACCAATTGTATAGAATAGAGTTTCATGTATCTTAGTTGAAGATTTAAAATAAATAACATTGATGCTGACCAGCTGGTAAGTTTGTTGACCTTGGGTCTGGTTTCCATCTGTAGGAAAAAAAAAAAAAAAGAAGTGACGGATTAGGTATGGGGTCAAAGGTACAAATATGAACACCTCTAAGCTCCTTAACTGTTATCTAAGAAGCCCTTGGTTATTTCCTTCACTTTTAATGTATTATTCTTTGCATCATTCTATTTCATTCACCCTGGTCTCTGCTGTTCTCCAACATATCAGTCATGCTTTCATCTTAGGGCCTTTCATCTAGTGATTTGCTCTCCTAAAATGTTCTTCCTCCAGATATTCATATAGCAAATCCCTCACCTTCAAGTTTCCTTACATGTTATGTTGTCATGAATTTAAAATTTGATCCCAGTCTCCCTTACCCTGATATCTTTTTTAATAGCACTTATTATTCTCTAACATATTATATAATTTCTTGTTTATTATTTTTGTTGTTTAATGTGCTTACCATGAAGTCAGTTTTTAAAAATCTTTTTGTTGATGTATGTAGTCCAAGCATATAGGACATAATAGCCAGTCAAAAACACCTTGTTGTGTGAAGGAAAAAGGGAGCCTGAGCCCCTTGCAGCTTTTCAAATGTTGGTGGAAATATCAGATAACTACATCCAGCAGGTTGTTTTTTTGGGGCAACTACAGAGTCGTTAGGTTTTAAGAATTGACTCATTCAAGTTCAAATGAAACTTATTTCTAACATTACAATACCAGTTTACTAATATCTATGAAGAAATATATGTCACTCAGTTGCCTAGACTAGCTGGTCAGGGTATTTGTTTCCCCAGAGATAAGTCTACTTGGGAAATCAAGTGTCTCTCTGAAGACTGTTTATGAGTTCAGTGTCAAATCAGTTCATTTTAATGGGTGATGTAATCAATCACTAATATTCTTCATCATTAAAGATATACCTAATAAATAAGTTCTTATAACAGCAGGTTAATCTTCTATGGAACTTCAGAGAGATAACTTAGGCCCATCATCAATGTACAGTACTTATAAACGTAAGGAGTACATTCTGAAGATAGCTGACCTTATTTATTTCTTATTAGAAATTGAGAGTTCCTTACCATGTCTACCAATTCTGAGGAACTTTGCTATTTGCCTCTTCTTAGTACACTGAATATAGAACTAGTACCTAAATTTATTGTTTCTTTCTCTTGTAACTGGGCATAGTACATATGTATATATAATATCTTTTCTCTTAAAGTATTTTCTGGACTACGAAGGACTTCATAGGAAAGAAGAGAGCTATTTAGGGTATTGTGCTTGTAAAGATGCTGGTCTTTCTTTTTGCATTCCATTTTCATAAACTGACTTGGAATATACAGGAAAGAAATGTATCTAACAAATTCTCACTGGTAGATAGAATCGAATAATAGGGCCATCAGTTGCTGCAGAGTTAGGCAATATCTAAACTTTCTAATTTGTTTTCAAATTGAGAAATTACAAGGCAGACATGGTGTTACATACCTATAGTTCCAGATACTTAGTAGGCTAAGACAGGAGGATGGTTTGAGCCCAGGAGTTTAAGGCTAGTCTGGGTAACATAATGAGACCTCCATTTCAAAAAAAAAAAAAAAAAGAAAAAGAAGAAGAAAGAAGAAAGAAAATTATATTGCTTTGCTAGTGTTCTCACCCTAGGAGAATATTCTTTCTACTCCTTATACTACTTTATTATGTTTTTTCTCAGATCCATTGTTTATTGTGTCAAGCGCAAAAGACCACACACAGGCATATATTCAAGCCACCCTGATTCGAAGCCGACTGGTATGTCTGATTCATCTACTAAGGCAACCTAATGAATCTGAACTGTCTAGCATGGCTAACTGCTTTAATCAGATTGACAATCATCAGATCTCTACTGGATTTTAGGGTCTGCAGAAATTACTTTGCTATGATTACTAGGGGGCAAGGCATCTCAATACTTGTGATACAAGAGCCATTTGTTAATTTACTTTGATGGAAAAGATACTCATGCCTGGGTTGGAAGAATGCAAGCAGTATGAAAGCATATACAATATAAACTAATTCTAGCCCTGCCATGTAAATAGTCACTGTCATCAATTTCCTGAGTGTCCTTTTAGAGATTGTCTATGCATACAACAATTGTTTTCCCAATATTCGTTGTCTTGTTCTATTTTTTTAAAGTTTATAATATAAAGTGCTTTAGAAAATCTGATATTTTATATATGTATATAATTATGTTCTTTTTCTCCATTCATCCCTTTCCTAACATTAGAGAAAAGTTCCCAGATTTAGAAGCATGTTCAGTAACCTGATTCATTATCCAAGATATTCTCAGTATTGGAGCAAGTCCGATCCTCTCCCACCATTTATCAGTCGAGAATGGAGGGGACTTGAGAAGCATAAAGAAGTCCTCTGGCAGCTTTCCACGTAAGTGTCAGATGGCTCCTGACACTAAATATACTTGTGTATTTTTATTTTAAAAAATTTTAATGTATTTACTCTGCATTATTTAAAAAATGTATGGTTATAATGTTTACCTGGACCAAGTTCTCTTGTTAAACCCCTTCTTCCAAAACAAGCTTGATTAAGGAGCAAAGGTTATACATTTATTGGTTAGTAGTTTTCAGAAGGTTGGCATGAAAAAAATATGTAAATTACTAATCCACAAATTATTATTTGTGAGAAACTTCCTTATGGAAATATTTTTATGCTGATTTTTTTTCAGAGAAATGTTAAAATTCTTTGTGTGTGTATGTGTGTATGTGTGTGTGTGTGTGTGTGTGTTTTACGTGGTGATAGAACTTAGGGCCTCACATATGCTAGGCAAGCATTCTACCACTGAGCTCAGTGTCTAAGCTTAGTGTCATATCTAAGAAATGTTAAATTCTTAACTAAAGCATACTCAATTTCTAGATTTTGGGGAAGGATTCTTTAAATTAAATTACTGGGAATTTCAGAATGTCTTAGGAACTGGAGAACTTGCTGGGGCTAATGACCCCTGAAGCCCAAGTAGTTTTTGAAATCATAGCTTGTTTGTCATCTGCAGGGAAGAGACTGGTATGCCTGCTAATAATGACCTGAAGGTTGCAGAATGTGTATACATTTATTGAAAACTTGCCACCAAAGATAGGAATGACTGCGTTTTTGTTACTTTGATCCATCTTTAGAAATTGTAAGTGCTCTTTTCTGCTAGTGTCCAAAATATTTTTTGGAGACTTACAGCCAAATCACCTTACTCTTGAAATCATTTTTTAAACTACAAGTTAATATTTAGTAAATTAACAAATGATAATGCTTTTGGAACTTTGTTATTCTCATGTGCTTTTAATTAAAAGTGGGCATTTTTATATACAGGATTTCACAAATATATTCATTTCTGAACTCTCACTCCCTATTACTAAGTTCTTGTTTCCTGGCTTACAGGAAGTAATCATGCCTAGTTTAAGATGTAGGACAGCTAAATGCATGATAACGAAGACTTCCCTGTTACTATGAGATATTCAGGCTCTATAGATGTAGAAATGTTAAGTAGAAATTAGAGGTGGAAATGATACACTTGAATAATGTTTTCCTGCTTCATTTTAGAATGGGCACTTGTTTTCAGATGCCTAAAGAAGTTTATGAAAATCCCGACGTTACTGGAAAGAATCGCTATAAATACTTTGACAGGTACAAAATGACTAATGAACATTTCAGTCTTGACATTGTTAAAAAATCTCTTTACATCAATGATAACAGCTATCATTTTAAGTGCATGCAATATACCAGGCACCACTTTAAAGTGCTTTGCATACATGCTGTCTAATCTTCACAACAGAAATGTAGCATAAGATACATATTAGCCCCATTTTTCCAATAATGAAGCTGAAACTGAGAGGAAAAGTAGATTACTCAAAATCGATGAGCAAGCTAGCTTGTGACAGAGCTGGAATTCCAACTAAGTCTGCCTAACTTTAGAGGTACTAATTGCAACTAAGAATGTATATTTGCAGAGATATCATGAAATTGTAGAGCAGGGAAAATTGTTAAAAAAGTGTTCAAATGGTCATTTGCTCTCTGTATGAACATTGTCCAAACCAACACATTAAAAAATTTACTTTATTTCATTTGAGACTAATTTCATGTGATAATTATATACCTTATTAAAATGAGATGAGAATTTTCCTGTAGGTGTTATGTAGGTTAGAAAAATAGTCTTGATATCACATCTGCATAAGCTTCCTCGAGAAAGTAAACTTCTAATCCATGTTATTATTTATGAGTAACTGCCTTATGGAGCTTTTCTGATATTAACTCAGGCATATTCAATTCCTAGACTTTTCTGGGGGGAAAAGGGGATGCTTTAAACTTTAAGTCATTGGGATTTTCAAAATGTCTCAGGGAGCTTGAGAACTTACTTTACTTTCATAAACTAAAGAAGTTTATGAAAATCCTGACGTTACTAGAAAGAATCGCTATAAATACTTTGACAGGTACAAAATGACTAATGAACATTTCAGTCTTGACATTGTTAGAAAATCTCTTTACATCAATGATAACAGCTATCATTTTAAGTGCATGCAATACACTTCACAGCTAATGGCTGGTGAAGCCCAAGTGGAGAACAGTTTCTGAAATCATGGCTTGTTTGCTATCACAAAGAAGATACTGGTATGCCTTCTGAAAACGCACATTCATTAGCTGTGTTCTACAGCTATTAAGTCTTCTGGGCCAGACTTGGGAATGTGCATTTTAAACAAGACCTTCCTCCCTCCCCTCAGTGATTTTATATATGCCAAAATTTTAGTATTTTTGTTACATGAGATATTTGTTGTGTGGCAGATCCCTCAGAAAACACACTAAGTCCTAGTTTTGCCCAAATTGAAGAGTATTTAGCCAGCTATACTGCTCCCCACAGGACCCATAACTGTCTCTGCAAGGAATAGCCCCATGCCTGAGCATTTTAGGATATTTAAAAGCAAAAACCACATCCGGGTTGATGTAGCTGCAGGCAAGCAGGTACAGAAGCTGGATTGGGCAATTAGCGAGACAATGCAATGGGTACATTGGTGTTTCCCACAGGATTTTCCAGGTTGGCATAGCAGCAAGGAAGCAGAAGGGAAATTGGTCAAAATGACCCTAGTTCAGTACAAATTAAGAGAATGGTTACTAATGTCTAGACAATCAATCTCTGACAAGGTACATTGCCAAAGTAAAATGGAAACAAAGGAGAACAATTTTACATTGTATAAGAATTGGCTATTTTGTGTTGCCAAGTCTAGGTAACTATTAATGGGTACAGAAGAGGGGCTTTCCCATGGGAGAAGCTTTTCTTACATGATAAGGAGTCTCAGGGAAAATAGAGTCTGTTTGGTCATTGCCCAGATAGCCTGGTCCATAATATATTCAAAGATTTTAAGAAACACATACTAAAATTAGAAGAAATGCAAAATGCAAAAGTCCCACACATCTGTGTTTTTCTTTTTCATCCCAGGCCCTTCCTTCCCTTTTATCAACAGATGCCACTCAGTGTTGTTTTTGCAGCAACCAAGTAAGTGACCATTATTTCAAAACACTCTTTTGATTTGTTATTTCCTTCCATATTTGCTTTTAGAAGATAGTTCTCTAAATCAATATTTTTCAAACTGTGGATCAAAACCAGTAGAAAGTGTGAACTTTTCTAGTGGGTCATGAGCAGCATTTTAAAAAACAAACAACAATAGAAAATAACCAGAGTATCAGACATATTGAGGAAGAGTTGTTTTTTGGTATACCTTTTAAGATGGGTATATGCATGTTTTATGTATATAATGAATTATGATAAAAATGTATTTCTTATTATGAGTTGTCTTAGTCTAAATATTGTAATAAAATACCATAGAATGGGTAATTTATACATAATAGAAATGTGTTTCTCTGGGCTGGGGATGTGGCTCAAGCGGTAACACGCTCACCTGGCATGTGCGGGGCGCTGGGTTCGATCCTCAGAACCACATAAAAATAAAATAAAACCGAAAACTGAAAAATAAATATTTAAAAATTCTCTCTCTCTCTCTCTCTTTCTCTCTCTCTCTCTCTCCCTCTCTCTCCCTCCCTCCCTCCTTNTTAAAAATTCTTTCTCTCTCTCCCTCCTCTCTCTCTCTCTCTTTAAAAAAAAAAGAAATATGTTTCTCATAGTTTTGAAGACTGGGGAGTCCAAGATCAAAGCACTAACACTTGGTGTCTGGTGAAGACCTTACA
This sequence comes from Marmota marmota marmota, assembly GCF_001458135.2. Lineage (NCBI taxonomy): Eukaryota > Metazoa > Chordata > Mammalia > Rodentia > Sciuridae > Marmota > Marmota marmota. The sequence continues at coordinate 468,698 of NW_025999968.1, read as the reverse complement.
TGGCACGGAGGAGCAAATGCTATGTTTTCACACAGTAAAAGGTGAAAGGGCAAAAAGGGCCTTTTAACTAATTACCTCCAGCCCTTTTGTAAGGCACCAAATGCTCTTATGAGGCTTTATCACTTCCAAAATAGGCCCCACCTCTTAATATTATCAAAATTGGAATTGAGTTCCAACATGAAGTTTGGTTAAGACATATATTCAAACCATAGCAGTTATGATTAAGAGAAAAAAGTTTAATATTCTTTAAATGTCTTCTTTTGCTTCCCTGAAACTCACACTTATTTGATGATGACTCTTCAACATTTTATCCGAAAAACTAATAAATTAAGGAATATTTTGGAATGCTAGAATTTTATAATTTAATAATCATTTAACCTATACAAGGCAATGTGATTTACAAAGATAAGTAAAATATAGTTTTTCTTGCACAAAAAATTGAACCACGATGAGAGAAGTAAAATTCAAGGGCTGAATCTGGTATAAATGTCTTCCATTTTTTAGGGCCAGGCAGCAGTTTATGTAGAGCATTACATTGAAAATCTAGTTTTTTGCAATACGTTTTCCTGTTAACATACCTTAATATTTCTCTGTGATTTCAAGGTATTCATGAAATGTTCAGGAAAAGATGCCTTTTTTAAAGTCTCAAATTCTGAATAGAAATGTGTTTAGGACTGGGTTTCAAACATGCATTTAAATGATGTAGTTATTCTTAATGATATACATATATAGCATCTTGTGAATAAGACATATGTTGTAAAATATCTATAATCCTCAAAATAAATGCCAAATTGGATCTTACTTCTTCCTTGATTTTTTTTTTTTTTAAGGCTTGAGATAGAGAATAGATTCCCTGCTCTTCCCAGATGGAGCAATTTTCTAAGGTGCCAGCTTATCAAGGAGAGATGCAGACTTGTAGGAAATGCTTTGTGTGAGCAAAGGGGGAGCTATGAGATGGGTGGATCCCTACAGATCTCCTGGCAATTCTTTAGAAGCAGGCTCATGGGATTGCCTACTTTGGAGGTCATAGTTACCTCCTGTATAACCATTGTTAAATTATAGGGAGTTCAAGGCCTACAGTGATTAACACCATGCTTCTCCTGCTCCTACCTAAGTAACAATGACATAAGGAATAAAAATTCTCCCCAAAAGTTAGACCATGACATTGGCATGCTACAAGTTTTTACTATGGAAGTTTTGAAAGAATGAATCAGTATTCCTAAGCAAAGCCAACTCTGGAATCCGGTCAGGTTTGCGTTTCTGAGCAGGGAAGAAAGTGCCACCTGTATTAGTGGGAATGGACTGTCTCGGGAGCAGCTGGCCTTCTCCAGCCACAGCCTTTTCATGGCTGGTTGTTGGATCTTTGGATTCTGTGTAAACATCTTGGCATTGAGAAAAAGGAGTTAAAACTCTGAAAACATTCAATGAAATCTCTTTGTATGCAGCTCTGTTGGATGAGGGAGGGAAAATTCAGAAGATGGGTGAGGCAGATAGTGAGGCCCCCTGATACCTGGGCTGTGGCAGAGGGAGAGTATTTGACCATGAGAATGGGCTGGAACAGATCAGGGTCAGGTCTAACAAAAAGTAGGTGGGGAGATTTTGGGTCTGAGTCTTGAAGGAAGAGGTTTGTTCTTTCTCATTCATAGTTTACTCTCCCCTAAAACCAACTGAAATGGGAGGAAAAGCATAGGTTAGAGAAAATAAGTCATGCTTCTCCTGTTCTTTCCGAAGTAACAATGATATAAAGAATAAAAATTATGAATAAGTGTAGGAGTTCTATCAAAGTAGCATTCCTCTTTTGCATCCTTCTCTTGGGCACTTCTTTAAAAAAAAAAAAAGAATACAAACAACAGTAAGTATTGTCAAGGATGTGGGGGAAAAGGCACACAAGTACATAGCTGGTGGGACTGCAAAGTGATGCAGCCAATATGGAGAGCAGTTTGGAGATTCCTTAGAAAACTGGGAATGGAACCACCTTTTGACCCAGCTATCCCACTCCTATAGCATACTATAGGGACACAGCCACATCAATGTTTATAGCAGCACAATTCACAATAGCTAAACTGTGGAACCAATCTAGATGCCCTTCAATAGATGAATGGATAAAGAAAATGTGGTATATATACCCAATGGAATATTATTCAGCAATAAAAGAGAATAAAATCATGGCATTTGCAGGTAAATGGATGGAGCTGGAGAAGATAATGCCAAGTGAATTAGCTAATCCCCAAACCTAAATGCCAAATATTTTCTCTGATATAAGGAGGCTCAGTCATAGTGAGGTTGGGAGGGGAGCAGGGAAGGATTAGAAGAACTCTAGATAGGGCAAAAGGGTGGGAGGGGAAGAGAAGGGATATGGTGGAATGAGATGGACATCATTACCTTAAGTACATGTGTGAAGACAGGAATGGTGTGAATATACTTTGCATACAACAAGAGATATGAACAATTGTGCTCTATACATGTAATATGAACTCTAATGCATTCTGCTGTCATATATAACACATTAGAAGAAAAAAAAAGACACTAATCCATCAGAAAACTTTGTCAGAAGAATTAATTAGACCTTATCATAATCCAAGACATTACCATAATTTGATAAAATGGTTCAAATGAACAATTATTTATTTTGGAATAAACATTCTCTTGATTCAAGCTAATAGTATGATAATATAATAAACTTTAACGTAATCTGGGATGATGTAAAGCTGGTTTGAAGTTATTTTCTCAACTGGAATTTAATAGTAGAATTGTTTCTGCTGAAAACATAAGAAACCATAAATACCTGTATTGTCTACATATGTTAGAAATTCACAGCAACTGCAGTAAAACTGATTTCAAAGTATTTGTTCCATCACAGGTTGAAACTCCAAATAAGCACTCCTTTCTAAACGGCTTGAAATGCATTTTTCTTAATCTGTTGTATATACTGTACTACCTCTGTTCTTTAAAATGGAAATATCTTTTTTTGTTGTTGTTTTATGTGTGTAGTGCTGGAGATTGAGCTCAGGGCCTCGTACGTGCCAGGCAGGCCCTCTACCACTAAGCCATACCCTTAGCCCCTTGCCCTTATCTTTAGTTATTTATTATTTATGTAATTTAACCAGTTCTTCTTCTACCTGGGGGGGCTTTTTTAATAATTAAAGTGGCTATAGTTTTTTTCTTTCTTATTTTAAAACAAATACACACACATGTTCACATATTAAAGAAGAAAATTTAGAAAACTATAAAGATGAAAAAATTCTCTCCGCAATTCTACCAAGAACTAATTACTATTTTTTTGCCATGAAAGCAATTTTTTTGTTCTAATTACTATTATTGTGTTATATTTTCATCTAGTCACTTCTCTGTGTGTAAAATTCCAGTTTTTAAAAACATAAAAATGGAATTCTACTATATACTCTGTTTAATAGTATCCTTTTTCCTGCTTTTAATGAACCACAAATATTTTTGCATATTTATAATTATAGATTGCAGTATTATTTTGAGCAGATGCATAAATTTCATTATGGATGTTCCATAATTTAAAAATAATTTTTCTTTTGCTTGTAATCATTTAGGTTTCTAATTTTTCACTCTTTTATGAAGCTTTATGAACATGTGTGCATATATATCTTTGTATACTTGTACACTTGTCAAATCATTTCCTATAGTAAATTTCTAGGAGTACAATTGCTGAGGCGAAAGGTATTTAAGGGTTTGATATATATTAATAAAGTACCTGTCAGCCCGTTGTACCTGTTTGCATTTCCAACAGTTGTTTTTAAACATGCCCATTTTTCACAACCTCATCAATGCCAGCTACTTTCAAGTTGTTTAAATCTTTGCTTGCATGATAAAATAGCTTCTCTCTGTTTTAATTTACTTTTATTTGATTGCTATTTATGGTTCATTATCTTTTCATCTGCTAAAAGTTTTATTTTTTGTTTTGTTTGTTTACCACTTTTCTATGGAGTATTCAATTTTATTATTGATTCATAAGGGCTTTTTATGCAAAAGGCTGCTTAGCTTTTTATTATGTAGGTTGCAAAACCTATTTCCAAGTTTTTCATTCACCTTTTAAAATTGTGACATTTTGAGATATAGAGGTTTAAACTTACCCTCAGTGCTATGATCATTTCTTGTACAGTTTCTGATGCTTGAACCATGCTTAAAAAAGACCTTTACTGAAGGATGATATAAATATTTTCTTAATCTGTCTATTAGTACTTTTATAGTCTCATTTTAACTTTACATTTTAAAATGATCAGGAGTTAATTTTTTGTGTAGGGGATTAGGTAGTTTTCCCACGTTAGCCAGGTTATCCTGGCATTAATTATTAAGTCATCCATCCAGAAAGAGGCTGACTGGCTAGCTTGCTTCCTTTTTTTCTCAGAAAACATCCCTTCTCTCTCTGTTGCTCCTGTATTTCTAGAGAGAAATAGCTGAGACTGGTGTGTGTGATTGAAAGCAGAGAAGAAACCAGGGAATTTAAATTCTAAATAGGTCTAGAAGTACTGTACAACATCCCAGAATCCACTTCTGATAGTTCTATACAATTTTGTGAGTAGACCAACATGTTTATTCCCACTCAGTTTCTAGGTAGAAGTGAGAATAAGAAGATAACTCTGTCAAGGTTTGGGAGCATAATCCTGGTTTCACTGGATTTATAACTTTGTGCCTATCAGCATTAAAGGGGTAAATGGACTTAGTGAACCTGAAGAATTTATTTCTTCATGATTATATAGTATTTTAAATGATCATATTAAGTCTCAATTTAAAACTATTTTTCTCCTTTTAGGACAGAACCATATATTTTTCCTCCTGTTCCTTCTAAGTACCCAGTCATCCCTTCAAAATCTACTGTGGGCACTCAGACTGACTATAGGGATGCTGATGTTCAAACAGATCCATACTCTCCAGAATATGTAGTATGCCAAGACACGATCCCTGAGCTCTTAACCCTGGCTACTCTGACTTGGGGTAAGTTAGTAATTCTCTTGAATATTTGAAGATGACAGTACAATCACCATTCATACTATTGAGTTCTTGAAAATTACACACATACAGGCAACTCTGGTTTATAGAGTGAAGAGATAACCCACAGGTTGAGAGAAAATATTTATAAATCATATATTGGATAAAGAGCTAATATTCAAAATATACAAGGAACTCAAACTATTTAATAACTAGAAAATAATAACCCTATTAAAAAGTGGGCAAAGAACTCTCTATATATTTCTCAAAAGAAGACATACAAGTGACCAACAGATATGTGAAAAAAATGAAGATGAATTCCAGAATGAAACATGCAGAGGTAAAGCAAGGAAAAAGAGTCATGGGAAATGGCATTATAAGCTTCAGAAAGTGAGAACAGAGGGAATGATAAAGAAGCAATGCAGGAAAAAATAATGGCTCAGAATTTCCCAGAACTGCAGAAAGATATGATCCCTCACAAAGAAAAATTACATTGAGTATTGAGAAGGATAAACATTTAAGAATTCACATCTACTACTTACAGAAGAAAAAAAATACAAAAGCTATTAGAGAAAAAAGAGAGATTATCCACAAAGGGATAAAACCAGGTTGATATTTTGTAATATTAATATTCAAGATATGGTAAGCAGATAATTATAGGTCTAGAACTTTTTACCAACCAAAATATTATTAAGAAATGAAGGTGGAGGGGCTGGGGATGTGGCTCAAGCGGTAGCGCTCTCGCCTGACATGCGTGCGGCCCAGGTTCGATACTCAGCACCACATACAAACAAAGATGTTGTGTCCACCGAAAAACTAAAAAAATAAATATTAAAAAAATTCTCTCTCTCTTAAAAAAAAGAAATGAAGGTGGAATAAAGACTTTTTCATACATAATAAAACTATTTTATAGAGTATTACGAGGATTAAATAAATTCATTTATGGAATATGCTCATGCCTACACCCAGAAATTTCCTAGGTGCTTATCAAAGAAAAGTGAACACATAATTTTAATAGAAATCCATGTGTGTTCACCAAAAGACATGTACCAAAGAGTTCATGGTACACTATTCATAATAACTCCAAAATGAAAACATTCCAAATGTCTGACAACCATAGAATGAATGAATGAATGGATAAAATATAGTACATTCTACACAATGGAATACTATATAGTAATGAGAATAGAAAGTACAATTATATATAACCACCTACGTGAATCTCTTATATATAGTGCTGAACAAAATAAGTAAGATGGAAAAGAGCACCTACATTGTGATTCCATTCACATCAGACTCAAAACCAACCACAACTAAAGTAAGTTGTTAGGCATGAGGATGGCAGTTCTCTTGGGGCAGGTAGATGCTGGGAAGGGGGTCTGATGGGTACTTTATACGGTTTGGGTAATATTGCATTCCTTGATCTGGGTGCTGGTTATATGAGATGCTCATTTTTCACCTTTCTGTACTTGTGATATGCATTAATAAAAAGTTTATAAGAAGATAAATGAAAGAAAACATAGTGAAAAAGGATATCCCTAAGGACAAAAACTGAGTGCTTATTACTATGTACCAAAAACAGTGGCAGGTGCTTTACATTTCTAACTTATTTAATTCTCACGGCTTAAGTAAATAATGAAGTTAAAATCAGAAATTAATAATACAGAGCTTTAAAAAAGGCAAAAGAAATGCTTGTTGGGACCATAAGGGAATTTTTTGATAAAGTCTAATAATATAGCCAAGCCTCTTGTAGGAAGCATCAAGGAAAATACAATGCAAATACAGAGTGTTAGATTTGAAAGGGAGACATTACTACGGAGTAAATGATGTAAGAAATGTAAGATAATAATAGGAATATCTTTTGCTGTGTTTTTAAAAACAGACACAATAATTAAATAAAATATAAATTACTAAGTTGATTTCAAGAATAGATGAGTAACTAAAGAAAATACTTGCTAAGAAGGAAAAAATATATTTTTAAGAGCACCAGGCCCAAAGAGTTTTGCAGGTATTTGCCACTCTTTCAAGGATCACATAAACTCTTGTTCTTGCAGATTCCTCGTCAAAGAGAGAAAGAATAAAAGTTAATTTATTCATTTTATGAAGCTAGTTTAGATTTGATTTGAAAATTGAATAAGGACAGTACTGGAAGGGAAAATTACAGCCAATCTTAGGTATAAAGAAATATGCAGAAAATTCTAGATAACATACCAGCAATCAAATTTTGCTATATTTAGGCAAGGTGTGATGGCACATGCCTGTAATACCAGCAGCTTGTGAGGCAGAGGCAAGAGGAACACAAGTTCAAAGCCAGCCTCAGCAAAAGCGAGGCACTAAGCAACTCAGTGAGACCCTGTCTCTAAAGGAAAAACAAAACAGGGCTGGAGATGTGGCTCAGTGGTCAAGTGCCCCTGAATTCAATCCCTGGTTATACCCACCCCCCCAAATTTTTCTGCTATATTTTAAAAGGGTCACTTCATAACCAAGCAAAATTCAAGTTTTTGCAGTTTCAGAAAACCAACCATATTATTTATAATTTTAATAGAAAATATAGGAAAAATGCTTCATTGGATGCAGAAAAAGTATTTGATGACATTCAGTGCTCATTCATGATGCAAACTCAAAATAAATTGGGAGCAGAGGAAATTTAGAAATGTAATAAAGAGCATCTACTGCAGCCTTTAGTAAACAAAATACCAAAGGCAAAACTCTAGAAGCTTTATTCTCAAAGTAAAGAAAGAGGACACTCTATCTCCACCATTACATAGCAATGTGTAGAGAAGATCCTAGCATACAGTTTAGCGAGCTGGGCTATGATCCCTCCCTACCCAGGGACATTTAGAAGTATGGGTGGCATTTTTTTTAATGTAATAATGATTAGGAAGTGCTGCAGGCATTTAACATATGGAATGGGCTGTAGAAGAAATTTAGCACTAACACTAAACATCCTGTACCTCATGGGATTGTCCCATACAAGAAGTCATTGTCTGCCCAATCTGGCAATAGCACCCTGATTGAGACGCAAGGAGTCAATGCAATAAGGTAAGAGAAAAAAGAAATCAGTTATGAGGATTTGAAAGAAGCAGCAAAACTATTATTTGCAGACAATGTACTTGTTTGGAAACCCTAGTAAAATCAATGATCAGAACAAGAAGAGAGTTCCATGAGGTAGCTGGTTATGAAATCAACATACAAAGACAAGCAAGCTTCCTGTATGAGAATAATATCTAATTGGCAAAATTATTGGGAAAAAATCACATTCATGAGAGAAACAAATGACAATGTACCTAGGAAATTATTTAATAAATATATTAAAGCATTTACAGAGAAAATTATAAATTGTTCTTTAAGCTCAAAAACAAAGATTTGATTACAACAGAGACACACCATGTTTATGAACAGAAAAACTCATGCTCAAATAGATTTGATTTCTTTCTTGAACCATTTATACCTTCAAGAAATTCTAATTCAAATTCCTATTCCCAATATAACTGTAAATGTAAATTTACATTTTTCTCTTCTCTTTCCCTAAATTATATAAAAGCAACAAGGACAACAAAACTCCCACAAACTCTGCTTTCAGTGAAAGTAAAAATTATATATACTCTATGAACTACTAAATATTTGTAAGGACTGCAAAAAGCAACCGAGATTAGGCAGAAGCAATGTGGGAGGAAGTGAGGAACTTGGAGTCGGGGAATCTCAGAAAGCATGAGCAAAAATATACTTCCTGTGGGTAAATTTGGCAGTATCCAGGATTAAAATGCTCATATTTTATGATTTGACTGCCAGACTCTAGCATTTCCACTTCTAAGAATCCTAGAGAAACTCACACGTGGGCACAAGGAGACCAGTAAGGAGTGCTTTCTGTGGCATTGTGCATAATCAAAAAATTAGAAGCAGGGTTGGGGTTGTAGCTAAGTGGTTGAGTGTTTGCCTAGCATAGGCTTCTATCCTCAGCACCACATAAAAACAAATAAATAAAATAAAGGTTAAGTTCTTAAAAAAATAGAAGCAATCTAAATGTCCATCAGCTTAAATTGTAATGAAGTCCTAGATCTCTGTAGATCAGTATGGTTAAGCCCCTAAAACAAAGTTGAATTTAAAAAAAAAAAAACATGTTTCAGAATGATACATCATGTAGTACAAGCTGATGTATATAAAAATTAAATTTAAAAGTAATATAAATTTTATTTATACATAGTTCATTTTTGGCTAATATTTGAGCCAAATCTGGTTTCTGGTTCATATTTGTTTTTTGTTGGAGAAAGAGTGCCCTGGAGTGCGTAAGAACATGAAGCTCACACAAAGCTTAGACTGCCGTCTTCAGATCCTCATTTCTGCTTCTTACCAGCTCTGATCTTGTGCAAGTTACTTCTCCTTTGACCCCTCAGTCTCTTCACTTGTAAGATAGGAGTAATGTATTTATATGATAGGGATTTATGGAGGATTACGTGAATTAAAACAGTGCTTGGTATATTTTAAATGCTTTTATATAGCAAGATATAGATATATAAATCTGAATACAAAATACTAAGATTGACTGGAAGGAGAGTCCCAGATTTCTTTTTGTGTTTACTCTGGGAAAAAGGCATTGGGGCTTGATATGTTGGTAAACTTTATTTTTAATGTCTTTGGCTAAAACAGGTAAAGTATATGAGACAAAATGTGTATGCGGTTGTTAAATCTGAGTATTTAAGGTTTTATTTTCATGCTCTTTATTTTCTAAATTACTAAAGAAAACTCCACACAAAATACACAAATTATATATTATGTGTATTTAAACATGTATATGTATAATTTTGCACATGGGTTTACTAGTTTCTTTATACACACCCATAAAACTAAAAATGAATTGATAATATATATACTCATTGTGATTTCTTCTAGAAATGAAGGGGCAGAAATATAGAACTTTATTATTTTCTATAATATCCTAATTTTAAAACCAAGAGAGAGTAAATTCACATATTACATATATACAAGTATAAATATAACAAAAGATTTGAACAAATAAAGCAGAAATTTTATAATAGTTTATTATATTTAGTAGAAATAGAACTTGTTATTTATTTCTTTATAATTGTTTTTAAATGACAATAAAACAAAGGTTATTGGGGTTCAGTGATCAAATAGGAAACTTGTTCTAGTCTCCATTTTCTTTATCAATTTTTGGTCCCAGAAAGATGATGGAGTAAATCATATTTAGAGGTGCTCTCCACATCTTAGGGCTCTGTTATGAGCAAGAGGCAATGCAGGGTACCAACAGCACAAGCCTAGTGGCACATCTAGAAGGCATTCCTGTGTCATCGGGTCCTGTCATAACCCTTGAATTTAGGGAAGAAGCTAGGAACTGAAAGGGAGTAAATGATACACTGGCAGAGCGTGGGCTTGCTCACTGGTTTCTAAGGTGGGATGTTTCACCCTCCAGGTCGAGGTCTCCCAGCAGGACAGGCTGAGGTGGAGATGATAGAACGAGCCAGGGAGAAGCGTGCTTGGGAGGCCACTCTTCCCCCTCTGGGTGACATCCGCCAGTTTGAGAAGAGGAGGAAGATGATGAATGTGATGGAGAGGAAGGAGTGGGCCTTCAGAGAGCAGGAGATTGAAAAGTATGTTACCTACCATCAGACAGCTACCCTGCACTGATGGAAGTTATGTTTGGACTTCTTTTAATCTGTAAATCGATTTCCCAAATGCCGGCTTCTAGAAGCAATCTCAACCTATGGAGATAAGAAATGGGGTTTCTCATTCTTTCAGGAGCAATCGCTGCCTCCTGATGTGGTGTAGGAGTTCTCTATAAATTTCTCTCCAGTAACATGAAAAGGTCTACCCTCCTGATGTGTGAAGTTCAGCATGGAACTCAGATTTCAGCAACTCCTTCAGAGCATCTCTGATCCTTCTTTCTTTCTTTTATTTACTTTTTTTTCTTTTTTGTATCTATCATCTAGACTGTTACAGAATGCCACTGATTTCTGCAAAGCATCTTTCAAACTATCCCTTTGCGTTCATTCATAGTGCCACTGTCCCTAGGCTTCTGCCCTATTCATATCCACTGACCAGTCTCCCAGGAGTTCTGTCCTATACTCCCCTGACACTGGATTTGCAGTCAGGATGCAAATAGGCTATAGGCATTTCTGATTTGAAAGGAAGAATTGAAATGCTTCTATTAAAAGATGAGCATACATGATGATATGCATAAACAACATTATGCCAAGGCACTTCAGTCATTTTAACTGACATAGTTTTGGTAATGAGGTTATTGCTGACATGTAGAAATGATGAGAAATTATTAGCACCAAACTCCCTAACAAGCAAGAAAGGAAGGGTACTTGCAAGTCAAGGGTGTCCTTCATTGTAAGCCATGCTGAAGCACTTACTGAAGCACTTATTCATAGCGATGCTACCAAGGCCCCTTATGTACAAGGGAGTTAGGGACCAGAAACCTAGGGAATCAGCTTGGTGGTAAACTCAAAATGTGTTGTTTTTTTTTTTTCTTCTGCAACACCTTCTTAATAACCCTGAATCCAGACTATGTGATGTTTTGGTAAAAGCTTGCAATTTAATAGAAAATAGTATTTGGGGGCAAAGTAGGTATCAAACTACCCAATCTTATCTGCAAAAACTTAAATTTATAGCTCTACTTTGGAAAAGAATGTCTTTTCAGAAGAAATTAAAAATATTAAAAATTTATCTGGCCAGAGTAAAGGCATCACTTGAGAGAAGGTAAGTACTTCTGTTATACTGAGGACAGTTTTAATAAACATATTTTGAGTCCCTCCTATGTTCTGGGCACTGTGCTATGAGATGGGGGAACAGAATGACTGGGAAACTGCTGGGCCCAACAGAGCTCCTTATAGTCTCCTGGGGCTAGAGAGGAGGAGTGTGGGCAGAGGATGAGACAAAAGATCTCAGATGGCCGGGCATGGTGGTGCATGCCTGTAATCCCAGCAGCTTGGGACGCTTAGGCAGGAGGATCATGAGTTCAAAGCCAGCCTTGGCAATAGCAAGGCACTAAGCAACTCAGTGAGACCCTGTCTCTAAAGAAAATACAAAATAGGGTTGGGGATGTGGCTCAGTGGTCTAGTGTCCCTGAGTTCATCCCCGGTACCAGGAAAAAAAAAAAAAAAAAAAAAGACCTCAGACCAACACCTCTCAGGTATATTCTACCAGTGATGTGCTTCCCTCTATACCTAGTGCTAGGGGAATCCACGTGAGAGAACAGTTTGTTGTGTTTGAGATGGGTGATTTGGATAAGGTAGCTGCTGAGCTGGGTGTTGAAGGATGAGTAGGAAACCATCAGGTGGATGGTAATGTCGATGATGATGTTGATGATGATAGTTAGAGAGCAAGTAACACTATATGGTATTCTTACAATGGGCCAGGCAGTGTTCTATGTCAGTGGTTCTCAAAGTGTGTTTTATAGATCAGAAACATCAGCATTACTTGGAAGTTTGTTAGAAATGCAGATCCTCAGGCCCCATCCCAGACCTACTGGATCAGAGGTGGGGCCAGCAATGTGAGTCCTACCAAGCCCTCCAAATTATTCTGGAGAACAATTAGGTTTGAGGACTACTCTTCTAGCACTTTGTAAACATTGACTCATTTAAAGCTCACAACAACCTTATGAGCTGGATACTATTATCTCCCTTTTGCACTTGAAGAAACTAGGTAAAGTGGTGAGGTTGAAAAGTGGACCTAATAGCCATGGAGTGCTTCAGTGTGGGAGGTATTCTGAGAAATGTGTGCTTAGGTGACTTCATCCTTGTGTGAACATCACAGACAGTGTTTAGACAAAGCAGATGGCAGGCTCATCACAGTGTGGCTCTTTGATGAAATCAAGAGAGGTGCTAAATGGGAGATGTGTGGGGATGCTTCCTGCATAGCACAGCATACGGTCTTACAGTAAACTGAGTTTTTAGAAGGAGTACACCTTAAACTAATGTTAAAAATATAGTAAGCACATAAATCAGTAACATCGTTGTTTATTGATATTATCAAGTCCTATACATAATTGTATGTGCTGTGCTTCTATATGGCCGATGCACTGTAGGGTTGTTTACACCAGCATCATTTAATATGTCGTGCTGTGATGTCGCGATGTCTGTGGCATCACTGGGTGATAGGCGCTTTTCAGCTCATTATGGTCCCATGGGAGCACCACAGTAAATGGGTTCATCCTTGACTTAAGAGTCGTTATGCAGAACATGACTGTATTTCTCACTCTAGAGAGAAAGGTGGCAGCTGGCGTGTGTCTTATTTTTAAAAGTGTCTGTCTCTCCATACTCATTTGTCATTCCTGCCTCACCCTCCCACATGCACTCACTCTAAGAAGCTCTGCTGGTTGACATGTTTGTGCTCTCTGGGCCTTTTGGCTGAGCCCTAGCTTCTCCCTTATCTACGTGGCAGACCCCAAACCTCATTTATCCCCCGTGCTCTGCTGCTGACTTGATACTTCCACAAGGAAGCCTTCCCATCACCCCTTTCTCGCCCTTGTTTGTCTTTCTTCTCCCCCAGAGGTCTTTTTATTCTTCTAGCCTGGAATTTATCTCCTTGTTGTACATGTTGGTTTCTAGGCCTCTTCTGGAACACAGTGCTTGTTGAACAGAATCTTGTCTTGCACGTCATTGTCTCTGGCCTCCTGTATGATGGGCACTTGTTAAATATTTGACAAATGAATGAAAGAATAATTTAATGCATGAGTTTTTAAGTAGGAGTAAAATGTGCTTTCAGAGCTCTGTTTTAGGAAAGTGAACCTTGACATCTATGTGGGACAAAGTTTGGAAGGAGGAGAGACTAGCTGCAAGGAGTCCCAGTTAGGAGAGAGAATACGAACACGAACAAGGGAATGGATGCAAAAATGGTTGGAGGAGGGATCATTGGCAGAGGGAAGAAGATGTGAGGAAAGGGGTAGATTTCTGGGGGAACAAAATAAGTACCTTTTTTTAAAAAATATAGTCAAGGGACAGCAGGAATTTAAGCAAAGTCTGGTTCAGAAATATCTGAGCAGTCATCTGTACAGAGTTGGACACTCTAGGAGAACACTTACATGCAAAGGGAGGGGAGCAGACTTATTGAGTACCTACTATGTACTGGACATTGGCATTTTCAGATTCGCACCTCATCTTCTCTCCACTCCCCCATTACTTAATCCTCCAGCAATACCACTCAATCTGGAACTGTCCAGACCTCTTGTTCCTGTAGGTCCATCTGCCCGGAGAACCCACCTACCATACTGTTCTTCATCCTTCATAACTATCCCCACGCATTGTGATTAGATTCACTCTTAAGTTCCTCCCCTTTTCCCTCAGGTCATTCATCACACTTTTCTAGAGTGATCTTTTAGAAAAGTCTATGAAGACGATGCCCATGGACAAGATCCCATCTGTGGCAACTGTTCATGTGCTCTCTAGTAGAAACACATATTTGGAATACCATGAACTTATTAATGCTCTGTAATTTATTTGAAGACTGCAGGACTTTCGCCTGGAAGTTTTAAAAGAGCTGCTGAGGAGGCGTGAAGAGCGTCAAAATGAACTGGACATGAAGCACTTGAATGCCCAGTGGAGTAAACTGCAGGAAGCAAAAGAAGCCAAACTAGCCCAAATCCATCGCACACATATATCAAGTAATGGTGTAGTATGAGGACGGGAGAAAATGGAAAGGGGGCTTTGCTCTCTGATTTAGCTATGATAAAGTTCTCTTTGCATCCTAGTGTTATCAGATAGGTAAGGGATGAGAGATGAGTTACATCAAGTGACGACATACTAATAGATAGTTAAGTTGTTGATGTTATAGAGGGGGTGAGTGTTGGTTCCTCATATTGATGTCCAAGGCCCTGGATCGAGAATCCTATTGCTCCACTTTTTTTTGTCATTATTGTCCCCTAAAAATGAACTTTAAGATACATTTTTTCCCTAATCACACCTCTCCAAGAAATTTTAATACCACTGACATCTTGAATATATGTTTATGTTCTACAAATGTATTTGTACTTCATGTACAAAAATAGGAAATGTACACCTTACTCTTTATTCAATGCAGAATTAAGAATTACTTGGGCTGGGGCCATGGCTCAGTGCCTAGCATGCATGAGGCACTGGGTTCTATCTTCAGCACCACATAATAATAAAATAAAGATATTGTGCCCACCTATAACTAAAAACTAAATATTTTAAAAAAAGAATAAAAAATTCAAGTGAAAAATTTTAAATTATTAACATTTAATGGTAAAGCTTTACTTACTGAAAAACTGTTAATGTCATTTATTAAAAATTCTATCACCTCCATATGCAAATTAGCAACTGATATATATATACAAGTAACAATCACATTTTAGAAAATAATTCAAAACTACTAGTTTTCTAACAAAAGTTAAACAATTACAAAAATTAAATTACTGCTTAAAATTATTTTGGTGAATTTAAATTCCTTTTTTTTTTTTTTTTTGTAGTGCTGGGGATTGAACAAGCAAGCACTCGACCAACTGAGCTATATTCCCCAGCCCTTCCCTAATTCCTTTTTTTTATTTTAAAAGAGAGAGTGAGAGAGATAATTTTTTAATATTTATTTTTTAGTTCTCGGTGGACACAACATCTTTGTTTGTATGTGGTGCTGAGGATCGAACCCGGGCCGCACGCATGCCAGACGAGCTCGCTACTGGTTGTGCCACATCCCCAGCCCCCCTAATTCCTTCTTGGATGTGGAAAAGTAACTTTTAAGTTACAACTAGATATTCATTTAGTTATTGTTAACCTTTTGTTCTTTTCAGTACTTGAATAACTAGTGAAGTATTTGACTCATTTTGTAGATAAGTAATAAAATATAAACTATTTTTACTTAATTCTAAAACTCGAAGTCCCACACAAAAGCACTAATGATTAAACAGACAATAAATATGCTCAAGGCAGAGACATCATATGATTTACACCTTGGGAGTGCACCTGGAGCCATTTAAAGGGAGTGGATCTGTGAAGAAAGGAAAAGATCAGGTGGAAGACAGTGAGCATGACCCCTGAGCTGAGAATTCTCCTAATGGGCACCGGTGAAACTTTCCCCTTTGACTGCCAAACAAGTCTGAAAGCTATTAACAGAGTCATCTTCTGGTTATTCTGATGTTAGCTAAGATGAACCTGTAGTCCTCTCTTTTAATTGTCTTGTAGGGGAGAGTAAGTCTCTAGCACTCACTGAACCTCTTTTCCATTTACTTTGGATTTCCCTCATTTAACAAACTTTTATGGAAAACGTCTTGGCCCAAATCTTTTAAAAGCTTGCAGTTATAAAAGATTTTTGATTAGTACGAGTTGACAACTAGCTGATTCGGCTCCTGTCACTCCTGCCTATCTCATGGCAGACCTGTCTTTAGTGTCACATTCTGGCTCTAGTGAATCATCCTGAAATTCATTCAGTTCAGTAGCTTTCCAATGAATAAAACTAGAATAGTTTACTATTTTTCATTTTTAATTCAGAACAATATTTTGGAGAGAGTCATGTAGGTATGTTTTATTTCAGCAATCAGAAAGCTTGAAGGAAAGGGAAAGAATATAGAAGGGAAACTGAAAAAAAGAGATATCATCAAGGATTATTCTGATTATGCATCACAGGTCTATGGACCTCTATCTCGCCTTGGCCGTTTCCCAGACAACAACTCAGAGGACTTTGTAGTAAAAAACTACTATCTCAACACCTATGAAGGTAAACAATTTGCATAATTATAAGTCTATTATAAGAGGGTTATCTTGGACATGTGGATTAAATATATAAATTTAGACTAAAAGCTAAACAATAAAAAAATATTTGTAGGAAACAGCAATGAACAGATTTAATGTGATTATTAATATAAATTTATACAAACCAATAAAAACTCTTAAGACACAAATGAATATATGGACACACTATAGAACATTTTAACAAGGTAAATTCAACTAGCTACTAAATGTTTGAAAATGTTTAATATTGTTAATAATCAAAGTTATGCAAAAATTAACTAGAAAAAAAACTTTTACAGCAGGTTTATGAAACAAACAAGACTTTCATAATGAATCAACCTGTAAGAAAGAAATGTCAGAAAACTAGAGGGCAAAGGGATGGGTAGTCAGGTGGTAAATTCACAGAGAGGATGGTTTCTTTTCTGAAGTTTAAGAGGCTTATTTAAATTGTTTAAATTTGAGTTGACAAGTTGAAGCATCGTGTGGCCAAGATCATGAGTTGATCATCACACTGTTGAACTTTAGCTCTGACTGGCCATTTCCAGAGGAGAATATGACAATGTGAGAGAGATGAACATTCTCTTTAGAGTGGTGGCAACATGTATTTTAGCATTTTTGATTTTCTGTTGATAGTAATGGAATTTATTGTTCCTTTGTAGGGTAACATTGTTATTTTAGAATATATTTCTTATTTTATAGTTCAAGACACTGAGAACATGCGTTAATTACACAGAATCGTGCTTACCATTTCAAGGGCAGTTCATTCTATTATACAAGTACAGCTCATCAACACCTCCAACAAAATCCGTTTTAATTTTACTAAAATTAAAAATATTCATTTGAAATGGTAAATTTAAGCACTAGATACTAAAAACGTGTGCTTCCTTCCCATAGGATTAATTGAACTTGAATCAAGTCTTCCAGATTTTGTGACACAACCGAGAATCAGAACTCCAAAACCAAAAGTCGGTACCACTAAATCTGGTTTTCTGAAGAGGGCAGCAAGACTGGACTATGAGTTGGCAGAGGTTCATAAGGTATCATTGTGATCTGGAAGACAAGAGGCTTCTAGTGAGAATTCTGCAGAAAAATGCTTTAGCCTAATTTGTACTTTGTTTGGGGCGGTGTTGAGCAGGGGGTCTAATGTAGGACCTCATGTTCTTTTCTCCTCGCTAGACTTTTCTCTTCTGGGGGTTTCCCCTGATGTGCCAAACCCATGTGCTTTCCTCCCCTCACTTCAAAATGAAGGAAAACTTAGAAGTTATTCTCCCCATTTAGAGAACTCATGTTCCTTTCTGAAAAATTTCAAATTTGGATCTATAAAACAAAATTTGACACTTTACTGAGGAATAACAAATTTCTAGGATTAGTAATAACTCTTGGTGTTAATAGTTGCAAAAGGCTCCATTTTCTCCACTTTATAATTGTTACCAGGGCATCATGAATATAAGGAGGCATCATGAATAAAAGCAGGCATATTCAACAACTTTCTCATTTAGATGAGAGAGTTTGATGGCCATCAAACTTTAGTATGCATCAGAACCATGTGGGAGGCTTGTTGAAACATGTTGCTGCCCCCCACCCCCCATTTCTGCTAGGTAGGTTGGGGTGAGGCTCCTGGAGTGCTGGCATTTTTTTAAAAAACAAGTTTCCAGTTGATGCTGATGCTCCAGGCCCAGGAAACACACTTTGGGACCCATTGGTTTATGATGTGCACCCATCACTAGTCCATGCATGTTTGTTCCATTGATTTCAGTAATAAGAGTCCATGGGAACCCAGGCTCAACATACAAATAGGACCTTGACAATGATGTATGTATCTATGAGGTTCTTTCTCATCTATTTCCCCTGTCTACTTTTACCTATGTAGAATACTGCGTTCACCATATGCTCACTTTCTATAAGAATGTGTTTTCTTTTATTAGAGCTTAATCATTATACATAGTAGTTGGGTTCATCCTGTCAAACTCATGCGTGCATGGAAATTGATTTCAGCTCATTATCCCCTCTTTTCTTTCCCCCTTTTCCCTCCCGTCCTTTCCCCTCTCCCAGTCTCCTTTCTCTACTATACCAGACTTCCTTTTGTTCATCTATTTATTTGATTGATTCTTTGTGTTATCCTACCCTTCCCTTGTTCTTCCCTTTATTTTACTCTAGCTTCTGCATTTGAGAGAAAATATTCAACTTTTGAGTTTCTGAGTCTGGCTAATTTTTCCTAGTACAATATTCTCCATTTCCATCTACTTACCTGCAAATGCCATAATTTTATTCTTTTATTATGACTGAGTAGAACTCCGTTGTATGCATGTATATATATATATATATATATATATATATATATATATATACACACACATATATATATATCACAGTTTCTTAATTCATCCATCTATCTATTAATGTGCATCTGGGTTGATTCTATAACAGCTATTGTGAATTGTGCTACTATAAATATTGATGTGACTATTTTGCTATATACGCTGATTTTACATCTTTTGGGAAAATAACAAGGAGTGAGACAGCTGGGTCATATGGTGGTTCCATCCCTAGTTTTTTGAGGACTCTCCATACTGATTTCCAGAGTGGTTTTACTAGTCTGCAGTCCCACCAACAACGTACAAGTGTACCATTTCCCCCCACAACCTCACCAGCATTTATTACTGTTTGTTTTCTTGATCATTTTCATTCTGACTAGAATGAGATGAAATTTTAGTTTAGGTTTGATTTGCATTTCCTTGATTGCTAGAGATGTTGAATATTTTTTCACTTATTTGTTAGCTGTATGTGTAGGTCTCTTCTTTTGAGAAGTTTCTGTTTCATTCTTTTGTTCATTTATTGATTGGGTTATTTGGTTTTTTGGTGTTAGGTTTTTTGTAGGTTCTGGATATTAATACCCTATAGGAGGAGTAGCTGGCCAACATTTTCTCCCATACCGTAGGCTCTTTCTTTTTGCTCTTAGTCATTTCCTTTGCTGAACAGAAGCTTTTTAGTTTGATGGCATCCCACTTATTGATTATTGGTTTTATTTCTTGTGCTTTGGGGGTCTGTTGAAGGATGGTTGGTTCCATAGTTTAGCTATTGTGAGTTCAGCTGCTATAAACACTGATGTGGCTGTGTCACTGTAGTATGCCTCAGTTTAGGTATAAACTAAGGAGTGGGATAGCTGGATCAAATAGTGGTTCCATTCCAAGTTTTCTGAGGAATCTCCATATCACATAATGGTTGCTCCCATTTGCAGTCACACCAGCAATGTATGAGTGTACCTTTTTCCCCATATCCTCATCAAGATTTATTGTTGCTTGTATCCTTGATAATTGCCATCTGACTGGAGTGGGATAAAATCTTAAAGTAGTTTTGATACGCATTTCTCTAATTGCTAGAGATGTTGAAAAATTTTTCATATATTTTTTGATTGATTGTATTCCTTCTTCTGTGAAGTGTCTGTTCTGTCCTTGGCCATTTTGTTGATTGAATTATTTGTTCTTTTGGTGTTGAGTTTTTTGAGTTCTTTATATATCCTGGATATTAGCGCTGTATCTGAGGTGTGTGTGGTAAAATTTTCCCCCATTCTATAGTCTCTCTCTTCGAATTATTGATTGTTTCCTTTGCTGAGAAGAGTAAGAATGTTTTTGTGGATGATTTTTGTGAGGTCTCGGAAGCCCCCATTTGTTCTTAATTTACTAAAGGTCTTACTGTGTCTTTGTTGAATTTTTTTCAGGCACTTATCAAATTTACATAGGTATTTTAAGCTAAACACTTCATTTAAAACACTGATTTCTGCTGCATTCCACTAGTTTTGATATGTAGTATTTGTCATTATTCTTATTCTAATATCTAAAAATGTTCAATATTGTTTTTGAACCTGTGAGTATTTAACAGTGTTTTAAAATGTCCAAATATGTAGGAATTTAAACTCATTTTTTTTCAATTAACTTACTCAATTGCACTGTGATTAGAGCTAATAGTCTATGTGATACCTTTTCTTTGAAATTTAGTGAGGGTTGCTTTGTGGACTAGTACATGATTATACATATAACATAATCAAAGTCCACCTTTAGATCCTACTATACCCCTCATGTGTGGGGCAGGTACCTTATAGCAGATAATTCCCATTTCCTGTCTCCCATCCCTGTGGCATTGCTTTGATTCAAAAGCTGTAATCACCCAATACATTTTTACTCTTATTGCTTTAACAGATTGTTATCTTTTAATGCAATTAAAAATTAGAAAAATAAGAAAAGATTTTGTTCTACTTCATTTGTTCTTTCGTTGCCATTCTTCAGTTGTTCATGTATCTACACAGACTTCTAAGTCTCCGACCTGAACAACTGGTTTCATTGTCTCACATGGTGCTCTGGCAAGCAGCTTCAGTGTTTGTCTGTCTCAAGAGTCTTCCTCCTTTACTGTTGTAGAGGGAGGGAGTGTAATAAACACACAACAGAAATCTGCCCATTTAAAATATTCAATTCAGTGTTTTTAGCATGTTAACAAAGTTGTGCCACCATCAACATATTTAATTCTGGAATATTTTCATCGTCCCCTAAACAAATGCCAGACCCACTAGCAGTCACTTCCAATCCCCTCTTCCTCATTCCCTCACAACCACTGCTCTGCTTTTTCATTATGGATTTGCTTATGCTGAGCATATTGTGTAAATTGAATCGTGCATTAAATGGCATTTTTAAATTTGGCTTCTTTCACTTAGCATAGCATTTTAAGGTCAGTCCACATTCCCATACATCTCAGTACTCCATTCTTTTTATGACTGCGTAATATTCCATTGCATAGATATACCACATTTTATTTATCCACTCATCAGCTGATGAATATTTGAATCATATCTAGTATTGGCTATTACAAGTAGTGTTACTGTGTACTTTTATGTTCAAGTTTCTGTGTGGACATGTTTTTAGTTCTCTTGTGCATATCTCTAGGAGTGGGATTGTTGGGTCCTACAGTAACTTATGTTTTACTTTTGAGAAACTGCTAGATTGTTTCCAAAGTGACTGGACTATCTTATATTCACATCAACAATGTATGAGGGTTTCAGTTTCTCCATCATTTATTATTGCCTATCTTTTTTATTATAGTTGTTATTCCAGTATGTGTGATATGATATCTCATTGTGATTTTGATTCACATTTCTCTAATAATTAATAATATCAAGCATCTTTTAAGTACCTGTTACTCATTTATATCTCTTTTTTGAAGATATGTCTATTTAGATCCTTCACCCATTTAAGAATTTTTTTTTTTAATTGTTGAGTTATAAGAGTTCATTGTATATTCTGGAGACTAGACCTTTATTAGATATGTGATTCACAAAATTTTCTCCCATTCTGTGGGTTGTCTTTTTCATCTTCTTAATAATATCCTTTGAAATACAGAGTTTTGATTTATATATATATATATATTTAGTTTCAAAGAGTGATTTTGCTGAGAATAGAATTCTAATTTGCTTTCTTTCCTCTTCCAACTCTTCAAAGATTTTACTCCACTTTCCTCTTGCTTGCATTGTTTCTGACTATAAATCTGCTATAATTCTTATCTTTGTTTCTCCATGGATAAGAGTATTTTAAAAAAATACTTTATGAGCTAAGTCATGAAATCATGGAGGAGAAATATTCAGAAAAGTGTAAAAGCATTGCCAAGTGCAGTATTTTCAGGCCATTTTGGTAGAAATTTAAGCTGGAATATATTTCTGAAGCTTTGTGAAAATGAGTTCTTTAAATTTGCCTTTTGAGCATATTAAAGTGTATTGTTTGATAAGAAGTTTTCTTTAATATTCTCATGTTCATGCATACTCATTCCCTCAGCTCCACTTTTGTAGGCAATTATGAGTCTGAGATTAAAGAAAATTGCATTTTTGTTTATTATTTTAATTGGATTTCCTGACCAAATATTTTTCTTTTAATTGTAACAGTTTTGAGAATTTTTTCTTTTCTTTTTTAAAAAAAACTTTGTATATTTTTCATTTTTTCTTGTATTTAAAATTAATTTGTTGACTAAGCAACATATTACATAGTTCAAAATTCATGAGTTATTTAAGAATATTAACCTAAATGTTTTTCTTACATACTTGTCTCTCAGTCATGTAGTTCTGTCTCTGGATGAAACTCATGTTATTAGATTCATGAATGTACTTTCAGAGAGATTTGATACAAGCAAATATCTGTATATGTTTACATATATGTGAGTGTATTTAAACATATACCTGCACAGAAGCATACATGTTCATGTACATTAGTACATTTTTAAATATGTTCTAGCAAATATGCCTAAACACATATAAGTCTCTTTTAGAATTCTTTATAATTCACATGTAAATAGATAAAGTGTGCTGTTCTATCCTTGCATTTTTACTTAATATATCTCAGAAATCAATTTATGTCAATATTACCAGAAAAACTTTCTTATAATTTTTCACACTTTCATGATATGGTATAAATGTACAAAAATGCATTTTTGATAGATATTTAGATTATAACTAATGCTGCAAACCAAGTATGGTGCCTCACAACTGTAATCCCATCTACCTGGGAGGCTGAGGCAGGAGGTTCAAGGTCCACCTGGGCAACTTAGCCAGACCTTGTCTTAAGATAAAAAGTAAAAAGAGGGGGTGCCCTCAGTGGTAGAGTGCACCTGGGTTCAACCCCAAGTACTGAAAACAAAAACCCAGACAACAACACTACACTGCAGTGAGTGATATTTTTTGCATATAATTTGGCACATGTGTGAACATATCTAGAAGATAAATTCCTTGACTTGGAATTTCTGGACCACAAATGTACGTGTACTTATAATTTTGTGGATATTGCCAAATGCTCTTATGTAAATGATTTATCAATGTTAGCTATATTCAAAAGTGCCATTTTCCCACATCCTTATCTACATAATTAGTTATGGATGATTGGTTTTGAAATAGTTTCATGTGGTATTGTTCAGGACTTTTCCCTCAAGACTTCATAAATTATTAATTGCTTTTAGACTGCTGCTGATTTCTGTGGAGTCCCCAGTTGTGGTTATTGATATATATTTGCTGTCAGTTTTATTTTGGGCAAACTCAGAGGCTCCATTACAACCACAGTTAGATGGTTTTAAATTTTATCCATAATTTGCATTTTTTTTAACCAGTTTCAGGTGTGTGTGTGTGTGGGGGGGTGTGGTGTGTGTGTGTGTGTGTGTGTGTGTGTGTTTTAAAACAGTGTTTATCTATGTTTTTAAGAAAAATATAATTTAAAGTTTATTATATGATGAGAAATTAACTGAAGTATGATTTTAAAATAACAAGCAGAATTTTTCCTTCTTTTAACTTAAAAATATTCCCCTCTGGTCAAAACAGAACCAATGAGCAAGATCTTATATTATGTGTTATTTGAGGACTTTTAGTGGTCAAAAATTTTAAAAAGATATGTCAAAATACAAACACACATACACTCTCTCACTAGGAAACAAGCTAATTTTTTAAGAATCTGAATGTTCAGGTTTCAAGGCCAAAGAAAAGATCTCTTCTCCACTTTGAGATAATTGCCATCAAATGTGCTTCAGTTTCCCTAGTAACAATAAGACATACCAAATATTTAAATCATTTGCTGCATAGCAAAATTTCCTAATGCTCAGACATTCATGTGATACAGCAAATTAGCTCATGTGGAAAAACAGGAGTTGGAGTTTTGCTTGTGTGCACATAAGACAGAACCTTTTAAAAACTCATAATAGATTGGGATTGTAGCTCAGTGGTAGAGCACTTGTCTAGCAAGTGCACGGCCCTGGGTTTGATACCCAGTACCACACACACACACACACACCAAAAAAAATTCTTTAAACCTCCCAAATCTTTTATTAAAATAGATACACTAAGAATATGTGCCATATTTATTCAGTGGTTACCCATTCCTTAGGAGTATCACAGCACCCCGTGGGAAATGCATACACCCCAGTTTGTACTTTCTCAAGCTGACCCAGCATAGCCATAGAAATATTGTTTCTGATTGATATTCAGATCTGCAGCCTCGATCTGTTAGTGGAGGAAAATACAAAGAAAAGGGATGACATTAGTTGGCATTATTTCAGGCACTGTTGGAAAAGAAGAGTAAAGGTCTGGAACCAAAGAAACCTCTGCGCCTCCTTCAAAGAAACCCCATACCTGAGCCTCGGCTTCCAACTCCAACCTTGGAAATGAGTTCCAATGTAAGTTTGAAACTTTTATTTGAAATGCAGAATTCAGTATTGTAATCAGTTCATTTCAGGATAGTTTGGGTTGGAAACAAATCTAATTTAACAGTGTTAGTTTCTCAAGCTCTGATTTTTTAAATTGATATTACATATTTATTAAGGCAAGGAACTATACAGAAAAAACACATTTGTTCTGTCAGTCTCTGATTTAAAGTTGATTTTATTTTTTAAAATTTATTTTATTTATTTATCTTTATTTATTTTACTCTTATATACTAAGCATCAGCTACACATAAAACTAAGCATAGTGAATGAAGTGAAATAAACCCAGTCTTTTTCAAGAATAAAATCAGAAAGAATGAAAGCTCTTCTGATGAAAATAGGAATCAGAAGGTAATCTTTCACATGCCAAGTTGAAAAAGAAGATTGAGAGATGATCAGTTACCCTACTGTCTCTCTTCCCACGTGAGTGGCCGAGGACTGTGGGAGTCAAGGAGGAAGGAAATGCTACAGATATCCTAGGGACAGACGGGCTTCTGGACGAGTCTCCCTAACCAGGACTACTTCTCATTAAACTCAACTTGGGCAAGATACCACAGTTGGTTAAAAAAAACTGCTAGAGATGCCACAGTGCAAAGTTATTTATTGAGAGAAACAGAACTGCCAGGTAGATTGGGCTCTCTCTCTGCTTGGCCAGCACAGAATCTCTGCGTGGAGGGCAAGTCCCCACAAAATGTCCACCTGTGTTCAGAAGGTGTGCTACATCAGGGTAGGGTTGACAAGAGATCTCATGAATGCCTGTCACCACCTGTGATGACCTGTGTGGCCTCCATGGAGGGACTGAAACACTCCCACTGACTGGCCCCTTTCTGGACGTCATGCAGGCCTTTGGTTGCACATCTTTGGGCTCTAGGTGTTTGTGCTCCCATCAGGCTGTTACTTTCTTTGACACTGAAAGGCACCTTGGTTAGATTTCCAGATCCTGATCTTTCTGCTTTTTGCACAGAATTATTTAAGGTGATTTTTGTAGATTAACTTATGCAGTATATTCTGAAATTTACCAGTTTAGCTAAATTCCTGTGAGAAGTACCTCCCTGCAACATGGACAACAGAGTTGTATTCTTTACTAGCTCATGATCAAACATGAAAATACTATGCTGAAAGGTTAATTCAAGCAATACTTGTTGCTTCAAGAAAGTTTTTTTTTTTTTTTCTTTTGGAAATGGCATCATTTGAAGGGACAGCATGGTAGTCTTATCATTTTGGGGCTTTAATATGATCTGGTAATGATGTTTATGATGAAAAAATAATAATGTTAATGATACATTAAGTAACATTGTTTGAAGTACTGCATATTCAATGAGGGCAGAGACTGTGCTTTATTTCTCTTTAAATCCTTCTGGCATCTAGCCTCATTTCTTGCTTGAAATCAATCTTCAAAAAATATTTGATGCTTGGACTGCTGCTCTTCTCAAGCTGCTTGGTTCTTCTCCCTTTGTTCTTTCAGGAAGAAGAAGACATAGAAATGGCTGTGATCTACCTTCAAAGCTTACTCCGGGGTAGAGTCGTTCAGAACATGGTGTGTAGGTCCAACTACAGGCCCTGTGTTTCTCCTTTGAGAATGAGACTTTTAGAATGCATATGTGCTAGGTTTGTTGGAGTGAATTCCCTCTTGCATCCTGCTACCCCGTTCAGCTGTCTTTTAATTCACCTACCCATCTCCTTCTAGTGCTGTTGTTTGTCCAGGTGGGTGACACAGTGTTAAGGAGTGGAAGGACATGACTACTTCTTGCCACAGTTGTAAATAAGGCAGTGTGAAACTTATTTCATCCCTCGAATTACTTATTCAATGAAATTTCTCACCTGAATTTTGACTGTTAAAGTATTACAAATTAAATGGCTTCCCTAATTTTCCACTGACTCATAACAGTTATTTGAATTTGCGTAGTTAACAATACCTGCATTATAAATGACATAGCTCATAGTGATAACTCCCCTTTTAAACTTGTTTCAGTCATTTTTTTATTGCTCTGACCAAAAGACCAATCAAGAACTACATAGAGGAGGCAAGGTATATTTGGGGCTCATGGTTTTATAGGTCTCAGTCCATAGACAGCCAACTCTGTTGCTTTGGGCCCCAGGTAAGGCAGACCATCATGGCAGAAAACTGTGGAGGAAGAAAGCAGCTCAGAACATGGAACCAGGCAGCAGAGAGAGACAGAGAGAGACAGAGACAGAGACAGAGAGACGGGGAGGAACAGAGACAGAGATGAGACAGAAAGAGATAAAGAGAATGAGCTCCCCTCATCATAGACAAAATATAAACCCCAAAGGCCCACCCTCAATGACCCACCTCCTCCAGCCACAACCTACCTGCCTACAGTTACCTCCCAGTTAATCCCCATCAGGACATTGATGCACTGATTAGGTTAAGGCTTTCATAACTCAATCATTTCATTCTAAACTTTCTTGCATTGTCTCACACATGAGCTTTTGGGGTCACCTAGTATCTAAACTATAACAGAACCCCTATTATATTCTGACATTGTATATTTTTTGTTCTGTTTTTGTTTGTTTGTTTTTCTATTAAGAATCTCATTTTACAGTCAAGTAATCTGAGTTTGAGATCGGGTTAGTTCCCTACCAGCCAGTTCACAACTCTGGTCTTCCTGACTGTAAAGGCTTAGCCAGATTATTGTGCAGCTGGAGCAGGCACACTTTACCTTAAAAAAAAAAAATAGGCTGATTTAAAGCTCCAGATAATTTTACCCCTAAAGAACTTTGATCCATGGAGTAACTTCAGGGAAGCTGTATGAGGGAGTGGTCTTGCATTCCATCGTATTCTTTACTCTCCCTTCAGTACTTCCCAGGAGGAGTGCTCCAGGTAAATTCACACTGCAGCCTGTCTTACAAATCAAGGGCACATTTTTGGAAATGAAAACATGACCATGAAAAGTGCTGCCCCCAGGTTTCTTAGGGAAGGAGCACCTGAAGTTGAGGGGAAGGCTCTAGTTTCTTACTGTGACCCTATATTTGTCACCTTGTCTTGCTTGCCTTTCTCTGTTTGAGCCCCTGAAGCATTGAAAAGGGAACCAAATTCTAGCTCTGTGGATCCCATCAGCCCAAAAGCCAGGAAAGAACTCTCTGCTCACAAGTTCCTCACATTTGTGAAGCTCCTAGTGCTGGGAAAAAAGGGATGGTAACCTGCCAGCTTGTCTTTGATTTGATTTGCCACAGATGTTTGAAGGAAAAGAAAAGCGACTGGAGTTGATCCAGGAGCTGCGCACCAGCCACGCACTCCAAGAGGATGAAAAACTGGTAAAGAAAGCCGAGAAGCAAGTGACCCTGGCCTTACAACGGCAGAGAAACTTGCACGAGCACAAGGTTCTTCCTTTTCTTTCTTGTTTTTATTATTGCACAAGTGATATTTTAATAATAATAAATGAAATGTTACAGAATATCCCCTACCACTCTCTCAGCATTTTAAACAATGTTGTTGTAGTTGATAATTTGGGATTATGCTCTCACTGAATTGAATATGGTATTTTTATCTTTATTTGCAAAAAAAGAAAGAAAGAAAGAAAGGGAGAAAGGGGGAGCGGGGGTAAGGAGAGAGAAGATAAATTCCTAAAACAAAGACAAATGCACTTTTTTCAACTTAAAGATTTTTTTCTTTCCTAAATATTGGTAACTACTGTATTTTAGTTGGTGAGGACCAAACAGAATAAATAATAAAAACAACATGAAAAAAGTGAGAAATGGGATTTTAAAATATCAGCACTTATTTTTGCATTTTGTAGCCATATACAGCACATGCCGGTTAAATATGTAACTACCTACTATGGTATTTGGTGACTTTCATCTGACCTGTCTCTCTGACACCTGACACAGCTAAGAACTGCAGCTCTAAACCAACAACTGTCAATTTTTTTCTGTTCTCTTCAGTGTTTGTCTATATACACATTTTTTAATGTCATTGACTTTAATATAGATGCACTTAATTCCCTTTCCCACTTACCTCTGAATCAATCTGAGAATCAATTTGCAAAGTTTAGTGTGGTAAGACTAAAGTTTGTTGTAAGCCAAGTTAACTTGACCCACCCTAGTAATGTACATAACTCTTGTGCTGTGTGGGAATTGAGCACAAATGGCAAACAGTTTGGAAGTGACCACAACTCTACTTCTTTTATATGACATTGGTGCCATAAATGGTTACTGAGCTTGGGAGAGCAGGTGAGGGGATTGGGAGGGAGGAAGTAAGAAAGTCACAAGCTGTGAGACCTCACAAAGGGACCAGAGAAAGACAAGGAGAATGTGGACACTGGAGCATCTGAATCGGGAGATCCTTGAGTCCTAGAAATATCCAGACATGAGTGCACCAAATCCTGAGACTCTGGGTGGGAAAATGGCCTCTTGGCCCTTCATGGTTTTTGATAATGGTGGACTTCCACAGAGGCAGCTAAGCCAATGGGCTTGTCAATTAATTTTCCCCATTTGGTGGATATATACATGGCTGATGAAGTCAGCTGAGAGTGAAGGGAGGCATTCATGGGGAAAGCTGTCACTTAGCCAAGGGCCACTTACAGTCAGCTATGCTAGGGAGATATATACCACTGATCTGCAGGGGCCCAAGGGAAGAGCACCTCACATATACCCTTTCCTCCTTCTCTTTCTGGAAAGCTGTCCAGAAAATACACAATTCCCAGTTGTGTGATACATTACATGCTATAACCACAGCAGAATCACTTTCTTAAATATTTTTTACTTAATTTCATATTAGATTGTCCTACCTGAGCATACTCAAATTTCTTGCTGAAGAAGGAGGCCAGACATGAACAGATAGCCATCTTAGGACCTTAATGATTGCATCTGCCTCCAGATGAGAGAGCTTATGTTTCTTGGAGACCCAGAATTTATTTGTGACCTCTGGGCTGAATGTTCAGTGGTTATGAATGAAGTAGTGAAATGTTCTAGTTATGTCTTTTCTTACCTTCACTCCCTCATGTAGCTCAAATTTCAACTAAGTGAAGTTGAACTTTGAGGTACAAGGTACGTATAGGCTAGGAGGTGGGTGAGGATGGGGATGTTAGGGCCAACAGCTACATCTGACTGACAGTCTCACCCATAGCCACATTGCCTTTGAGACCTGTGAGTATTCTTTCCCACAGATACAAACCAGGAGGGGAGCTGAGCAGAGGGAAAACTGTAAACATTAAGGCAGCTATGGCTGGAAGAAGAACACTTTCCCCTTCTACCTGAGGACCAGGGAGGGAGCAGGATGAAGTTACACAGGATAACTCATCTTAAACACTTTCTTCTCTGTGTGTCAAAACCAGGACCTGGTAAATAGGTACTGTGGGCACTCTGGCTTCCTCTGGCCAGAAGCTCCATGGTCCCTTGTTCTACCTCAGTGATCACACAGACATTCAGGCCTTTCCCTGGGCTGTTTCAAAGACGGTTGTTAATGGCTTTGAAGTTGTTAAAAAGACTAAAAAGTACCAAAGTTTTCTACTTTCATCTTATCTGAGATCTTAAAACTCCTCAAACTTGTGTGAAAGGATCAGACATTTAAAAATTAAAAGGTATCAGGAGGGAATTTCTAGGAGATTCTATTTTGTTACACTCCAGTTTTAATAAGAACTTTGACATTTCCCTTCATGTCTGGGAAGATATACTTGCCCTTCTGAATCAAATTGAAAGGAAAAATACATTTTGTGTGGTTGCTAACAGAAATGTTTCCTAAATCCTCTTCATAATCCAAGGACTGTGATCCATCAGTGACTGACAGAACAATCTACTTTCTCTGTCTGAGTCTATAATAAGTTTTCATAGTAAGGACGCTTGGGATGGGGTCCATTGAGAGATAACATTCCTAATAGAAACCAACTGCCTTTGAACAGTGAAGTGACTGTCAGAGTTCCGAGTAAACCAGCACTTCTGATAACCACATTCATAGTGGAATTTGTTGTATTATTATTTTTAAATAATAAAGTTGTATTATTACTTTTAAGGTGTCACTGGTTGAAAACCATTTGGCTGGGCTTGAAGGAAGGGCTCTAGCTGACATGCTAGACTTCCTGTCCAAAGAGCTGGTGAGACTACAGGAAGAGAGGAGGATCCATGCCTTTGCCATGTTGGCAGAGCGTCAGCGGCGGATGCGAGAAGCCGAAGAGAGTGGTCGTCGCCAGGTGGAACAAAGGCGCCTGCGTGAGGAGGACCAGATATTTAAGGAGGCAAGTAGGGGAAGCCCAGGGCATGGAAATCCCCCAGAAACAGCAAAGTTACACCAAAGCACTCCCATGACAAGAAATGGCATTGGGTTTTTTTGTTTTTCATTTTATTCAGCAAATATATACTGGGTTCCTGCTATATGCCAGGAATTGTGCAAAGACACTGTGGGGTATTTTGGAGGACAAAAGGCAGACAAAGGCCCTTTTCCCTGGAAGTTGAGAAACATAAAACATGCATATAAGTGTAGAATTAGAAAAATGCAGCAGTTCCATGAAGGAAGCAAATGGAGCCCAGTGACACATTTTAAAGAGGTTACTCTCTTGTTGAATGGAGAAGAGGTGGGAGGAAGGACAGAGTGGGAACAGAGAGACTGGGAAGGAAGCTGTTGAAGTAGTGGAGCCTGAGGAAGAAACAGAAATCAAGTATGGTGCCCAGTTTAGGGCTTAAGCAACTGAAAGGTGATGGTCCTCTTTTCTGAGGTAGGTGAGTTGAGAGAATAAGTTTAGGGGTAGAATCAGGACTTCAATTTAAATTTGCTCAGGACAGCTGAATGGAGTTATTTTAATAGCTGCATATATAAGATACAAAGAATCCTTAAATACAATCACACTTTTGCAGGTACATACAGAAAAAAATTCACAAAAAAATAACCCAGTGTGCACAATTAGCAAATACAAGGAGGAGCACACATGGACACATACATAGCCATCTGTGTTTCTTTATTCACTCATACACTTACAAGCACAACGTGTCCAGAAACGTACCTATTTATAAAGACACACAAGAACATATATTATTGTGAGAAGAGCACAGACCTTTCTACTTTTTTATGATCCAGCTGTCTGTTCCATATAGGTGTGACTTGCTTCCTCTATGAGAGCAAGCTATTGTATATTTGCTCTGTGCCTTCTCTAACAATAGCATAGATTCCCGGACCTACTAGACATTGAGCAAATACATTTTGGTTAGTTGGTCATTTGGTTGATACTATACTGAACTGTCACTGAGATACTCCCGTAGGGAAGGCCTAAGGGTTCAAAGTTGGTGTCATATAGGTACATGTTCAGTATCACATACTCAAACTTGTGCTGCAGTGCCTGTCAATAAACAGGTCCTGGGTTGTTACTGAGTCCTAGGCATTATCTCAATTCCAAAGAAATATCCAGACATGAAATAGAAAACTGCCCTGTCTCCAAAAAAACTCACAATCCATTGAGGAGACAGAATATATAACAAAACTCAGTATGTAGCAGTTGATGCTTTCCTGTGTAAATACCTGTCAAATAGGCCAAAAGGCATTGCTTATTGTATTAGTCAGATTTTCATCACTGACAAAATTTATTTCAGTATTTCATCAAAATACCTGACAAGAACAACTTAGAGGAGGAAAAGTTTGGCTTACAGTTTCAGAGACTCAGTTCATGATTGACTGACCTCATTGCTCTGGGCTTGAGAGGAGGCAGAACATCATGGTGGAAGGGCATAGTGGAGGAAAGCTTCAGCTCATGGCAGCCAGGAAACAGAAAGAGAGAGTGGGGAGTCAGGGACAAAATATAACCCCCAGCAGCACTCCCCCAGTGACCTACTTTCTCCAGTCATGCCCCAAGTACTGACAACTACCATCCAGTAATACATTCAAATTATTAATCCACCATGTGGATTAATCCACTGATGAGGTTGCAGATCTTATAATCTAACTATTTCACTTCTGAATATTCCTGAATTAACACATAAGTTTTTTTGGGACTCCTCATAACCAAACCATACACTTATGGTTGCGTGCTTAGGGAGTAAAATTACAAAGCATAGTAGGTGTTTACTAGGACAGTCATTGAAATGAAAAGGGTCTGCAGTCATGTCCTTCTGAGGTACTAGCTGTGACTACATCGACGCTGGCCTAACTCACCGTATTGTACCTATGTGTACTCTGCACATTTTAAAATCTGTACTCCATTTCAAGATTTCAAGAAAATTTTAAAAAGAAGGAACCCAAGAATGTTGGGATAGTTCAGTAAGTTCTTCAGAGACACAAGATCCTCCCATCTTTCTGTTATTTGCCCCCTAGGTTATGGCCCATGTAGCAATTTAAGGTGACTACCTATGTACCAGCATTATGTCCCCATGAAATAAGAAAGAAAAATAGAAGATAGAACTTTCCCTTTAAGAACTGTTTTTGGAAGTCACACACATAACTTCTACATATATTGTCTTAGTTAGAATTTTATCATATGGCCGTGTCCAGTTCCTATGGGTGTTAGGAAATGAAGTCTTTATTCTAGGTACCTGTTTGCCCAGCTGAAATCCAGAGGTTATGTTATTTAAGAGGAAAAACAGAAAGGATATAGGGAAATGTGCTAGCCTCTACTACAGTTAGATAGGTAGGTTGGCCATGTCACGCTGTTGATAAAGACAAAGGCAGAAACCAAACCAGGGTTATTGCGCTGAAGCCTATGATCTTCATGTGGTGCTATATTACCCACCCCCCAAGTAAGAGACATATTTCTTAATGGGTAGGGGTGAATGAGAAACAGAAGGAACTATTGACTTAATGAATGAAATACATGTGCTAGAAAACCATCAACCAATGTTTGTCTATTTTTTTGGTCTTTTTTTTATAATAGCTATTGTTTGTAAATAGGTATACTTTTGCTCTTTGCAGGTGGTTAAAGTTCATCAAAGTACTGTATCCTCATATCTGGAAGACATAATACTGAGTACTGAAGAGAATACTGCAGAAGAACAGGCCAGAAAAGAAATTGAGAAGATGGCTGAGGAAATCAATGACATTGCTTATGAAATGGAAAACCGGTATGCACCAAGAGATTATAGAATGGACAGTCCATTTGCTGGTACTCATGTAATTTTTCAGGAGCTTAAGATTTTGCCACCAAGGAGAAACAAATATATAATTTGTGCTTCGATGTCTACTGTTTTATCATCATGACTCTTTACAAGTCAACATGACTATACCACTGTATGGTGGGAGCATTGGAATTGAATTCTCAGTTACCCTCTGTGATCTGGGTTA
The DNA here is from genome assembly GCF_001458135.2 of Marmota marmota marmota. Classification (NCBI taxonomy): domain Eukaryota; kingdom Metazoa; phylum Chordata; class Mammalia; order Rodentia; family Sciuridae; genus Marmota; species Marmota marmota. The sequence goes on along the minus strand of NW_025999968.1, from coordinate 434,603 downwards.
TTTTCATACTATGTACTTTTAGAATACTCAGAAGCATGAAAACAATGTGGACATGTGTGTGTGCAACATTATTTGGATTTAATCCCAAGGTTTTGGGCTTATATTTGTAATCTGTAGTTCTAACATTTTTGTCCTACCAGGCCAATAAATGAAGGACAGGGTCAAATCCAGATTTTCCATGGAATTAAGCTCATTAGGAATGTGGTATTTCAGATCATTCAGTCAAGGATAAGGTCATGACAGAATTTAGGCAGTGAAGTTGTTCATACATGCAAGGAAGATCTAAGTGCCATCAGCTCAAGTGAAAAACAAAGGAAATAGTTTAATTTTTTTTTTCTTTTTCAGTCGAACATATCTTCAGTCAGAGGAGATTGTTGCCGAGTTGGTTTATAGTTTTTTGATTCCAGAAGTGCAAAAAGAGTTTGTCAAAGAAAAAGGTAAACTGATACAAATGCTTCACTTTAGGATTTTTTTTTAAATGATGTAAATTATTTTCAAAATCCCAGAGATTTAGAACTTAACAGAGATACAGGGAATTTCTGAAGATGCACTGTTTTCTTGTTTCAGAACTCAATAAATTCTTTTCCTGTTGTCTGACTGCAGAGTTTAGTCACTTGTCATAGAGATAGGATACAGTTCTAACAAGCTTGACAGAGTATCAAGATCCAGCTTTCTTTAAAAGGAGGTTCCTAGTTCCAAGAAGTGTATTCTATGGCTCAAACTGTGATGGCCTTTTGTAGCAGGGAAATATAAACTATGGGTATTAAAAACTGGGGGTGCCCAAAAGGTCTGTATCTATTCTGCTACTCTGCCTGAGAGTATTACACTTAGATACTGTAGATACTGCCTGAGAGTATTACACTTAGATACTGTATTTCTTCTGGACCTGTACCTAAATATAAATGTCCCAATTTATCATATTCAAAAGTGGCATATTTGGGGGCTGGGGTTGTGGCTCTGTGGTAGAGCTCTTGCCTAGCATGTGTGAGGCACTGGATTCGATCCTCAGCACTACATAAAAATAAATAAATAAAATAAAGGTACTGGGTCCAACTACAGCTAAAAAAAAAAAAAAAAGAAAAAGAAAAGTAAAAGATTCTTCCAGAACTATGAGACTATTGGTGAGACGCCCGATCCTAGAGAGAGGGCTGCAATCAGGACAAGACCAATATTCAAGTGAAATAGCAATGCAGAAGCTTTTGGGATTATGAAGGGAACTTCTGGACAGATTTAAAGCAGAAAACTGTGCAATATTTGATTGCTTAATCAAGGATAGAGAGAATGGTAGAGGTCTAACACATCAGGACAAAGAGTCACCACATTTTCCTTCCTACAAGGTTGTTGTGTAATTTTAAAAGCAGTCCTCTCTAGTGATAGGCACTCAATGTTTCCAGTGTGGCTCTCTATTACTAACAGCGCTGCAACCAGTATATTTTATATGTTTCCTGGCCATGCTTCTGAGAGTCAATTCCTAGTGGTACAACTACTGGGAAACAGGGTACATGCATTTCGATAGATTCTACATAACTGTCCCACAAAAGGAGTGTTCTAATTTCTACTCCCAGCAACAGTTATGATAGTGCCATATCTATCTTCATAGTATATGAAGTTTAATTTTCAGACCAAGTAATGTGTATTTCTGTATCATCTTACATTATAAAAGGGACCTTAGGTTTTCTAGATTCTTAAGAAAATATATAACTCATTTCTACTTCACCCAGGTCCAAAGTGAGATCAGCCTGTTCAGAGCCATTCTACTTGGAGGAATTCAAGGACACAGGGAAAGAGTGGGTTTAATATTTACTAGTTTGAGATCCCCTCCTGCACCTCCTCCTAGGGATGAGGGAAAGATTTGGAGGAGGAACTTGAATGGAGGAAATGCTGTGGGCAAGTTGCCCAAGTCCTTAGTCTCTTCCCTATATGTTTATGCCAAATCGAAAAAAGCCAAATGGACAGTGAGTGTATACTAGGAACCTGTTTCTTCTTTCAAATAAGAGATTATTTATGCTCCTTACCAAATGTGTTAAATATTATGTTTACCAAAAGTCAAGGTACTATTATATAAAGGCCATGTTGAGATATTTCACTTTTAAAAAAGCTGATAAAATCAGAAAGACCTTAAAGAGATATGTATATAGATGTAAAATAACAGTAACTGTGACATTTTAAATGCATGCTAAGTTACAAAAAGCAGTGTACTAAGCATTTGAAAATGTATATTATCTCAATTTCTTGCAACAGCTGTGAAGGTATTCTAATTTTTCACGTGTTTGGAAACACATGACTTGCAGAGTTGAATCATGGTCTGTATGGCTCCAAAGCACCCACTCCTTTGGCCATACTACTGTGAAGTGTAGTAAAACTGCTGAATGAATTACCCTATATAAAGTAGCTGATACCTAAATAGCAAAAAATCCATAGTACTTCTTACTGTCCTGTGCTAGCAGTATGACTTTGGATAAAGTAACTAATCTGTCTGTGTCTATGTTTCTTCTGAAAAAGGAGGATATTAATAATATTCTCTTTTACAATTGTGGGAAAATTAAATGACTACTCATATGTCAATTTCTTAAAATAGTGCCTAGCAAAAAGTAAGGAAAAAGGCTAACTGCTAACATCATTGTCATTATCATCAACATCAACACCTCTGACCTTTCCAAAGGCCTAGGTGCTTATCATTATCTATACTAAGCCCTGATTACAAATATTCTTAGAATTTGGAGCTGGGATCACCTTCTATAGTCATGAGCCCAGACATTTATTATTAATAAGCAAAACTCCACATAGGAATTAAGGTTCAAAGAGAAGTGTGAGACAAGAGTCTCATTAAGACTAATCAATCATTTATAATGTTAGAAGAAAAGAAAATGTAACTCAAATGAAGTGCTTCAATGTTGATACAAATGCAATTGTGGGAAATGGCAAAAAAAAGGTCTGACCTAATCAGAGCAGACTTCCTGGGGGAGCTGGTACTTGAACTGGGTTTTGCAGAAGGTTAGGGTTTGGAGTGCAGTCTTTCCAAGTGAGAAAAGCTATGGAGGTATGACGTGGAGGCAAGTCTGCAGGGGAGGAAATGACAACTGAATTAAGAATGTGAATAGAGGGAACAGCAACAAATAAGGGATGGGTTTGCTTTACCTTTTACTTAGGAAGATGTCCTTTTAAAACAGAGAGCAGAGCATTGTTAGTAAGCCCAATCAGCCCTAAGTCAGAAAATATGTGATTCACAAAGTGATCATTTTTGTCACTACTCTCTTGAAAACATTTGGGAATGGTTTCATTCAGACTTTCAGAGAAAAAATTCTTCTGTCCCTTTTGCTCAGTGAGGAATGCACAGCGGAAACATATTCTTGCAGCCCATCAGATCATCCATCAGCACACAGAAGCCGTGGTCCAGCGGAAATTTGTTGAGCGACCAAAAGATGAGGTCTCAAATGCTGACAAGTTACCCGAGGAAGGAGCTCAAAATAAGAACAGCAGCTAAGGTGAGTTTGATTTTTCCATTTGGAAAAAGCAGAGGAGGAGCATCATTCAGCATTGTGTTGTGCTCTAACAAGCACAGTGTGAATAGATTGTCCATTGTTTAAGAAAATAAAGAGCTTCCATTTAAATTGGCACATTTCATCTAGGTTATAGTACCTACTGGCTGCAATTATTACAGTTATTATGACAGAATTTGTACTCTTGCAATCTAAAAAACAGGCCTCTAAATTCTTTTGTGGGTTCTTTTAACATGTAACTATACTTTATCACAAATAAAGTTACAGAACATGTAAGGGTTGTCTTTAAAAGCTTCTTCTGATGGAGAGGGGCGTGCTGTACCCTAATGCACGATGCTAACTGTAAGCACAGCACAAGGCGTGGAGCCTACCCAGTTCAGCCACTTCTGCAGTGTCTGCCAGGAGTCAGAATGAGCCTCAATTAAACATTCATACTCAGAAGACTAACTCAGGCCTCATTCGGTTGATTCTACACAGCAGAATATAAGAAAGGAAACAGCTTCCAGCAGGGCAACAGCAGACACTTCTCCTCCTGTAGTTCCCGCCATACCCACACACCTCTGTTTTATTTATATTTTATTAACATGCCTATTTTATTTAGTCCCCAGGTTACGAGCTCAGGTACAAGAACAAAGAGATTCAGGTTGTGGGGACAGGAACTGCCTTAGCTTATAAGCTTCACGAGGGTGGGGGTGGGGCAGGGACAGACTCAAAAGTCAATTGAAGAACAAAAAGAGTCAAGTGATATTTTCAAGTGAATGTCCATTAAAATAGAAGGATATTTGGAATAAGTCTGAGTGTGTGCTTATTTACATGGTTACTAAATAAAATATAACAAGTACACAGGTACATCTCTATTGTTGTCATGGAGGCTCCATGTTAAGGTAATTGCTTTGTTCATCTTGACCATCTAAAAATTTTTTCTTTGTTTTGAATATTTGTAAGGTTTTTAAAAGTTATCGTCAGTAAACTAATTGAAGCTATTCTTCTCTACTGGGACACATTTAAATTACTGAGTGTAGTACTGCTGCTGTTTGTTTTTCTTAGTTTAAAATGTAGGACTTGGTGTTTTAAAGGTTATTTATGGAGAAACTAAAACAGTTGCACAACTGACTGAAATAAAACACTTGGAATAAATTTAGTAGGGGGATCAGAAAGTACAAAAGTTTAACATTTTTTCTCCTAACTTTTAACAATTGATGCTTTAGTCTCTAAGAATTCTCACTACATACTATGTCCAGATTATAAAATACTTATTTTTAAAATGAAATCTCTATATTGACTTTCTTATCAATCATCTTATTGTACAATCAAAATTAGAGTTCTTTGGTTTGAAAACAACACATAGTGAACCTCCAGATAACTTTTAAGAACTTATTTAGCTTTGTGGGTGATATTTTCATGCAAATAAGTAAGGGGGGGATTTATATTTTGTAGAAATTTGGGATCCTATTTTAATGCTCTTTGTATTGCAGTATGTATATAGTGTGTTAAGTTCTTTAAGAATCTAGCCTTAAATTTTGAGGTTAATACTTTTGTGCAACTATGTTCTTTAATAAAGCCATGACAGTGTTAAAAACAAACAAAAAAGAGTCAAGTGAAAGTAAGTCCCATTCAAAAGGAATTATGGAAGGAAGATTGAGATAAGGGAAGAGATCTGAGAGAAAACAGATTCATGATTTTAAATGTCAATCTATGGTTGTAAATTACAGCATATAAGCTTTCGTCTTCAATTAATAATTCCTCAGGTGCACGTCCATGAAATAATATCTGAAATCAGTGAAGATCTAAACCATGTATTGAGGTATAATATCATCTATTATCTATTATCTCCTAAATATAAATTCAATGGCCAAAGCATTTTGCCAACCTTATTATTGTTAAAAAAAAAAGTAAGATAGAGGGTTGGGAATAATTTTTTGGACATGAAAGTTTAATATTAGCAATTTAAACAGTTTGAATTGAATAGATATATATTTACTTCTGATTTTGATACCTGCTCTGTGACATCCTATGGTGACCTGTGATGTCAAGTCAGAGGAGTAAAACAAAATCATCTTCTATCTACTTATTTAAAGTAAAATACATTTCATTTAAGCCTGTGTAAAGCATATATGTTAGTTATAAAAGCTAGTTGTAGCCCAGCACATGGCTCAGGAGGCTGAGACAGGAAGATCGCAAGTTCAAAGCCAGCCTCACCAATGGTGAGCAACCCAGGGAGATCCTGCCTCTAAATAAAATACAAAAAACAGGGCTGGGGATGTGGCTCAGTGGTCAAGTGCCCCTGAGTTCAATCCTTGGTACCAAAAAAAAAAAAAAAAGCTAGCGGTAAAAATATCTAGTTGATACTCTAATGACAAACACTCAGCAAAGATGGCCAACCAATAAATTAAATGTTGGATATGAAGCTTAACTGTCTCCAAATTATATATTTCTCCCTTTTCTTACAGGGAGGAGAGAAGGGAAGTTTTGAGATTATTTTATAATATATACAGGGAAAAGAGAAGTAGGCATGAATCACTGATTGAAAGCATATACAGAAAATAGGAGGAACTTCCGAGGGCCTAAACATGGATGCCTGAGGCATTCCCGATCCTGGGGCCTAAACATGGATGTCTGAGACACTTCTGGATCCCAGAGCCTAAACATGGATGCCTGAGGAACTTTTGAACCTGGGGGCTTAAACATGGACGTGCACCCAAGGAACTTCCGGATGCTACAGCCTAAACATGGAGGACTGAGGAACTTCCAGATCCAAGAGCCTAAACATGGATGAGCACCTGAGGAACTTCCGGACCCCGGGGGGGCCTAAACATGGACGCCTGAGGCATTCTGGATCCTAGAGCCTAAACATGGATCCCTGAGGAACTTCCGGACCCGGGGGCTTAAATATGGATGTCCACCCAAAGTTCATGAACTTCCGGATCCTGGGGCTTAAACATGGATGTGCACCTGAGGAACTTCCAGATCCGGGGGCCTAAACATGGATGCCTGAAGCTCTTCCAGATCCAGGGTCTTAAATATGGACGTGCACCTGAGAATTTCCCGATGCTACGGCCTAAACATGGACGCCTGAGGCACTTCCGGATCTGAGGGCCCAAAGATGGACGTGTACCTGAGGAACTTCCGGATCCAGGGCCTAAATATGGACGCCTGAGGAACTTCCGAATCCTAGAGTCTCAACATGGACATGCAACTGAGGAACTTCCAGATCTGGGGGCCTAAACATGGACATGCGCCTGAGGAACTTCCCGATCCGGGGGCCTAAACATGGAGAACTGAGGAACTTCCGTATCCAAGAGCCCAAAGATGGACATGCACCTGAGGAACTTCCAGATCCGGGGCCTAAACATGGACGCCTAAGGCATTTCTGGATCCCAGAGCCTAAACATGGATGCCTGAGGAACTTCCGAATCCAGGGGCCTAAACATGGACGTGCACCTGAGGCACTTCCGGATGCTAAGGCCTAAACATGGATGTGGGCCCGAGGAACTTCCGGATCTGGGGGCCTAAATATGGACGTGCACCCATAGAACTTCCGGATCCGAGGGCCTAAACATGGACGTGTCCCTAGAACTTCTGGGTCCTTGTGCCTTGATCCCCCCCAGAGACAGAAAATAACCCCACACTGCCCAAGACTTATTTTTAAGCTTTGGATTCTGAAATTTTCCTGCTGCCACCTTCTTTGTGAAGCCAGTTTTTCAACAGAGACAATATTCCAGGGAGAAAAAAAAACAAAACAAAACATGGAGTCAATCAAACCAAGCTGACATATCTGGTCCTCCAAGAGAAATCTGGATTCTCAACTGGCGAAATAATGAAGTTCCCTTGTCCTTATTTTGTGTAAGCAAAATAAAATAATCTGATGTTAATCATCAAATTATTTTTGATGAGTGCTTGGCTCATAGGAAAACTGATTCTGTTTTATGGAATGAAGTGTTACCTGATTTTAAAATTTAAAATGAAGCCAATTAGAATTGTTAAATTACACTGTCATAATTCTGTTCTTTGATAGCAGAAATAAATAAACCTTTTTTAAAAAGCATATACAGAAAATATAACACATATTATATATATTTTAAGTGACCTTGAAGGCAATGGAAAGCTAATAAAGTAGTGAAGAACTTGTGGGTCAAAATCTAGGAGAGGACATAAATTCAGAGTATTGGGTCTGGTATTTGGACCCAGTTTTTTCCTGGGTAAGTTCTAGAAAATGTGGCTGAGAAACTGAGCACTGCTTTTAAAAGCTTTACAAACTACTGGGAGAAAAACTTGAGTGAAGGGCTGGGGCTGGGGCTCAGTGGTAGCACACTTGCCTGGCATGTGTGAGGCACTGGGTTTAATTCTCAGTACCGCATATAAATAAATTTAAAATAAAACAAAAAACAAAGGTCTATCAACAAATAAAAAAATATTAAAAAAAAAAAAAACTAGATTGAAGGTTGAGACCTGATAAACCCACTCCATCTGGATTGGGTCTCTAAAAGTCCATGCCCTAGTAGTAAGGATGTAGAGAAGCAAGCTTTCCCTGCATGCTCTACAACTTAGCTTCTTTTGTAGATAGACACAATAACTTTATTTTATTTATTTTTTTATGTGATGCTCAGGATGGAACCCAGTGCCCACATGTGCTAGACATGCATTCTATCACTGAGCCACACCCCAGCCCAACAACTTAGCTTCTAATCATCCAATGATCCAAAATAAAAAAATTATCAATCTCTGAAATTGAATTAAGGATATTCTTGATTCTTATTATGTGAAGAAAACTGTTAGAAATAAAACTTAATTTTTATTTGGAGAAAATGAACAAGACCCTAGACCTCAATTTATTTTTACAAATATTTTTTATATATAATATCTAGAATGCAATAAATATCAAAGTACAGGAGGAGATACAACAACTTAAAGAAAGCAGCAGCAGAAACAACCTACAATGAAAACAGACCTAAATGGATCTAAAATATTGGAATTATTAGGTACAGGTTTTAAAATAAAAAGTGTCATATGTTTATTGCTATGGACTTTCAGCCTCCAGAACTGGGAGAAAATAAATTCTGTGGTTTAAGCCACCCAGTCTGTGTGTGGTATTTTGCTATGGAAGCCCCAGATGACTAAGACAGGCTTCTGGTACTAGGAGTGGAGTGCTGTTTTACGTCTCTGTGACCAATACACCCAACAGGAACAACTTAGAGGAGGGAAAGTTTATTTGGGGCTCATGGTTTCAGAGGTCTCAGTCCATTGACAGCCACCTCCATTGCTCTGGCCCAAAGTGAGGAAGCATACCATGGGGGATAGGCCTAGTGGATGATAACTCTTCAGCTCACGGTGGGGTCAGGAAGCAGAGCGAGAGAGGGGAGGAGGAAAGGGCTGTAGGGAGGATATAAACTTGAAGGGCACACCCCTAAGGATGCTTCCACCATGTCCACTTGCCTACAGTTATCACCCAATCAGTTTATTTCAAGCTAGGAGGAACAGATTAGTTTACAGGTCTCACAATCCAATCATTTTACCTCTGAATATTTCTACGCTAATATGGGAGAGGGGACACCTTATTAGCAGGAACCATTCATAGCATGTACTACCGTAATAAACACCTAAACGTGGGGGTGGCTTTGTAACGGGATATAGGTAAAGCCTAGAAGAGTTTTGTAGTGATGCTGACACTAAAGGTAATTCTAATGAGATCTCAGATGGAAATGTGCAATGTATTATTAGAAACTGGATAAAAGGTGACCCTTGTTATAAGGTGTCAAGGGACTTCACTAAACTGTGTTTAATGTTTTTTAGAAGGTAGAAATTTGTCAGTAATAAATTTAGGAATTTAGCTAAGGAGATTTTTAGCAAAATATTAAAAGAGTGTAGCCTTGATTCTTTTTCATTGCTTATATAAACACGAAAGGCAAGAGATAAATTGAAGAAGAAATTGTTAAAAAAAAAAAAAAAAAAAAGAACCAGAACTTGAGGATTTGGAAAATTTTCAGTCTTTCTATATTTTTTTAATTTATTTTTTAAATACATGACAATAGTGGAATGCATTACACTCATAATTACCCATATATATTGGAGAGAGAGAGAGAGAGAGAGAGAGAGAGTGCTGGGAGCCATTAGCCAAGTAGGTATGACAATTTCCTTGCCAGCGTACCCCATTGTTGCAGTGACATTGAATGTAGGTGACCTTGCTCAAGGACCAAGGCGGATTAGGGCGTTCCCGGTTTAGGTTCCAGGTTTAAGGTTTAAGATTATTCCTGCTGGGAATAGGGCGTATCCTGCTGCCTGAGTTCCCCTTGAGTTCTCACGGGATTCAGACAGTATATTTTGGGAGATAGAAGCCCGGTGGAGGTGAATTTGGGAGAGAACGTGGATTTGGGCAGAGAACGTGGATTTCCCCAGAACGTGTTTGTAGACGGCTGGTGTGAGTTCGGGAATAAAGAGTTGCTGTTTGAATCTACAAGCTGTGTGGTGGCTAGTGATTGTGTGCCCAGCCAGACTGCGGCATTTGTGCCCAGCCAGACTGCGGCAAGAGAGAGCGCGCTTGTTTTGATGAGAATACTAAGGATATTTAAACAATGTTGAACAACAATTTGATAAACATTTTATGAGATTATATGAGCAGAAACACTATCAGTTTGAACTGAAGGAGACAGAAACAGGATGAAATTAAGGAAGACTATATTGTAATTATTATATTATATTATATTATAATTCTTGGATTGGATAGTGTAGGAAAAGAGAGCTATTAGGCTATGACAATGCACTATTCTTCAAGAACAGAGGAAAATGACCTCATTTGGGACTTCCATAACAAAATACCATAGACCCAGGTGGCTGAAATCATAGAAATTTATTTTCTTACAGTTCTAGAAGCCATCAAGCCCATATCCGTAAACACAGTTATTTTTAAAGTCTGTGTCTAATGATTCCGATATTTTAGATCCTTTTAGATTTGTTTCTATCATCTGTTGTTTCTGTTGCCATGTCTTAAAGCTTACTTTTAAGGTATATATTTAAATCAGTGATTCATGCCTACTTCCCTTTTCCTTGTGTATTACTAAATAACCTCACAACTACCCTTCTTCCCTCTGTAAGACGATAGAGAGGAATATATACTTCTAAGGTAACTAAGCTTCATGTTCTAATCATTTGATTTATTGGTTGATCATCTTTTCTGAGCGTTTGTAGTTAACCTGGAAATGTATGATTCTGAGATCATCAAGACCATTACTTCAGTTTCAACAGTCCAGAGAGCCTCCAATCAGAGCCTTAGAGGTGGGACCTGCTAGTAGACCCTAGCTCAGAGAGCCACAGAGTGGGACCTCAGTCCAGAGGAGCTACAGGGCAGGACCCACACACACAGCCATGAACTGATATGTTACAGGACCCCCACAGAGAGTCAAAGGGCAAAGGCCACCCCACAAAGCCATTGGGACTATGGGTGTAGAAGACAGGGTATTGAGAAAAAAAAAAAAAAAAAAAGACTATTCTTGAGCCTTAGTATCCAGTGGAGTTTGCCTTATTACATTTTGGATTTGCTCGGAATGCATCACCCCTTTCTTCCTACAGCTTCTTCTGTGGGGATGGGAATATCTATGTTTTGCCTATCCCACCATTGTACTCTGGAAGTGCCTAACTTGTCAGTTTCACAGACTCATAGGTGGAAAGGAATTTTGCTTCAGGATGAATTGTACCTTGAGTCTCACCCATTTCTGATTTAGATATTTAATTGAGACTTTGAACTTTACATTTTATGATTGATACTGAAACAAGTTAAGATTTTGGGACTGTTGGGATAGAATGGATGTGTTTTGCAGGACATGAATTCTGGTGTGGAGGCTGAGGCAGAATACTATGTTTCTCTTCTCCCTCTCCCTCTCCCTCTCTCTCTGCCTGCCATGTGAGGACACAGTCATAAGGAAGCTGTTTACAATCCAGGAAGACAGCCCTCAATCAGAAATTGACCATCTTGCATCTTGATCTTAGACTTCTAGCTTCCAGAATTGTGAGAAGTAAATTTTCACTCTTTAAGCCACCTGTCTACAGTATTTTGTTATGGTATCCTGAGCATGTTTAAAGGGATGAATTGAAATTTTCAAGAGAACTAGAAATAATAGAAAAGATATAGCAGATCTGAAAAAAAAGAAATTCTAAAATTTAAACACACAGTAACCAAAATGAAAAACTCAAGTAGATTTAAAAGCAGAGTACTTACACCCAAAGATAAAACTAGTTAATTAAGAGATAGGTCAGAAGAAAATATTTGGAAAGAAGTGTTGGCGAGGATGTGGGGAAAAGGGCACACTCTTATATTGCTGGTGGGACTGCAAATTGGTACAACCAATCTGGAAAGCAGTATGGAGATTCCTTGGAAAACTTGGAATGGAATCACCATTTTACCCAGCTATTCCACTTCTCGGTTTATACCCGAAAGACTTAAAAACAGCATACTACAGGGACACAGCCATATCAATGTTTATAGCAGCACAATTCACAATAGCTAAACTGTGGCACCAACCCAGATGCCCTTCAGTAAATGAATGGATAAAGAAAATGTGATACACACACACACACACACACACACACTGGAATATTACTCAGCAATAAAAGAGAATAAAATCATGGTATTTGTAGATAAATGGATAGAGTTGGAGAATATAATGCTAGTGAAAGTAAGCCAATCCCCAAAACCAAATGCTGACTGTCTTCTCTGATATAAGGATGCTGATTCATAATAGGGATGGGATGGGGAACATGGGAGGAATTGACGAACTTAGAAAGGGCAAAGGGGAAGGAGGGGAAGGGGAGAGTATGAGCGTAGGAAAGACGGTGGAATGAAATGGACATCATTACCCTAAGTACATATATGAAGACACAAATGGTGTGGCTCTACTTTGTGTTCAACTAGAGACATGAAAAACTGTGCTCATTTGTGTAATATGAATTGAATTGCATTCTGCTGTCATATATAACTAATAAGAGTAAATAAAATTAAAAGAATTTAAGAAAAGAAGTACAGAGATAAAAAGGGAAAAAATATAGAAAGAATAGAAGAATAGATTTAGATTGTTATCACATAATGTTTTAGGAATGGAGAAAGGGAGAGTTGGCATGGGCCATTGATTCCCAAAATTTAACCGATGAAAGAATGAATAATATACTGGGAAGTTATGTGAAATACGAATTTTCTAAAACCAGTTATGTTGGGCAACTTTGTATTGCTGTGACAAAATACCTGACAAAAACAACTTAGAGGAAGGAAGGTTTATTTTGGCTCACAGTTCAGAGGATTAGTTCATGATTGACTCAGTCCATTGCACTGGGCCCAAGATGAGGCAGTACATCATGGCAGAAGGGTGTGATGGAGGAGACCTGTTCCATTCATTGCAGTCAGGAAGCAGAGTAAGGGGGAAGGAGCCTCAGGGAAGATGAAACTTCCAGGGCACCCCATCTGACTATAGTTACCACCCAGTCCATTCAAACTAGGATGAACTGATTGTTACAGATCTCACATTCTTATCATTTTACTTCTAAGCATTCCTGCATTAACACAGGAGATTTGGGGGTTACCTCATATCCAAAACATAACATTCCACCCCAGCTCCCAAAAGATCATGTCCATCTCACAATACAAAATGCATTTAGTGCATCTCCAAGAGTCCCATAGTCTTAACAGTTCTAGCATAGCCCAAAAGCCCAAGTCCAAAGTCTCCTCAGAGACTCAAGGCAAACTCTTGGCTGTGAGCCCCTGTAAAAATGAAAAAACAAGTTATGCATAGATATAATATAATATGTCATGGAGTAAACATTCCCTTTCCAAAGGGAGGAATTGGGGCATAGAATGAAGAAGCAAGACCTAAACCCAGTCAGGCAAACATTCTCTGTAACTGCGTTGAATCTGGGGCACATGGTGGCAGTGAAACTGGTCTTGAAAATCAGGATCAGGTCCTTGTGTGATAGTCAAGCCAAAGTGACTCCATTTTATTTTGTAACTCCATTTTGTATAACAAACATGCCAAGTAGAAGGATCATGACTGGGGCAAGTTGTTCTTTTCCTTTTGCTATAGAAACCCTTAAGAACACGGAATTACCTAACGGAGCATTGTTTCTATAACTAGGGTAACAGGGTTCTGTTTCTGTAACTGGGGTAACTGGGCTAATTGTGATTGGCTAAGCATCTGGCCCCCTGACTGCACTGTCCTGCTTCTGTAACCTGGCTTGCTTGCATTGGCTGGACCCCCAAATGTCCCTTTTGCGGTTTTCAGGCTTATAAGGAGCGCCCTTGCAATTGTTTGGGGCTGATCTGGGGAACAGCTTTATGTTCTGGTCAGTCACCACCGGTGTGCTTCAATAAAGGCTTGATTCAATTATATGTGAGTGGTCTGGAAGTCAGTTTATGAAACCCCGGGATGTTGCTTTAACTATAACACTTGTTCCCCTGATGTTTAAAATTAAACACCCAAGAAACACTGAGGCAAGAGCAAAAAGTAAATTGATTTAAAAGGCAGAACAGAGAAAGAGAGACTGTAATGCCAGATTTGTGGGACCCCAATAGACCTCCAGGAGCAAATCCGATGCAATCACACAAGAGTCTTTATTGCAAGCTGTAGCCTAGACTCACAACTGTTTCCGATGAAGGGGTCCCAAGGAGTAAGTCCTGACCCTTAGTTCAGTGAGGATTTATAGGTTTTGGGGGGATACTCTATGCGTCACAACATCACACAGTAAATCGTTCCACACTGTGGGAAAATCAAACAACTCTTAACATTGATTCGCACATTCACTGGCGGGAACAAGTTGGGTATGGGTGATTGGTTAGTTCAAGTGGTGGATACATTTGAACTGATTGGTTTAGGCCTCGAGGGGTTGCAAGAGTGTGTATGCTAAACTGCAGGGTGGCCTAATCATGTTATCAATCACCGAAACTACTGGGAGGGTCACCTGGCATTTCAGATATGTTCCCTGTCTCACTCTGATTGGTGGTTGTTAGGCGGTTGCTATGGGTCCTCACCTAGCCTAACTGAGTCAGGGACACCAGGCTCCTGAGATCTCTCCTGTTATTTATAAACAACTCAGGAGGGTGGGTATGTGCCTAGGAGAGCTCTGTGGGTTTTTCCAAGGACAAGGTCACACCCACTCCCTCTAGACAGGCCTTGAGGTAGTAACTGGTTTTTCAAAAAATGGAGTCACATCAGTTTCTCAAGACTTCTCCAGAGACGATAGGGTTCAGTGCTGGTGCCTAAGGGAGTGTGGCGGTATCTTGCCACTTTATAGATTTCGGGTTTCCTTTCTTCTCATCCTGCTTCTCTCATCTGCCTACATGGCCAAAAGGTGGGAATAACCAAAGGCAGGAAAGGAGCCACCCAGGAGGTGCTCATTAACATCTCCTTGCTGGAAGGAAAAATTCCCTGGAGACAGGTTACCTAGGCAAGAGGTTTTGAGGGGGAACATGTTCTGGAGGTTGTAACATTTTATTTCCTTTGAATTAGTCCCCATTTTCCTGACCCAATCATCCATTATCTACAACTGTCCTTTGCCCCAGTCTCAGCAAGACGTGATTTCCAAAGGACTTGGGAAGCCATGCCAGTTGCAGTACACATGGGCTATCTTTTAGCCTGTCTGTGCCACCAGGAGCTTTTCTCGGCAGACAGTCAAAATGACTGTCTTCGCTTAATTCTTAAGGTCTCCATTCTAGCTCCTGCTTCACCTTCCATTCTGGCTTCAGCTTCACCTCCATAGCTTCAGACATTACTCTCTCCTCTCAAGGGCAACCTTCAGGGATTCCAATCCTGCTGTACTTTGCTTGGCCTCCCAGTCCTTCCTTTGAAATTTTGATGGAAGCCTCCATCTTCTCTTAATTCCAGCATCCTGCAGAACCACAAGGAATACACCAAGATCTTCTGCCAGCTCCTGCAGTACCTGAGCCTCCAAGGTCATAGCGGCAGTGACCTCTGAGTGCCTGGGTTGAGAGACTGAGCAAGTGAAACAACTTTTCTGTGCAAACAGGGTGCCCTCGTGATTTTTTCTCAAAGGAATTTATTTACCCTCGACATCCTTGAGCCTACAATGGGTGTGGTCTTGCAAATTCCTGTGATACCCTCAAGCCATCTCTCTTACTGTCTCTGTGCAAAGTAGTTAGCATCTTTTTAGTGGATGTTATCTCTTTAACAACCACACCTTCCTTGGCCCCAGTTTTACTTTCACTTTTCTGGCCAAACTGCAAGTTTTTAAAATCCTTTAGCCTTGCTTTCTGCTCCCAATTTTTATAGTAACTTGACTAAAAGCTGGTAGCAATATCCATCCCACTGTCTGAATGTTGTGCTGCCTTGAAATTTTCTCTGCCAAATTAATTTGTCTATCACCTTTAAATTGAGTTTCACTAAAAGTTTCAGGACATGGACAAAATGTAGACAAGTTCTTTGCCAGAATATAATACAGATGGCCCCTTGCCATAATTACCCACTAAGCTCCACTTACAATGTTCTAAAACTTTTCCAGACTGCTTCTCCAAACTTTACCAAATTCTTCCTTCAGACCAGCTCCAAAGGCTTCAGAACTTCATGATTAGATTAGTCATAGCAATGACTCCACTTCTCAACACCAATTTCTGTGTTAGTTAGCTTTGCATTGCTGTAACAAAAATATCTGAGAAGAACAACTTGGAGGAAGGAAAGTTTATTTTGGCTCATGTTCAGAGATTGAGTCCATGGTCAACTGAGTCCACTGCTTTGGGCCCAAGGTGAGGCAGCACTGATGAACCCAACCTAATTCCATCCTAAGCTTGGGAGCCATCTCGTCACAAAGTCATGAACAGTTAATTTCTGTTTTACTATAAATTACTGTGATTTCTAAGCTTGCTTGGAATGCCTGCCCGTGCTTTGAGCTCACCCATGCCTGGTTTTCCCTGACCAGATAACAACCCTCTCTGAAACCTTAGCGGCACCTCAAAATTCTGGTGTTGGGATCTAAATTTATACTCTAACTTGGAATGCTGAACCATTTAGATTATTAACCTACTATCTGCCTTTGTGTTATGCTTGTCAAAATCCTGTTATCTGTAAGTTCTCAATATACCCCCCTTTTGCAGTTTTTTGTGCTATAAAATTATGCTCCTAGAGAACTGGGGTACTGTTCTCTAACCCAAGGATTTCAGGAGAGACAGTCCTGGCCAGAATTATAAGCTTGCTTTAATTTGATTTAAAATTGGAGTCGGTGGTCTTTTCTATGCGTAGTGGTTTAACAAGCACATTATAATGGAAGGACATGATAGAGGTTTTCTGCTTCATTCATGGCAACCAAGAAGCAGAGTGAGGGGGAATGAGCTTCAGAGAAATTGAATACTCCCACAGCAGCCCCCAGTGACCCACCTCCTCCAGCCACACCCCACCTGCCTATAGTTACCATCCAGTTCATTCAAACTAGGATGGACTGATTATGTTACTGTTCTCACAATCTGATCATTTCATCTCTGAGCATTTCTATATTAACACAGGAGATTTGGGAGAACCCTTTATATCTAAACCATAACATCAATTAAAGCTCAATGTTCAAGAATAAGTGAAAATAAAGTCATCCTTAGATCCATCTTAGTGTAACTGCTTAAACTAAAGAACCTTACAAGTATTCAGAGAAAAAGGATGAATTATCTTCAGAAGAGCAATAATAATTAAACTGTCCTGTGACTTCTCATTAAAAACAATGATAGCCAGAAAATAGCAGAATGATATATTTGATATGCTGACACAGTATTGTTGTAGGGACAAACGAGGCAAGGCACTGAAGATAGCAGGAAACAGTTTTATTTGGCTGCAGCCAGGTTCAGAGGGCACAGCTTTTGCTGTAATCAATTAATCCCCTGAACCCCGAGTTCAGGGAGTTTCAGAATTTTATACCCAGCATGTAAGGGGAGGGCCTCAGAAGTTCACAGTCTGCAGAAGTTCACCTAAAAGCAGCTTTTTCTTTCACTGTTTTGGGCAAGTTAACCCTTCAAGGACAACACCTGAGGAGGGGAGAGATTCTTCTCCCCTGTCTTTTCTCCCTCTGCCAGCTGTTACCATGATGCCCAATTGTAACTTATCTTAAAAATATAGACATCTCTGTGAAGCCCCAGCTCAAGGCCAGAGGACTTGTTTGCATATTTCTTCAAAATACTATACTGGATATGTTCGTGGAAAACTAGTTAAGGGTGTCCAGCACCTGGAGTGCTGGTATCGTCTCGGCCAGTGGTCAAGTAAAACAGGGCGACACAAAAATAGGAAGTTTATCTACATTGAAATCTTTTGCAGATATTCTTTTGCTGACAGTCCTAAAATCAGTCTGGGTGAAGATTTCTGGAGAAGTCCAGTTAAGTCTTTTTTGTGGAGAAAGGGTGTGCCACTTCAGTATAATAAAATAGGACTCTTTACCATATTAAAAAAAAAATATTCCTCATGAATGAAAGACGGTTTCAGGTAAATGAAACTGAGAAAATTTGTTGCTAGGAGATCTTACCAAAAGAAAGTATTAAATAATGTTCTTTAAGTAAAAGGCAGATTATCCCAGTTAGAAAGTTGGAAAACAATAACAAGAAACAGAAACATCAGGAGCAGTACAATTATATGATTCACATAAGGACAAATGGATTAAATTGTTCTAAGACCCTTGCATTGTCTGGAAGGAGGATAAAAAGTATCATCTGACATTATATTTGATAACTTGAGGACCATTTTGTAACCTTCAGAGTAACTCCTACTTGACAGTAAAGAGATGTATGATATCTACACCAATAGAGGAAAATGGAATAAATTAAAAAATGCACTCAATACAAAATGAGGATAAAAACGGAAATAGAACCAACAGAAAGCACTGAATAGTGGAAACTCCCCCCCCCCTTTCTGATCATCATGTGAGCTGCTTCCCTCCACCATACTCTTCTACCTTGATGTTCGGCCTCACCTTGAGCCCTAAGGAATGGAGTCTGCTGTCTATGGATTGAGACCTCTGAAACTGTGAGCCCCCAAATAAACTTTTCCTCCTCTACATTTGTGCTGGTTGGGTCTTTTAGTCACAGCAACAAAAAGAAAAAAAAAAACCTACTTAACACATAAACTAAATTAAATGGCTGGAAGATGTGCCATCTAAAGATGTGGCTGTTTGGCTACATAGGAAGAAGGCCAACAGAGCCAATAAGAAGAGCTCTCTGTCCCATAACAAAGCAATGGAGGCTCCCCCGAAGACACTCAGACATTGTATTTGTGTGACTCTGACATCCTGTGAAGCAGTGTGGCCAGTACTTCATATAGCAAGTGGACAGTTCAAGGGAGGTACCTGTACAAAAGTGCAGTTTGGCTTCTCAGGCCCTTGCTGCTACTAAAAGGCTGCAAGTTTGCAGACACACATACTGGACTGCTATGGACACATGCTTACAAAAAGGTCACACTGAAGGCAACCATACGTGGACTTCATATACTTGGCACCATGTGTAGCACACTCATGGAACACATCCTTCTGGCCACGAGGTGCAAAAACAGGCTGAGAATTTGTACATACATTGGAATTTCCACTTACCTTCTAACCCAGCTACAGCAGGATTGATTGTTCAAATGAATGGCCCACTAAAACAACACGAAACGTGGAAGATGGATCCTTGGCAGCGTGGACCAAACAACTATGGCTGGCCATAAGGACCATCAATAAACATAACTGCAGCATATGCCACAGTGCCTGCCTGACAGCACCATCTGGATAAAGATGAGGATGCTTAAGAGGCATATCTGCACTCACTGGGAACAGGGGATAATTTGTTGTTGCTGCTACGGCAGGACCTGCCACAAGGGACCCGTATAGTCTAGTGGCCATAGGAATGGCAAATAGAGACTTGATGGTGATGGTTTCCTAGGTCTATGGGCAAAGGGACTAGAATGAAAAACATACTTTTTTTTTTTAAAAAACTAGTAAGCCAAGATCTTCAAACCCTACAGAAAAGTATGTCATATTATTATATGCTTGTCTATCAAAATCACAGGACCACTGCAACAAGAAATATGGTTTTGTAAACCTAGGAATGGGCCACAAGCTTGTACTATTCTCACTTATAGTGATCAGGTTGTTTATGTATTGTTAGATAGTCAATATTTGCCTATGTTAACACCTATTAAAATATCTATATTTCATCCTTAGAGCTAATCTATTTACATCTAGAATGGCAAATGCCTTTGTGGAGATGCAGAACAAAATAGATTTCTGGATGGACAGTTAGCTGCCTCTGTCCTCCCCCACCAGTCTCCTTCAGTGCCTACATCTGGGACCTTGGTACAATAAAAATAAATGTCAAGCTGGAAAAACACCCACCACTCATGGACACAGCTCACCAACTGCCCTGTGGACTTGAATGTAAATTTACCTTCTTTTTTAAAAAAAATTTATTTTTTAGTTGTAGTTGAACACAATAGCTTTATTTTTATTTATTTTTTTTTTTATGTGATGCTGAGAATGGAACGCAGGGCCTCACATGTGCTAGGCAAGTGCTTTAATCTGAGCCACAACCCCAGCCCCAAATTTACCTTCTTTTATGGACATCAAATATGTCTTCTACTTAGTAAGAGAACAAAGAAACATGGCTAAGCCTTTGTTGGGGCACACCGCTTAATGGCTTGGGATGGCTAAAGTACAACACAGGTGAAAACGAGAAGAAAAATTTCTCTCCGTATAGAAAGAAAGAATGGCAGTAACACCTCTCCACCCTCTGTAAATATAGTTTGGACCCCTGTCGATCAGTGCAGTTTATCCTACTCAAAGACACTGACTACTTAGGGTGACAAAGCCAAGTTTGTGCAGGAGCACCTCCCCTCCCTCGTGGATGGTTACGGGCATCTGGCTCCCATGGATGGCCACATCTGCCTCATAACTGGATTTGCCCATAGACTTGGGGGGACCTTATACAGAAGCTGCATACTTTCCACTTTGTCTATGACTCCTGCTAATTGGGAACTGGTCAAAGCTAGACATAAAGAAACTCAAGCTGACTGATAACTTTATCCACGTGCTGTGCTTTCTCCACAAGCAACACACATTACCACTGAGTTCCAGGTTGAGGCTTTAGCTAACCGTTCTGCTGCTGCCTTAGCTAACACTCAGAGCGGGACTTTGCTTAATGAAAAAATGACCCAAATGTCAAAGGTGGTACTTTTGAACAGAATGGCAGAAGACATGCTGACTGTAACAAGGGAAGTACCCATGCTATCATCAACACCAAATGTGTGTGTACATCCCTGATCATTATTATAATGTGTCTTTGGGTCAGTTACAAACCCACATTACTGCTATAGGCAAACTTGGTGTTGATCCTGTTTCTGCTTAGTTCCCCTCTTCCTGCTAGCTCCATATAGGGTGTATTGCTTGCTCTTGTAACAGGGCTTATTACATTCTGCTGCTTTCTGTATAACCCTTGTGGATTTGGTTACAGTGTATTATTTATGTGCAGCCTAAGGCACATTGCAGAAGATGGTCAGGATAAGATTATAAGGATATTCAGGCACCTGGCAAGTGGCGTGTATCATCCTTAAAGAAAAGGGAACAGTAAAACACCATGTCTCCGAATACCCTCTTTCTGTTCTGCAAAACCTACCCAAGTTAAGAGAGCAATAAGAGCAAGTCCGTCCAGACACATATTATTTTTTGCAGGGCGCTGACTTTCTCTTATGCACGGTGAGACTAAGGCAAGTTAGTGTCATCTATAGAAAGCTGCTTTCTTATATGTACACCAGGAAGTTGTTCCTTGGGATGCTGGTCATATAAACAGACTACAAGTCAATGCTGATGATGTCACTGCTTCTGCAGCCTAACACATACAACCCCTCTCTTGGTGGCAACTGGTATGGAACTGTGGGCACTGTGGAAAGGATGTCACTCAGCCAGCCAGCTGCCATTGGTAAAGCACCATGAAGCCTGGAGGGTTTTTTTTTTTTTTTGTAGTGTATTGTAATGGGGATTGGAGGCACTACTTGTTAAGGTGCCAGGAAGGAAGAAGGTGCCACTGGTTCTGCCTGTCACCACTAAATTCTTCTTGGAGCTGTCACTCATCTTTTGTAAGCCCCCACCCCACTCCCCAAAACCATGCCGTGCCTGCTGTTAGCACTTTCTTTGGCCTTTCTGCAACCTACCCCACTTCCCTGGCACAACTGGCCTGTAGCTGTGATACTTTGTATGTTTCTCAAAAGAAAGCATACAAACAGCCGATGGGGGGCTGGGTTTGTGGCTCAGTGGTAGAGCACTTGCCTAGCATGTGTGAGGCCTTGGGTTTGAGTCTCAGTACCGCATAGAAATAAAATAAAGGTCCATTTACAACTAAAATAAATATATATATATTTTAAAAAAAACAGCCGATGGGTACATGAAGAAATGATCACTATCACTAATCACTAGAAAAATGCAAATAAATTTTAACCACATGATACCGTCTCCCATCTGTTAAGATGGCTGTGATCAAGAAAATGATTGATAAGCATTGGAGAGGATGTACAGAAAAGGGAACACTTTGCAACACTGTTGGTGGGAAATTAAATTAGTATAGTTGTCATGGAAAACATTATAGATGTGCCCACCCCCCGACCGCCAAAATGAAAATAGATCCAGCAATCCCTTAACTGGGTGGATATCCAAAGGAAATAAAAATCAGTATGTGGAGAAGACATCCATCCTCCCATGTTCATTTCAGCAATATTCACAATAGGTAATAGAATAAACCTACATGCCATGAACAGATGAATGGATAAAGAAACTGTGGTGTGCATACACAATTGATACTATCCAGCCTGAAAAAGAAGGAAATCCTGTCATTTATGAAAACATGGATGAATCTGGAGCATTTTATACTAAGTGAAATAAACCGGACACAGAAATACCAGAGTAATGCAAAGAGCCAAGCAAGAAGCATACATATACAAGTATGCATTGTCTTTCTTCAATGTAAAGTCTAACATAGTTGAACTCATACAAGTAGAATAGAAAGGTGTTGACTAAGGACTGGAGGAAGTGGTTGGGGAGGTGTTGGTCAGATAATAAAAAATTTATTCCAGAAGGAACAAATTCAAATTGTATAACATGGTGGCTATGCATAATCACAATGTACTGTGTTTTGAAAATTGCCAAGAGAGATTTTGAGTGATCACCCCACAAAAAATTCAAAGTATGTGAAGTAATGCACGTGTTAAATATCTCAAGTTGAGCCATTTCACATTGGCTACATCTTCCAAAATATCATGTTGTACTTGACAAGTATGAACAATCTTTGTCGATTCAAAGAATAAAATTGTAAAAGATACGAGCAGTAAGTCAAATTGAAATGGAAAGACAATCAGGAACAATATTTATGACCTCCAACATTTGCATATCCACTTCTCTCAAACAAAGTTTCCTCAGAAAAATACCCATTGGAACATTCATAAGCAGGCCTGCTCCTGATGTTTGCGGGCCCATGTCAGGAGTATATATTGAAGCTTCATAGTATATGAAAATATCTAAAAATTATAAATCAAGCTGATATGCCATTAGATAAAATATGTTCAACCCACTTGTTTTGACAACATACGTTCAAAATGATAAAACTGAAAAATTTATAAGTAGCTATGGCCTTTATGCGAAGGTGACAAAAATGAAACATGATGTATTTAATTATTATTGTGTTTGTATCTTCTGTTTACACACACACACACACACACACACACAGAGAGGGGGTGGGGGAGTAAAAACCCATATACACATTTATTTTGACTCAATAGATGCAAAATATTTCTGGAAGGATCAACAAGAGATTGGAAGTTCTTGTTGGTAGGCATGGAACCTGGGGATTGGAGGTGATATTGGAGGCAGGGAAACTTATTTTCATGTCCTTTTGTAGTTTGAATATTTCACAGTGTACATATATTGTTTTCAACTATAGCCTGCTCAATGTAAAGCTCTTTCTAAGTTCTAGAATTTGGAAACTGGGACAGTGAGGTAAGAAGCATTTGGCTCCACAGGGCTCATAAGTGGCAGAGTTAGGGTATGGCTGAGGCTGTCTGACTTCATTTCATTGTATTACAGTAATTTTCCAGATGCATTGATCTGGTAATTATGTTTGTGAAAGATGACATGATTTAAACATTTGTGTTGTTTTTTGCAGGTTATGATTTAAAAAAAATTAAAAGGAAGCTGTATAAATCATCTAGAGAATTCCAGCATCTGTGCTTCTCCCAAGGTGTACAGTTCTCGTGGGCTTGTCAACATGTGATTCCTGAGGAAAAAGATTTATTTTTCTTAAACTCCCAATAATTTAAAATAATTCTCAGTAACAATAATCAAGTGGAAGCGCTTTGTTCTCTTTGCTGCTTTTCTAGATGTTCTACTTGAAGAGAAAATTGTCACGTCTCATTTTCACATTTTACTCTGATAATCTCCTGGATTGTTGAATCAAACCAAAAGAAACATTGCTGAATTTTTCTCAAGTAGTTTTGGTTTGCCATGCGTAGGACAACTGGCATTATATACTGAGGTTGAAAATGTGCATCACCCCATCACCCAGCACTTCTCCTATTTAAATATACAACAGAAGACACGACAAGAATGTTCACAGAGGCACTGTTCATCACAGTCCCCAAACGTGAAGCCCACGTGTCCATCTCTACTGGAATGAAAAAATAAATGTTGATGAGTTTATACAACGGCACATCAACCCACCATGGAACTTTAGATCTAACGCATACATTCACACTGTGCCTATAGAGAGGGTGCTGCTGGAGGGCAGTCTTCCCATCCTTGACAAGCATCAGAGTTGATTGGCTCCCTCTTCACTCCAACATTGGCAAATAGGAAAAACAATACAAGAACCAAAGCATCAACAACAAAATCAACAGGAGCCTGTGTAGAGACTTTCCAAAGGACAACATAGAAGATAGAATAAGTCTGTCTTACAAAACATATTTCTGTAAGAAGCAAGAGAAGTTGAAAAACATTTCCTTGGTGTTTTTAGCAGGTGCCTAAAAGAATTGGCTCTCTTGGTGACAGAAGCAGGGAATAATAAAAACCACGAAGGAAAAACATGGGTGGCGGCAGAAAAGGAAAGAAAGAGAGATGAGAAAGAAGAAAAAACATGCAGAAAGTCTTTAAAAAGTCCAATGACAAAATCTATGTTCATTTGAATGTAGTTAAAAGAACAGAAGTATCACAACAGAGAATAAAACTGGTAATATCGTTGACAAATTTGTTAAATCGTCCAATATGGTATGGGAAGGAAAGGGCCAATGACAAAAAGGTTAGCCCCAGATGACCAATCCCACGAGCAGTAGAAATTCTGAAAAATAAATCAGAAGAAATAAAATAGGAGCAATAAGAAAAGTTGAATAAAAACGTTTCTGAACTAAAATACATGTCGATATAAAATTTAAAGACTTTATCTTGTCCTAGGAAAACTAGGACCTGGGCAATTTTTTTACTACACCAGTAAGGAAGCAACTGATGTTTTGTTCCTTAAAAAAAAAAAAAAAATCTGATCTAAACTAAGTACAGGTTATATTAATTCAGTTTTGAAAAAAAAATGTCACGAACACAAAATGAGAATTGGGTTAGAGCTTTTGAGGTAGAATGTGGGAGGGGATCCTATAGAGAAAGAATGGCAGACCTTCTATAAAGGGCCAGATTAACTATTTCAGCCTTTGCAGCTAAAAATGATCTCCAGTGCAGCTACTCAACTCTGCTATGTTAGGGCGTAAGCAGCAACAGATGGCATAAATGAATGAGCACCACTTGTGTTCCAGTAAAATTTTATTTTCAAAATCAGCAGACTAGATTTGGCTCATGGGCTAAAGTTTGCCTATCCCCACTATATAGTGACAAACTGAAGTTTAAAAATCAATAAGCTCTTTGAAAAAGGATTTAAAGTGGCTCCTTTTAAAGGATATAAATAATGAAACTTCAAATATGTCCTAAAAAAAAAACCTTTATCCTTCCTTAGTTTTCTACAACTGAGTTTTGTATTTAAACAGCCAAAGCAAAAAGGAAATGTAGTGTTGCCAGAGTCCTAGGCCAGGGGGAATGACACTTCAGTGAGGCTCAGTGTACCAGGTCCAGCTACTTGTCCCAAATATCAAGTGGGAAAAAGCAGTGGTGAAGTAGGTAGCTATACCAGAAAGACAAGGGACACCAAGTATCCTCAGCCTCATCTTTGGGTTACTGACATAAGCTTCTGGTTTAAATGGGAAGAATTGGGGCAGGGGTAAAAGTTATACACAATTAAGCCCCCTTGATCAAACTGTGGCCTTGTTGATCATTATCTCAGTTCCTGGTTCTATGAAAAGTCTATCACTTGAAAGGGCCACCCAGTTTCCATAGTGAAATGATTGCTTCTGTTTAGAGGAACAATCTCTGCTCCCATCATGGGGTAATGGATCCTGCGAAGGGGTGCAGTCTCATGGTGGAGTGATGTACCTGCAAGGCTCACTGTTCTTGGCAGGTTTAAGACAATGACAGAAGACTTCTAGATACCACTCCAGGCTTCTGGAACAGGACATTGTAAAAGCTGACAGTTGACAATCTGTGGAATATGATGTCTCTGCAAATCTTGAAAATACCTTAGTTACTCTTATCTTAGTGCCTTCAGCCTTGAAGAGGGACTAGAGTGGTTAGGTAAATTTAGGGTTAATCAACCTTGAATTACAAGTTTTTAGACAGACACTCCTTAAATGATTAACCATGCCTATGTGCAGAGTTGAGCAGGTCTGACCCAAAGTTTAAGGCAGCAAAAGCAGACACAATACAAAAAGGCCAGGATGCCAAGTTTTTATCCTGCTTTTAGTTACCCATTGGGCATCTGCAGGCTCAGAGTCTGAGCTTTTAGCAAAAGCAGCCTCTAAATCCCTATTAAAATTGGATTTTCATTGGTTAATTGAAGTTTGCTAGGATGGGAAAACCTTTTCCTGGTACCAGTAACCTTCTATTTTAATTGCTTGAGGAAAACATTTGCTCTTGAAAATAAAATACCTGTAATGATAAGAAAGACTTATTGATAGCTATGTGATCATGGTTACCAGTATTCTGTAGGGATTTGGGGCCAAACTAGTACAATCAATAGCAATATAAAAATCATATACAAATTGTGTGTGTGTGTATGTATGTAGAAATTCTGAGAAGGTGGAAATTCCTGTGCGTGGTGTGTGGTTGTGAACGCATCTTCAAATATATTGAATCCTTGCTGGTGCAGTGGTGCTCTCCTGCAATTCCAGTGACTCAGGAGGTGTTGAGAGCCACAGCCGAAGGGGCCCCAGCAAACTTCCAGCTGCCCTCCTGCCTCAAATACAGGGCATGTTAATATTTGAGATCTTGTCTCAGGATCCCAACTATCAACTNAACTGCCACCACCGGCTTTCCACAAGCCTCTCTCTCCCACACCAGCTTCTCTCCACCTCCCACAATCCTCCTGCTCTTGAGGCCGATTGGCTGGGTCACGTGGGCGGAGCCAAAAAAGTCCCCCAATGAGCAGCTCCGTGGTCTGAAAGGGCAGGGAAACAGCCCAATGAGCATCACTGCAGAGGAGCCAATCAGCTAGATGTTGCTGGGGCCGCTGTGAGCCAATCATCAGCCCGCAGCTGGAAGTTTGCTGGGGCCCCTTCGGCTGTGGCTCTCAACAAGGAGGCTGAAGCAGGAGGATCACAAGTTCAAGGCCAGCCTTAGTAACTTAGCAACACCCTGTCTCAAAAACTAAAAATGGGTAGTGGATGTAGCTCAGTGGTAGAACACTTCTGAGTTCAAACCCCAGTACCAAAAAAAGGTGAATCCTTGTATGTGGGGGATTGTTGTGGTGATTGTCATAGTGGTGGTGCTGGGGATTGAACCCAAGGCGTTTGCACATGCTATGGAAGTGCTCTACTACTGAGCTATACTCCTAGCCTCCCTCTGTGCCTTTAAAAAATTTATTGGTCCATAATTGCTATACTTAATATTAGGATTTATTTTGACATAATTAAAAATGTAGGGAGTATATTTTGCTCCAATTAAGTCCCCAATACTTACTCTTACCTTTCCCCTCTTCTCTCCCCTGTTCCCTTTTCCTCTATAGTACTGATCTATTTATTTAAATTTTTTAAAATTTCATGTCTTGTGGATAAACATAATGATGAGATTCACTATATATATATTCATATTTATACATATATGCCTTCCTCACAAATAATTAATAGATGAGTGAAGACAAGACATTGATAAAGTTATACAAGATTTGAACAACACTATAGACAGTCCCCGACAAAAGGGTACCTCAGATTTTGAATTTGCAACTTTCCCCAGGCTAGAATGCTCAGTATGATACTCTCTTCTGATACTAGGCATCAGCCACAACCTCATCGGCCACAAGATCACAAGAGTAAACAACCAACAGTCTACAGTGACTGCAATGGTAAGCTGTGATGTTCAGTAGGTTAGATCCATGGAATGCATCTTCAATTTATGGCATTTTTAATTTATTTTGAGTTTATTGAGACAACCCCATGAGAACTTGAGGAGAATATGCACACTAACTTCACCTAATACTAATCAGAACACTACACCCAACCACATAGGAAATATGTTCTTTTCAAGCTTATGTAGAACATTTACCAAGATAGCCCATATTGTGGAGCATAAAATAAATGTCCATAAATTTCAAAGGATTAAAATCTTATGGGATGTGTTCTCTGATATCAGAAATAATTAACTTAGAAATCATGGGTGGAAATTGTTAAAAAAAAATACAAACACATTTGGAAGTAGTACAACACATTTCTAAATCACCGCTGATAAAAGAAGAAATGACAATGGAAAGGAGAAAATACATTGATCTGAATGAATGAGAAAATACATCATCAAGATTTATAGGATGCAGCAAAAGCAGTACTTAGGGAACAATGTGTAGCTGTTTATACTCAGATTAGAAGGCTTGAAACTAAGTTCTCTAAATTCCCACCTAAGAAAGCTACAAAAAGCAAAGTAAATCCAAAGTAAGTAATAGGAGAGAGAGTTTAAGATAAATAAGAGCAGAAAGCAGTGGAACAAAACCTAAAACAATAGAGAAAGTTAACAGAGACAAAATTGATTTTTAAAGGGTTAATAGAATTAACCAATTTCTAGCAACGCTGTTTAGAAAGAGAAAAAATACAAATTATGAATATGGAGAATGAGGGAGGTGGACTACTACAATGAAAGAAGGCAAGTAGCAGACATGTGGGAACTACAGATCCTAAAGGCATGAAGAGGATAATAAGGGAATATTTTGAAAACTTTATGAGAGTAAGTTTGATAGCTTAGACAAACTGGACAGAGTCCTTGTTAAACAGAATTGACCAAAACAGACAGAAGGATAAATAGATGATCTGAGTAACCCCACATTTATTAGGTAAACTGACCTTTTTATCAAGAATCCTTGTTAAAGAAGTCTCTGGGCTAACTTGGTTTCAGTGGTGAATTATATCAAACACTTCAGGAAGAGATAATACCAATCTTATCCAAACTCTTGAGTAATAAAGAGGAAATACTTCCCAACATGACATCAAATCTAACAAAAATAAGAAAGTAAAATTTAATCTATAGATCTCATGAATATAGATGCAAAGGTCATTAACAGATGTGACCAAATCAAACCCAGAATTGTATATTAAAGTAAAAAGGGACAATATTTGGGGGCTAAGTGGATTCATTCCAAAAATACCAGGTTGCTACAGCATTCAGAATTTCATTGTAACTCACCATATTAATAGGAAAAAAAGGATAAAAGCATGTGATCTTAATAATTTAAAATTTTAAACCCAGGAATAGAAAGGAACTTCCCTATTCTGACAAAAGCATTTATGAAAATCTAGTGGTGAAATATTGAATGTTCTCCACTCTGAGATTGGGAATAAGCCGAGACTATCCACCTCCACCACACTTTATTCAGTATTGTATTAATGGTTCTAATTGATGCAAAAAAGCTGGGAAAAAATAGCATAAAGATTGAAAAAGAACTAGTAACAACACAACTATTTACATGAAACATCCTAAGTAATACCCCTGCACTGAAAACTACAAAGTACTTCTGAGAAAACGAAATGATCTAAATAAATGGAGAATTATGCCATGTTCATATATTAGAAGATTCAATATTATTACAATGTCAATTCTCCCCCAAAATGATCTGTAGATTCAATGCAATCACACTAAAAGTGCTGACAGATGTTTTACTAGTTGATTCTAAAATTTATATGCTAAAGTAAAGGACATAGAAATAGTCAAAATTGTTTTGATAAAGAGCAAAGTTGAGCTGGGTGCAGTGGTGCAGGCCTATAATCCCAGTGGCTCGGGAAGCTGAGGCAGGAGAATCGCAAGTTCAAAGCCAGCCTCAGCAAAAGCGAGGCACTAAGGAATTTAGTGAGACCCTGTCTAAATAAAGTACAAAATGCGGCTGGGGATGTGCCTCAGGTGAAGTTCAATCCCCAGTACCAAAAAAAAAAAAAAAAAAAAAAGTCCATGCTACATTACTTTAATATTTGCTATAAAGCTTCAGTGATCAAGACAGTGTAATATTGGTACAAGAACAGGTAAATAGCTAAATGTCACAGAATAGGGGGTCCAGTTATAGTCCCATGTAAGTACAGCTAATTGATTTTTTTTTACTAAAATGCAAGAGCTATGCAGTGTCCAAGGAAAGTCTTTTCAACAAAATTAATATTTTATTAATATAATACTGAATAGAAGTGTGGTAGAGGTGATATTATTCTCTTATTCCCAGTCTTAGGGTTGAGGACAGTCAATATTTCACCATTTCATTTTCATAGCTACTTTTGTTAGATTAAGGAAGTTTCTTTCTATCCTTGTTTTTAAAAATTCCTTTTCAATAAATTTCACACTGAAAGAACTGAATAAAGGAAAGAGGGGGAAATGAACCTTGACACCTACTTCATACAGAACCCAAAAATTAATTTGAAGTGGATCTCAGAATTATGTTAAAAGCTTAAGCTATAAAGCTTCTAGAAGAAAACACAGGAGAATGTCTTCATAACTTATTTGCACAGGCCCCAAAAGCACAAGTTGAAGACTGAGAAATACCTGTAGCACCCACCAAAGAGAGGACCATTATGACCAATGTGGGTAGAAGGCCCAACACAAAATGATCTTGGACTTAGAATAGGATTTGCTTGTGTTTCTCACTTTCCTCAAAAGGAAAACCTTACCATCAGCTACCTGCCTCATCTCCTTTTACAAAGCAAGGAACCGAGACATACAAAGAAAAGATGTTATCCACTAGCATTTTTTTTTTTTAATGGTGCTGGGGATTGATTGAACCCGGGGCCATGTGCATGCGAAGCAAGCACTCTACCAACAGAGCTATATCCCCAGCCCCTCCACTAGTATTTTTGATCTCAGCAAAATGGCAGAGTAGGCAGCTCCAAACTCCTATCCCTCATCCCTCCACAGAAACATTGAAAAACAAGTAGCAACTATAAAATCAACTTTGCTAGAAAACAGTCAGTTGGAAAAACGTCAAAGGTTTTTATCAACCAAGAAAATGCTGAGTCAAGAGAAAGACTGTTTCAAAATAGGAGAGTATTTACTACAATTTTAAAATGGGGGGAAGGAAATTGTAGAAAAGTTTTGTGGCATTTGTACTCTCCCTGGCCCAGCCTTCTTTGGCTCAGCAGCAGTCTTAAAGACTGTGTTCCCAGTCTGGGACCCTAAATCTTCATTCTGGAGGGAGCAGAAGCTGAGCTTATTTGCAAATTATTGGTTTGTTCTAACCTGTCTGGGGGACAACTGCAGGACTGATGAAAGGCATGTAACTGTTTTTCCTAACTTGGAAACCATGTGACAGAGGGGAGGGTAAGTGACAGTCATTGCTCAAAAACACTGTGAACAAAAAACATGCAGCACTTGGGGTAAAAGATTAAAGTTGAGACATACAATGTATTGCCTAAGGCCTGAGAGGAAAAGCCAGGGAATGAGTTTCTTTGGGAAATTAGGACAATTCAAAAGTATCTGAGTGCCCTGGAGAATTGAGAAAATGATATGCATGCCAGGGCAGAATACATGTTCAAAGCACACCTGAGAAGACCCCAAACAAGGCTGACCTCTAGTCTCTAGGGAGCCAAGGCACTTCTTTTAAACGACCTTCTTTTAAACGACCTTCTTTTAAACGACCAAGTGTTAAAGAAGTGCCCCAGCCCACAGCCAATCTACACAAACTAAGAGAAGGGTGCTAATGTTTATTTCATTTTGTTTTATTTAGCCTCTAGTATTGAAGGAAATCTCTGTCAAAACTCTGGCTAAACATAAGCTGAACTTCAACAACCAATAAAGGCAAACTTCGAGGAAGAGGTAGAATCGGACTTTCAGAGTCAATGCATTATATTTAAGTGTCTAGCTGTGAGTGGGTGGCATCAGCACTAGCCTGGAGAAGAAGAGGCTGGGCTACCATGCTCACTGCTCCATAAATATTCTGATTGAAATTGGTAGAAAACTAGGTTTTATTCAAAGCCAGCTTTGAAGAAAGAAACCTATTGTTTCAAAAATTCTATCTTCTAAATTCCGAAGGTGAGAAGAACTTTTAAAGAAGGGGCAGTGGTAGCAAGTGAGATTGTTGTAGGGACAAACGAGGCAAGGCACCAAAGATAGCAGTTTTATTTGGCTGCAGCCAGGTTCAGAGGGCACAGCTTTTGCTGTAATCAATTAATCCCCTGAACCCTGAGTTCAGGGAGTTTCAGAGTTTTATACCCAGCATGTAAGGGGAGGGGCTCAGAAGTTCATAGTCTGCTGAAGTTCACATAAAAGCAGTTTTTTCTTTCGCTGTTTTGGGCAAGTTAACTCTTTAAGGACAACACCTGAGAAGGGGAGAGCTTCTTCTCCCCTTTCTTTCCTCCCCCTGCCAGCTGTTACCATGGAGCCCAATCATAACTTATCTTAAAAATGTAGACATCTCTGTGAAGCCCCAGCTCAAGGCCAGAGGCCTTGTTTGCACAGTTCTACAAAGTACTATACTGGATATGTTTGTGAAAAACTAGTAAGGCGGTGTCCAGCACCTGGAGTGCTGGTATCTTCCCAGCCAGTGGCCAAGTAAAACAGGGCTACACGAAAATAGGAAGTTTATCTATATTGAACTCTTTTGCAGAGACTCTTTTGCTGACAGTCCTAAAATCAGCCATGGTGAAGAGGGCTTTTCTGTGGAGAAAGGAGGTGCCACTTCAAGATAAAGGGCAGGAAATGTCCATATGCAGAAGTTAGTCTGTGCTGCACAGGCCTGAGGAGGGGCTCTCTTCTCTCTCAGCTTCTTGGTATCCATGGGGCTATGGGGGCTGCCTTTGAGGCTTCATTCTCAGCAAGGGGGAGTTGTTCCCAATTGGGAGAACAACTGAATTCAACAACTGAATTGGGGGAACAACAAATTCCTCTGAATTCATACTGTGTCACAATTTTCAAAAAGCTCACAAAACATACAAGAAACAACTAGGATCCATTCAAAGGAAAGGCAAACAAATTGACCAAACTGTCCACGAGTCCAGACATTGGACTTAATAGACAAACGTGTTAAAACACTGGTCTTCTATACAATAAAAACCTAAAGGAAACCATGAACATGAACTAAAGGAAACC
This sequence comes from Marmota marmota marmota, assembly GCF_001458135.2. Lineage (NCBI taxonomy): Eukaryota > Metazoa > Chordata > Mammalia > Rodentia > Sciuridae > Marmota > Marmota marmota. Next base: position 401,505 of record NW_025999968.1, on the reverse strand, counting down.
AGGAAAAACCATGCCTAAACAAAATGAGAATAACAATAAAGAGAGAGGAATAATAAAAAGAAACCAAGTAGAAATTATGGAGCTTTAAAGTATGATAACTGAAATGAAAGATTCACAAAGGGATTCAGAGTATATTTAAACATGCAGAAAAAAGAATTAACATATTTTAAGATAGGACAGTTGAAATTATCCATTCTGTGGAGCAAAATGGAAAAAGAATGAAGAAAAGTAAGCAAAGACTAAGCTACCTACAGAACACCATCAAATAGATCAATATATGTATTATGGTAATCTCGGAAGGAGAATAGAGAGAGAAAGAAATGAAGAATTTTTGGATGACTGAAAAATTTCCCAGTTTGATTAAAAACATGAATCTACACATTATGCTAACTGAAATAAGCCAGACACAAATCATAAATATTGTATGATTCTACTCATATGAAATAGCTAGAATAAGCAAATTCAGACAGATAGAAAATAAATTAGAGTTTATTGGAGACTGGGAAAAAGGAAAAATGGGGAGTTGCTTAGTGAGCAGAATTTCTGTTTGTGCTGATGAAAGGGTTCTGGACATGGTTAGTGGTAGTGGTTGCATAACATTGTAAATGTAATTAATGTCTCTGAATTCTATTCTTTAAATGGCTAATTTTGTGTTATACACATTTTTCTTTGTTATACACAAATTTCTTTAAAGAGTGATAAATTGTACTTCAAAAAATATATAAACAAAATGTGACTAGCAATTTTAAGATGCTTAAATATTTAATTTAATTTACCGAATTCCTTCTCTGGGAGTTAGTGTTATGTCTCATTTTACACAGACAAAATAGGTCTAATTGATAGGTTAATAACTCCAATATTTGCAAATGTGACCAGTGTTTAGTTACCTTTCTAGGGACTAGTAATAATTATGAGCTCTTAGGTTATAGGTGTTCCCTGTATGATCCCTGAATTTACATTTTATTCAAGAGTTTCTATTATAATATTATGGAATAAAGAAACCCAATACTTACAACTATTAAGAGAAATTAATTAGCATATTAATACTGCTAGAAAGAGGAATCTGTGTTAGCAGATTCCAGATTTCTGACTTGGTTCCTTTATTCTTCTCATACATTATAGTGATTTGTTAAAAACAAGCAAACAAACATAAAATTCCAAATCACTTCTTAGTTTTTGGATAATCCCATATACATTTAATACCCAATTATCTTTTTGCTATCAAGGCGTAATTTGTCTACATTGTGACACTTGCTATTGTTATATTTAAATATTTTAAGTTAAAATTTAGGAGGTTTCACACATTTGAGAGGCAACTCATTTAATAATAAATTAAAGTTAAATATGCACTTCATTTAATGGTGGCATGAGCTTCAGGAAGATTCTCTCAAGAGACTTGTGAGTTGACTTTTTCTTCTTCTCAATAAAAGCAGAATTTTATTAAAGCAGTGCAAACAAAACCCACATTTAAAAGAATTGCTAAACTGACTGAGCAGATATCAGTGCAATTCATACAAGGTAAACGAAGAGACAGGTAAAAATTTCTGCTCTCAAGGAGATTGCATTCATCAGTTTTTCATTACTATAACAAATATCTGAGATAAATGACTTATAAAAAGAAGGGTTTACTTTAGCTCATAGTTTTGGAGGTTCCAATCTATGATCAGTTGTCCTGTTTGCTTTGGGCCTGCCATGAGGCTCCTAATAGTGCCATCCTAGGGACCATGAATTTAACACATGGGGCTTTGGGGGAACATTCCAGATCTAAACTATAGCAGAGTTTATAGCTAAGAATGAGAATAAATCACAGATATTACATCCTGCATTCATATATGAGGTGAAAACAAAGTATCCCATTCCAAGATTCTGAAATGGAAGAGACTGGGATTTCAACTGCAACAAGGGAATTTATGGAACCACGGAGTCTTATAGGGTCTGGAAAAGTGGGAGCTCAATTTTAGTGGTCCCTCTTTACCCCTGTTGCTGGAACCTGCCATTTCTGGGAAAGAAAAATTTGTCACTCACCGCTTCTATTGTAGTAAAATGGTACCACTTTCAAAGAGAAGTTTCTTGGGTACCTTGCTACTGCTTCCACCCAAGAACAAAAACGGAGAGGATTCCTCCAAACTGCCTCTTGGGGACCTCTATGCTCTTGCTCTTGTTTCCTGATCACACTCCAGAAGGACGCTAAGAGACTTTGGAAAGACCACCTGAGCAGCTGATAATACCTATTTTCCTCTGGCTCCAGCTGGATTTACACTATAAATGCATCACTATGTTAGCTGGTTCTCTTTTTTAAAAATATTTTTTAGTTATAGATGGATGCAATATCTTTATTTCGTTTATTCCTTTTTATGAGGTGCTGAGGATCGAACCCAGTGCCTCACATGTGCGAGGCAAGCACTCTGTCACTGAGCCACAACCCCAACCCCTGAGCTGGTTCTCTTGATTTTCATATTTTATTTATGTATTTTTATCCCCTATTTATTGATACTTTTTAATAAGAATATTCCCCAGAGAAGGGTACAACATTTCACATTAAGGAAACTCTGTAGGCTTATCAAATCTGCTTTCTGGTTGCTGTAGGAGACAGTTGTAGAATGGAGGCCCAGGGACTCCATTTCCTCCTACTTTCTAGCTGCCCTGGAGATGGACTCAGGTCCTCATCTGGGGGTATCAGCAAGCCACTCTTAATAAGTAGAGTGTATTTTCTGGTTTCAGAACAGAACCATGCCTAATATGAACACTGAAGTCCCACACTAAAGAGACCCAGAAGTCCTGCAGCAGACTCTTGTCTCTGGTCTAAGACCTCACAGCAGATCCAGAGGAAAAGACCCCTTCAGAGACCTGAGGATAGCTCCTTTGCCTCGGAGGGTTCATAACCCATTCTTAGTTCTCTATTTCTGCTGTCAATAATTCACCATTTTTATAAGTGAGATAAGACCAGGCCCTTGTGAGCCAGGAGAGATTGGAGAGGTGATGAAAGTTATGTGTTTTACCCATGATCCAAGGACTCCTGGCAAGCTGCCCTACCTGAGCTAGGGTTGTGCCCTGGCTGCAGAAATGCCTGTCAGTGCAGAAAGTCTTTCTTTTGAGCCTGGGAATAAAAGTCCCGGGGTGAGTTCTTAACCCTTTCCAGCCTTCCCACCCACTGTGGCTATGACTATCTGATTTGTAGTTTCTTGGGTGCCTCCAGACCCAGGACAGCCCCATGCTATTGTTCTCCCACCCCAGAGCACACTAGGTAGGCTGCTTCCTCTGGGACCTTATTCCGCAGAATAAATATTTCACTTTTTCCGGGTCCTCACTGTCCAAGGTCCAAGGCTACCTTCCATGCTGTGGAATTTATAATCCAATACTTCCCAGCCCTAGCAGGTTGGGAGGAGGGAAAGGACCTCAGAACTTTCCCTCTTATCCATTCTCCCTGCTCCAGGGCAGGCTTCTGTCCTGGAGCACAGGATTGCCTTGTGAACTGTACCCAACCCCTTTGTCTCACATCCATCCCCTTGCTCCCCATGTATCTGCCTGCCTTAGTTCTAGTGATTGGCACAGTCATAATTCAGTACTTTATTCACTTTCACACAAAATCACACTGTTCAGGAAAGTGGCTCAGACAAAGGAAGAAGCGTTAAGAGATCTAGATTCAAATGAACTTTCCTCCAGTGGTTACAGTACAGAGACCCTCAGACACATCAAATGTGCTCACAAATAGACAAGGCAGACACTTGCAATGTTCCTCCCTTCTGTGTTTTTCAGTGAAGACACAGGAGAAGAAAAAGGAGGGGGACATAATGACAGTAAATACGGTAATCTCTTGGTTTGCTAGTTCAAGTGCTGGACTTGGGACTTAGGAGTGCCAAATGGGGGCCACTTGGAACCTACATTGGACCTGGGCTGAAAGGCAGGCGAGAGACAGTTTAGCTCATTTCCGGGAACCTTTTAGCCTAAGATCAGCACGGGAAGGAGAAGCACTGCCCTTTCTTTAGCAGGAGCCTCAGCCTCTCCCTGTGAGCCCAGAGCCCAGCATTCCCTCCTGCGAAATGCAAGAGAGGAATACAATCCTCCTGTCTGTAACAAGGCAGCTGCTTCAGGTGTGTTGAGCTTTTGCTAGATCCTTCGCTCTCCTGACTGTTCAAAGTGGACCCCAAGGGAGAAGTCAGAGCAAACAGGTTGCAGCCTAGCAGGTATGTTTTTTCTTTTCTTTCTCTTTTACAGGGGACCAACTGCTCCATGCCAAAGGTGTGTGGGAACACAAATGGATCTTGCATTTGAGGTCAACATTGTAGCTGTGAATCATGTTGGTCTTGCTGATCTCATTATTTCCAGGTTGGAAAAAAAAAAATACATGTAGAAAATCACTCAATGGGGCTGGGGATGTGGCTGGGCTGGGGATGTGGCTCAAGCGGTAGCGCGCTCGCCTGGCATGCGTGCGACCCAGGTTCGATCCTCAGCACCACATACAAACAAAGATGTTGTGTCCGTCGAAAACTAGAAAATAAATATTGAAAAATTATCTCTCTCTCTCACACACTCTCTCTTTAAAAAAAAAGAAAAGAAAAGAAAAGAAAATCACTCAATGTTGAACCCTGTTGCCCCTGCCCCTTGGGCACATGCTTACCTTCTAAAGAAATAATCACAGTGGAAACCTCAACTTTGCTTGAATTATCATGAGGCAAATAAACAGCAAACCCCCTCTTTTTGACAGGGCTGGAGTCCTCTGATCCAGAAAACACTAGTTCCAAAATGTAGGGGGCCAGGAACAACTTTGCCCTAGTTCCTCTTGCCTTGCTGAGTTAGTGTCGGCAGCACCCCCAGGGCCAAGCCCAGTAACATGACAGTCACAAGACCTCACCTCATTCAGGGGTCCCTCAGAGCCATGCACAGCCCTGTGGCTGAGTCGACTTTGGACCACTGAGTTTCTACCTGAGCTTATATAGGAGGACCTTTTCCCAGAGGACCCACTCTTTAATTCAGGTGTTCAGTGCCACCAGGCCCTCCTCCTTCCCCACAGCACAGTACAGCCATACCCAGGGGCATTGCATTAAAGTCATTCTGCATCTGGGACTAGTCAGGAGGCCACTGAACCTAATTTGATGAGTCAGCTGTGACACCTCCCTTCTCCATGGATGGCTGTGTGACTGTTGCTGGGAAGGTCAGTGTTCACCACTGAGATGAAAATGTGACTAGATTATCTCCACAGAGAGGAGTGTTTGCTCTCCCACAATATGACCAGAGTCTAAAGTATTCTAAGCAAGGCCTTAGAGGCTATGGCTTATTTAATCAATTGGTTAATAGGGAAGGCGATTTTTCTGTACAAGAAGATACTTCGAAATGTTTTAGTTATATAATACACTTAGTCTAAGCCAGGAGTGGGCAAACTATGGCTCACAGGCCAAATCTGACCCTCCCCAACTTTTTTATAAATAAACTTTTATTGGCTGGGCCTGGTGGTGCAGGTTATGCCTGTAACCCCAGCGACTTGGAAGGCTGAGGCAACAGGATCGCTAGTTTGAGGCCAGCCTTAGTGAAACCATCTCCAAATAGGCTGATGGAGTGAGACTCAAATTAAAAAAAAAAAAAAAAGGGCTGGTGATGTAGCCCAGTGGTAAAGTGCACCTGGGTTCAATCCCGGGTATGAAAACAAACAAACAAACAAACAAACAAAAAACCCCAAACTTTTATTGGAACACAGCCAGGTTTATTCTTTATGCACTGTGTGTGGCTGCTTTTGCCCTACAACATCGGAAATTAATAATAGCAAAGGAAACTCTATGGCTCCTTAAGCGCAATATACTGCCTAACTCATCACAGAAAACGCCAACTCCTACTCTAAATGCAATCGACTTGATCCTAGGTTATTATGGAATATTCATAATAGACAACTACAAAAATGACTAAACTATTTTTTGTAGATAATCACTTTTTTCTTTTTAGTTATAAATGGACACAATACCTTTATTTTATTTGTTCTTCTTCTTTTTTTTTTTTTAATGTGGTGCCAGTGATCAAACCTGGTGCCTCATGCATGCTAGGCAAGCGCTGTACCCCTGAGCCACAACCCCAGACCCAATAATCACTTTTTAAATTATAAAACAATACATGATTACATGCTATTTGTAAAATGAAAATGCAGTATAAAACTAAAAATTCTCCTTTGGCCATCCTGCCACTCCTAAGTCCCTGCCCCCGACAAAACAGCAAGTGTGATGTGTTTAATGCAAGACCTTTTCTTTGCATTTGTATCTACTAATAAATATATTTGGCGTCACATCATTGTCATTCCGCATTTCCTCTCAACATGACTTGGAGACTTACATATCCATGCAGAACTCTTCCTCATTTTATGTCTGTTTATATAACCATTTCCTTTTTTTGATAGATGGTTAGGCTTTTTCCAATTTTTCAGATTTACCAGTGAATCTCAGTTTATGTCTGCTTGTTCAACTATGAAAGCGTTTCTCTAGAAGGTACTGAGAAGTTGAACCGCTGCACTACCGCATGTGTGGTTCAGTTTTTGATTCTGTCAAGCAGCTCTCCGCAGTGCTTATCCCAGATCGTTCTCCACTGGCAGAGGAAGGTGGTTTCTGCTCCTCTACACCCTAAACAATGCTTGCTGATTATTCAACAGTTCATTATTATTTTCCATTTGGATGAGTGAGAATGACAACCCATTATTTTAATATTTTAATTTCCCTGATTATTATGGAGGTTGGGCATTCTTTTTATTTAACTCTTAACCTTTGTATTTTCTTTTCTTGAATTGTCTGTTCATATCCTTAGCCATTCTTATGTTGGGTTTTTCCACACATTTGTAGGAGTTTTAATATTTATTTTTTATTTTTTATTTTTGGCAGGGGCAGGGTACCAGGGACTGAACTCAGGGGCACTCAACCACTGAGCCACACCCCCAGCTCTATTTTGTATTTTATTTAGAGACAGGGTCTCACTTAGTTGCTTAGCGCCCACTTTTGCTGAGGATGGTTTTGAATTTGTGATTCTCCTGCCTCAGCCTTCTGAGCCGCTGGGATTACCTGCGTGCGCCACTGCATCCAGTTGATATTTATTCTTGATGCTAATCCTCTGAAACATAAATACACATTTAACATTGTTACTTGTTTTTAAACTTTTGTTTGTGTCATATTTTTGCAGAAGTTTCTACCATTGTTGTAGTTGTTGTTATTTTGATGTTGTTGAATCTATCAGTTTTCTCCTTTTGTATTTTATTTCTGAGTCTCATTTAAGAAAGCTTTCTCAGCTTCCAAGATTATGAAGGTATTTTGGCATGCTTTTTTAAAATTACTTTTTTAATTATTTTTTAAAACAATTTAATCATTTAGAAAAATTGTTTTTTGACCCACCTAGAACTTATTTCAATAAATTATTCCAATAGCAGTTATTGAAAAGTTCATCTTTTCCACATTTACTTGAAATGTCACCTGTCTCATGTAGTAAATTCTCACACATTTATTTCTGGATACTCCATACTCTTATATTAATTGCCTCATCCTGAACCAGTTTCCACTATAGCTTCTATATTTTCTAATTGACATTTTTTCCTAATATGTAGGAAATCTCTTTGGGTTTTTGATATTTTATCTGGTTATCTTTCTGAATTGACTTTAATAGTTGGTGCTTATCCCAGATCATACTCCCACCCGCAGAAGAAGGGATCCTTTTGGAATTTCTGGATAGACAACTGTATTATCTATGCACAGTGAGAGTTTTGTTCCTTCCTTTCTTAGCTTAAATTCTTTTTTTTTTTTCCTTATTGACTTTTTTGTCCCTTGAGTACAATGTTGAGCATTAACTCCCGAGGATCATCTTAGGGCTGATGCATAAGTTTGCGGGTTGTACAGTGTATGACTCTAGGGAGTATGGTTCATAAAACTTAGATGTTGGGCATTATTGTCATGGACCCAATTTTAATCCATTTTTATCTCATACTGTGAACCCATGTTTCCTGGAAACTTTGTGCGGTTTTTTAATGTTGGAGTTGAAACTGCTTCCCTCCAGAAGATTTATATTTGCTTTTGCTAGGAGCCTGGGGACATTACCAACTGCAAGGATCATAACTTTGGGTTTACTGACCACACAAGTAGTATAAACTCTAACTGAAACCTACCTAATAATAGGCTTGTTGTTAGAAATTCCCCTCACCCCTATTTTATCCAGAACCAAGTCTGAGAAGCACATGGATTGCTGTGTCTCTTTCTGTGAGAGTCCTATTGAGGATACAGCCTATAGGGTGACCTGATCTTATGCTGAGCTCTTGATCTGACCTCCTCCTCTGCAACATTAGGCCCCAGGCTGTGTCTTCTGTTCCACCGTTAACACCCAGGCTGCAAGCCTCTAGGAGTCTAGATAGCCCAGGAGGATCCCTGGCTCCCCTTCTAACTTCCCTGGCTTAGCATATCTTATACATTTTGGCCTTTCTAGACCTCCTTTACTTTCCTATCAGCTCAGTCATGAAGTAAAAACAATATTTAAAACAACTCTCTGGTATTTTTAGGAGTGCTGTATCAGTACTGTATCTCTAAACACTTTCTCCATCTTAGTCCCAGGAATAAAATCTCTATTTTTAACTCTAATGAAGCTTATTCTAATGTTTTTATAATAAGATGTATAGTAAAACTTTTTGTTAACTATTCTGTGTCAAGTTAATGAAATTCTCTTCTATTCCTTCTTACTAACCAAGAGTTTTCAAATAATGAATAGGTATTGAGTTTTATTAAGTAATTTTCAGCATCTATTAATTTCCTCATCTTATTTTTGAATGGGAGAAAAAGAATCGTTTTTTCCCTTCAACCCTCTTGAGGTTGTGCTGGGAGAATCCAATAAGACGACAGATTAACAAGAGAAAAACAAGCAAGTTTATAAACATGTAGTGTCTATGACCCAGGAAGAAAGCAACTCTCTCTGGAAAGTGATGCTCAAAGCAGTAGCTAGGAACTCTGCCTTAATATTTCAGCAAAGAACAGTGACATCTTAGAATAACAACAAGGCAAAGGGGCGAGCAGTTTCAGGCTTCCAATGATGAGAAAACTGTGGGAAGGAGTGAAGTCTGTTCCCATATTCCTTTTGCCCTGTTTGTGTGTCAGAAGTGCTAAGAAGTGTTCTCCAGTAAAGGAGGATTTAAATTCTATCTGTAGGATGGAAAATGGGGAAGGAAGGGAGAAAGACCTTTTGTCTTAGTAATTGTCCTGTTTTTAGGCAAACTGAGCGAAGCAGAACATCTCCCTTAGTTTTAATTGTCTTCAGCCCAACAATCTTCAACATTTTGGGGAGACATGTTTTGGTTTCTTTAATTTTCATTGTGAATGGACTCTTAGATAGCTAATCCAGGTGTTATGGAATCAGAGATAACCCAGTAGCCATTAGGACCCTTGGAAAGCATCACACATGATTTTCCCATTAAAAAGAGCAATGATTCAGAGAATGGAAACAACATGAATTCAAATCCTTAATTTGGTTGCCATGCTGTGAATGCATGTGCAGCCTCAAATTCCTCATCTGGAAGTCTTGCCACACCCTGCTCAATTGGGAATAAGCCTTGCTCTGCCTCACAAGCACCTCCACACAAAATCATGACTTCAAAATCATTCTGTAAACAACAAAGCTTGTGTAAATGTGAGTTAATGAATTTACCAATCTTCTCCCTTTATTGGATAAAACTAACAGTTTTCAAAGCTTCACTTGCCAACCTCTTAGAAATTCAATGTTCTTACATGATTTGGTCTGATTTGCTTTTTTTGTCTTCATTATACACATTAGGGCATATCGGGCCCTTTTAGGTGTGATTGAAGGAGATTGGGAAGAGCTTATTGCTACCCAATGCCTGCTCATCCACCACCACTCCTTCTGAACATCTGCTGAACATTGGAATAACACTGAGTCTCCAAATAAAAACTGGAGAAAGAGACATATCCAGATCTCTTATGTAATACATAAAATAATTCTTCCAGGTCATTATGAATTCCAAACAAGAAGCCAAACTATAGTCATTAATAGTAGTCCACATGCACTGGTAAGAGATTGGCAGTTAAATCAGAAGCCACTGTGTCCTGTTAAATATTGGGAAGGGGTACAGGGTGTACTTTTGAACGGATGCCAGTTCTCATCTCTGATCTAGATGGAGTAACAAGCCTTCTGACCTCTGAGATCTGATGCCCGAGTCCCAGGAAGGTCAACTTTCACTTAGAGCCACCTGATCACAGCAGCTGATCTCTCCTATTTGATTTCATAAACTGTGATTTTTGCTCTTTGTGTTTTCTCTGGAGGCTTTCCCCATGCCAGGGCAAGGAGGAGGAGAGTTTTGTTCACAATACTTGAACGGTTTCAAAAGAATTTTAAATATGTGGATGAATTTCATGATGATGATAATAATCAGAATAAAGGAAAAAAGAAAAAAAGGTTCCATCCCTGCCTTCTTAAACTTGGACTTGTCTCAGAGCCCTAATTTCCTCATTTGTAAAAGAGATAAAAAGTCCTGCCCTGCCCTGTCCAACCGGGAATAAATTCTGCTCTGTCTGCCTCAAAGGCATCTCTATGTAAAGTCATGATTTTGAAATCACTTTGTAAACAACAAAACCTATGTCAATGTGAGGTAATGAATTTACCAACCTCCTTTCATTGGACAAAGCCAACAGTTTCATACGCTGCACTTGTCAACTTCCTAGATATTCAGTGTTCTTACATTGTTTTCCCTCTACTTGCTTTTTTTCCCTTTCTCCCTTTTTACATTCTGGCCAGTTCTGCAATTTATGTCTACATATATATGTGCATGCGGTATCTATATATCTGCACCCTCCAACACATATAATTGCTTCCAATAGTTTCTGTCCCTACAATCTTGTTTCTTGCCATTTCCTCCTTTCTCTAGACTCTGTTGCTTCAACCCCAAGTTGCCTACTTTTCCTTTCCCATTATCTCAGTGAGCTGGCTTCAAAGCTTTGAGAGGTGACTCATTTGAAGAATAAATATACCTGCATGTCCTCCCCACACCTTTTCTTGGGAAGGGATTGTCTCACCACCAAATGTATATTGACTTTAGAAACAACAGTTTATGATGTGAGTCATCTCACATGTCTGCTCGATTATTTCCTCTATCTTCTAGAATCGGGAAAATGTTCTTTTTTAAAAAAAATTTTAATTTTATTTTTTATTGTTTCTTTTCAGTATTCTCCTCTCCTCCTTTTTGGGTAGCTTGTTTTCTGTCTGGTTAGTTGGATTTCTTAGGTACTTGGTACTTCAAGTGTGGACTGAAGACTTGGCACCATCAGCATGACTGGGAGCTTGTCAGAAATTCAGAGCCTAGGACTTCCAGACCTGCCAGATGGCAATGTGCATTTGAAGAAATTCCCCAGGGGATGTGCATGCATAGTAAAGCTGGAGAATCACTCTCTTGTAATATAAGCCCAGGCTCTAGGTTACCTTGAACGGTGGGAATTGCAAAGCAGACATGGGAAAGAGGAAAAGTAAAAATCTCAACTGTGCAGTCCCTAGCCGCACAGGGTTCAAACATCATTCAAAGCTTAGATTGTTCAGGATCAAATGTGGCTTCATCAACATGGCTCTCTTTGTATTCTTTTATGTGGTGCTTTTAACTCCTCTTGCTGCTGTCCATTTCCTTTCTGCTGCATCTCTTCCTCATAGCTTCGGCTTCCATGCAGCTGTCCCAGCCTCATGGCTTTCCTGTCCTACCTTCTCTCTAAGTGTATTCTGGCCGCCATGTTCAAGGCAAGACTGAGATTGTAGATACTCAAACCAGGCTTATTTTTTGGTTTCCTTTCTTTAAGTATTTGATCAACATTTACTTGAGGATTTAAAAAAAATACTATTTTTTAGTTGTAGAGGGACACACAATATCTTTGTTTATTTATTTATTTTTTTTATATGATACTGAGGATCGAACCAGTGCCTCACATATGCTAGGCAAACATTTTGCCACTGAGCTATAGCCCCAGCTCCTATTTAGAGATTTTTTTAAAAAAATTAAAATGGTGGTAAATTACATATAAAATCTTACCACTTTAACCATTTTTAAATGTACTGGGTGCTGTAATGTTAAGAATATTTACATGGCTATGCAACAAATCTCCAGACCTTTTCCATTTGATAAGATTGAAACTCTATACTCATTAAACAACTCGTCATTTTCCTTCCCTTTGCCATTGACCATTCTACTTTCTGTGTCTGTGAGTTGACCCCTCATATAAGTAAAATAATACTTTGTCTTTTTGTGGTTGGCTTGTTTCATTTAGTATTAGGTCCTCAAGGTTCATCTGCTATAGCCTATTACAGAATTTACTTCCTTTCCAAAACTAAATAATATTCCATTGTATTATGTACTACATTTTGTTTATTCATTCATCTGTTGGTGGATATTTGGGTCGCTCTCATCTTTTGGCTATTGTAAATGATGCGCCTGTGTACTAATATCTCTTTAAGACCCTGATTTCTAATTTTTAAAATATGCATACCCAGAGTGATTGCTGGATCATATGGTAATTCTATTTTTAATTCTTTTAGGAACCATTATGCCATTTTAATAGTGGTCACACCATTTTACATTCCCATGAACAGAGCACAAACATTCCAATTTCTCCATATCATTGCCAACACCTTTTATCTTCTGTTTTTGTGACAGAGCCATTCTAATGAATGTAAAGTGATACTTCACAGTGGTTTTGCTTTGTGTTTCCTTGATGATTAGTGACATTGAACAACTTTTCAGGTGCTGTTTGGCAAATGATGTCTTTTTAATAAAAAATATGTACCATGTTTTTTATGATCAAAATACGTGATTTATTTTGTGTAATTTTCCAAATCCAGCAACTTCTTAGAAGATATGATCAAGTGTTTAGATAATAAAATAGTCCACTCATTCTCTGCAAACAGCCGTACACACACTGCTCTGTCTCTGGGTCTGTCTTCTGATTTTAGCGAGTTGTCTTCAGGGTTGGTGATTGGCAGGAGTGGCCCTGTGTGACAGAGAAGTGCCCTGAACACTCTGGAGTCTAGTCTGCACTGTCGAGGAATATCTCTACCTTACAGTGATGGCTGCCTTAATAAGAAAACAAACAATTTGTGGTTCTCATTTCTGATTTGTTCCAACAATGTTTTAGTGTCTTTGAATATGGCAGTGGCTAGGCAGCAGTCCAGCCAGCCAGCACTTTAGTTTGGCTCTCTCTATATGCATCTGACATTGAGACTCCCTGGGAGATGATCTGAATGGGTTACTGGATCACTGGTCCTTGGGAGAGATCAATGTGCCATCCCTCTTGGGCCCCGGGATGCCTGTGGATCCTTTCTTCAGGCACCTGATTCTATCAGGAGCCCCTCTGAGAAAGTTGGGGGCAGGTCAACTATAAAGCAGTGTCCTCTGTCAAGTTCAGGCTGAGCATGTTTCTGAGTCTCCTGGACAGGGACAGAGACAGAAGGCTGGGGACACTCAGAGGTAACACCATATGTGCCCTCAGGCAATTGCCTCACAAACTTTGACAGCTAATCTGACACACCCCTCTTCTGCTGGCCGAGGAGAGGAAGCCCCACCCTAGTCTATACAAGTTTTCCTGATCCCTGTCCTAGAAAGAGCTTTTCGATTGACCTCTTACCCAAATCACAGGTCTCACTTTTACTCCCATCCTGTGGCCCACCCTTCTCTTCTTGTCATTGTCCACTCTTCCCCCTTCAGAGTTGCCTGGTGACTAGGGAGGCTGAGGCAGAGGATCCCAAGTTTGAGACCAGCCTCATCAACTTAGCAAGGCCCTAGCATCTTAGCAAGAATATGTCTCAAAATAAAAGCAGCTGGAGATGTAGCTCAGTGGTTAAGCAAACTTGAGTCCAATCCCTGGTATTCAAAAAAAAGCAGAGTATGTGTAGCAGGGAGGAGGGCAAGGTCCCCTGCAGGCCATGCCGTCCCACTATCCCTGTCAATGGAGGCTTTCTCTGGAGGCTCCAGGCGAGAATCAGCTTCCTTGCCTTTTCCAGCCTTTAGATGTCCTTAGCTTCCATGGTTCATGGACCTTTTTTATATTTTCAGAGCCAACAGCTTATCATGTGACTCCCTTTTCATGTCAGGTCTCTTTTTCTGAACAAACCCAGAAAAGTTTCTCTGATTTTAAGATTGACAGGAGTAGTTTGAGTTTCCCTGGGCACTTCAGGGTACTCTCCCATCTCCAGGTTTGTACCCTCATCACATCTGCAAAGACCCTTTTCCTATACAAGGAAACACATTCACATGATGGGAAGGTTAGGAGGATTTATGATCTTGGGGGATCATTATTCTGCTGACCACAAGGACACAACAAGGAACAGTATAGAGTCATGCCATGCAAATAACTAACTATAATATTACGCTATTTTTCAGGATTTTGTTTGTTACTGGTCCTTTTAAATATTTATGACTTATCATGATTTATTTTCTCATTCGTTCTCACAAATACATATTCTCTTCGACCCCTCATTTTGCATTTGCAATTGTGAATTCTGTGTCTCCAGGAGAACTCCTCAGATTGGTAAGCTTTATACCCTACATCAGCAGGGGACCTCTTCTGGCTTATTGACTAAACGGAGCACCCAGTGAAATTTCTCTTGCAAACACCACTGGCGAGGGAGTTGGCTTCCGACTGGGGTTGAGTCAGCACACAGGCCAGCAAGTGAGCCAGGGAAGGGCAGAAGTGGAGATTACCTTGGTCTCAGCGACCAGCCTTCTCTCTATGATCCTGAAGAGTCCCTTACCTGGGCAAAGTGCAATGCAGCAGGCTATAAGGGGCAACCTGAGTAACAGAAAAGCTATGTGAGCCAGGGAGAACAGGAGAGCAGGCAGAATAGGGTAATGAAAGTCCCTGAGCCATTATGCTGTCGACTTCCTTAACCTCCTGCTTTGGCGCGGACCACGAATCTCTGGTTCCCCCAGTCAGCTGTTTATGAGGACAGTACTGCCCTTATCAGCCTGTCTTTGTGCTTCTTCCCTGTCCATCAGCTGCCACTCTTCTTTTCTCATGCCACCCTAAGGATTAAGCCCATCACTTTGATTTCTCTTGGACCCCTTTGGCTGCCCTCTAATCTGTTAACACTGTCTCCCCACTCCCACTGGGGAGGGGGTCTTCCAGAGGGTCAAGGCTAATCTCTTCCTTGGCCTTACATTCTGTCCTTTGACTCTAATCTACAACTCCATCCTCACTCTCTTAGTTTTCTCTCTTCCTTCTTCTCAAATGACCACTCCCTGACCAGGGCTGCCCTCCTATTGAGCATTTCTGTTCCAGTGCTCACTCTTCTTGTTCTAGTGGGAATTTTCCCTTCCCCGTGCATCTCTGCTGAACTTCCCAACCTAAAAGGCATCTTGCATCTTCTACCGAACATTTTATATTGTCTTGCACTAAGGATTTCCCCTATCTATACTAGATTCCCGGCCCATTGGCCCAGATGTATCCGCAGCACCACTCACCTTTGTTCTCATACAATATCTAAATATTTGACTCCAAAGTTTACTTCCACTATCTTCCACTCTCTCACTCAAAACTCCAAAGTTTACTTCACTCACTTCCACTTTCTCACTTTTCCTCAGGGTACAAAGTCTCTTCCCAGCACCTTACCTTGATTCCTTCCCCTCTTTGTGTTCCATGATTTTTTTTAAAATTCTAGTTTGAAGTCATGATCTATCCCATTGAATCATCTGAGATTATTTAAACATTCACACTGAGTGTGCTATGTCCCCTGGCTAACTCCTCTGTTGATCAGGAAACCCTGGGTCCCTGGAACTGAAACAGGTTTCATTTAGTCTCATAACGGAGCCTGAAATTGCTGGCTGACTCCAGCACCAAGGTAGGGGCCCTGAAAGTAACTCTGGGTTGAGCTTCTGTGCAACCTTTGCCCCTCTGTTGGTCATGGCCCACAGGGGGATGCCATTGAATTCTAACCCTTTAAGCCTGTCTCTGCATCCTTTCCTTGTTCCATATATCAGCTTTGAGTTCTCTCAAGTCTTGTACTACACTTCCTTCTTTCCTCACCCTTTGAGCACTGTTCCTTTCCTTCTGACTTACTCCTGGGGATTCTTTACTCCTTCCATAGCAGAAACTTAATTGTCTTCACAATCCCCCTCCATGGAGTCACCTTCTGGCCAGCTTCAGAATGGTGTGTGCCTGCAGGATGCCTTATAGCCTCCTCTTCCTTCACTTCTTGCCCTGTCAGGTCTCTGTATGACAACATTTCCTCTTCTTCTCCATGCAAAAACCAATCTTCTAGCAGTTTCCATTTTGTTGAATGGACACTGGGTATTGGATAGATTAGGGAACAGAGCGAGTTAGTCTAACACCAGTGGTGGGTCCAGAACCTGCCTCATGACTGTTAGGGTAGCTGGTGCAAATATCTATGAGAGTCAGGTCCCTGAGTTCAAGCAAAGGTTTATTGACAGAGAATATCTGCCAGGCTGCCCTTCTGCAAGGTACAGCAGCCAGAGTCACTTGAATAGAGGTTTATGTATCTTTTAACAACAAACAAGAGCAAGGGAGACATGACCTTGGGTGCAGGTGGTTGGGTAACAACAGATTTTTGCATTTAGGGGCCTTGAAGTGGGTGGGTTATGGGAACAAGGTATCTTAAGTTTCTTTTTCTTGGCAGTTTCTAAGTTTTGGTTCCGGGTTAAGATGCAGTCCCAGAATTAAAATGGAGTCACTAATGTTTAGGGACCTAACAGTGACAATGAGAACAAGATGATGCTCACTTCATCTCCAGCTCCAGGTACCAAAAAACAAAGTCCTCTGACTTCCAGAAGAGTTGCTGGGTCCTAAGGCAAATTTACACTTAACATTGTAAGTAACTCAAAATATGTTCAAATTTATGTTTGGATTTAAGGTAACTGAAAATTGTAAAATGGTATAGCTATTTGACATTCCTACCAGCAGTGAATGAGAGTTCATTGTTCCCAAATTATCACCAATACTGGTTATCTGTTTTTTTTATTATTGTTTGCTTTTCTTTGTTGCTTTCTATATATCTTTAATAATTAATGTTTTTGAGCATATTTTCATGTGTTTATTCATCTTTATAGTTTCTTTTTTCCCCTCCTTCTTTTAATTAGAGCTTTATAGTTATACAAAGTAGTTGGGTTCATCCTGACAAACTCATACACACATGGACATCAATTTCAGATCATGATCTCCCCCCTTTTCCCTCCTGTCCTCCCTACCCTCTCCTATTCTCCTTCCTCTACTCTACTAGACTTCCTTTCACTCATCTATCAATTTATATTTGATTGGTTCTTTATGTTTTCCTATCTTTCCCTCCCCTTTCCTTTATTTTACTCTAGCTTCTGCATATGAAAGAAAACATTCAATCTTTGAATTTCTAAGTTTGGCTTATTTTACTTAGAATGATATTCTCCATTTTCATCCATTTACCACCAAATGCCATAATTACATTCCTTTTTTATGGCTGGGTAAAACTCCATTGCATATATACATACACCACAATTTCTTAATCTCTTCATCTATTGATGGGCATCTGGGTTGATTTGATAATTAGCTATTATGAATTGTGCTGCCATAAACATTGATGTGACTGTATCACTGTAGTATGCCTATTTTAGACCTTTTGGAAAAATACCAAGGAGTAGGATAGTTGAGTCTTATAGTGGTTCCTTCCCTAGTTTTTTTGAGGAATCTCCATACTGCTTTGCAGAGTGGTTGTACCAGTTTACAGCCCCACCAACAATGTACAAGTGTACCTTTCTCCCCATAACCTTGCCAGCACTTATTATTGTTCATTTTCTTGATAACTGTCCTTTTGATTAGAGTGAGATAAAATGTTAGTGTAGTTTTGATCAGCATTTCCCTGATTGTTAGAAATGTGAAACATTTTTTCACTTATTTGTGGGCTATTTATGTTTCTTCTTTGAAGAGTTTCTGTTTTGTTCTTTTGCTCATTAATTGATTGGGTTATCTGTTTTTTTAGTGTTAAGTTTTTTTGAGTTCTTTGTGGGTTATAGACATTAATACCTGTTACGGTTTAGATGTGGTGTCCCCTGAAAGCTCATGTATAAGACAACACAAGAAGGTTCAGAGAAGAAATGATTGGGTTATAGAATAAGCCAAATCAGTGAGTTAATCCTTGATGGGATTAACTGAAGTGAAAGACTGTGGCTGGAGGAGGTGGGAATTGGGGCATGCGTTTAGCATATATATTTTGTATCTGGCCAGTGGAGTCTCTCTCTCTGCTTTTTGATCACCATGATGTGAGCTGCTTTCCTCTGCCACACATTCCACCATGATGTTCAGCCTCCTCTAGAGCCCTGAGAAATGGAGCCCACCTTTTATGGACTAAGACTTCTGAAACCATGAGCCCTCAAATAAACTTTTCCTCCTCTTCAATTGAGCTGGTTGGGTCTTTGAGCCACAGCAGTAAAAATGCTGACTAAAACAATACCTGATTGGAGGAGTAGCTGGCCAACATTATCTCCCATTCTGTAAGACTCTCTCTTCACTTTCTAAATCATTTCTTTTACCATGCAGAAGCTTCTTGGTTTGATGACATCCTACATATTGATTTATTGTTTTACTTCTTGTGTTTTGGGGGTCTTGTTAAGGAAATCAGTGCCGGCACCTATATGATGGAGTGTAGACCCTATGTTTTCTTCTAGCAGTTGTAAAGTTTCTGATCTAATTCCTAAGTCTTTGATTCATGTCAATTTGAGTTTGGAGCAGGGTGAGAGAGAAGGGTCAAATTTTATTTTTCTATATATAGCTATCCAGTTTTCCCAGGACCATTTGTTTAAAAGGCTATCTTTTCTCCAAGATGTATTTTTGGCACCACTGTCAAATATTGACCTTGTGCTTGTGAATTATTTTAGTGTATTCTTACAGTATTTCCACTATATTTTTATATTTTTATCTTCTCAAATTTTAAACTAAATTTTGCTGTGTAATCTTGGCTGGAAGTTGTTTTCTTTTAGGGCTTGGAATATCTCATTCTAGCCCCTCCTTGATTTTAAGGTCTGAACTCAGAAATCAGTGAGACTTATTTGTTTGCCTCTAAATGTGACCTGATGTTTTTCTCTTGTAGCTTTTAATATTATTTCCTTATTTGCTGTTAGACATTTTGATTGTGATATGACTTGGTAAATTTTTTATTTGATTAGTTATATTTGGGGTCCTGTAAGCCTCCCATATGTTGATGACTATCTCATTTCTGATATGGGAAAAGTTTTCTGTAACTATCTCATTGAAAACATTATTTATGCCTTTAGCATTCCAAGGTCAGGGTCAGTGATTGGTCTCAGGGTCAGTGGTCAGTCACACCCCCACACGGACAGGCTCTGGTACCTGGAGAGGGCGGGGATTAGCTCCCACACAGTTTGGCCAGAACGCCTCACACCCAATCAGGGAGGTGCCCAATCACATTCGAGAATGGCTTCCCACATCCATGTTCTCTTCTATCCCAGTGATTTTCAGGTGTGGTTTTTTAAAGTTGTCTCAGAGTTTTTGTATATTCTGTTTACATTCTATAATTTTTTCCCTTTATTGCCCTCCATGTACTCAAGATCATATAGCCTGTCTTCAAGGTCTGAAGTTCTGCCTTCAAGGGCTGAGGTTCTATTTTTAACTCAATCTAATCTGTTAGTGATGTCTTCAATTGCGTTTTTAATTTGACTGATATTTGATTGATTGTCTTTCATTTCTAAGAGTTCTGCTTGTTTTTTTCAATATTTCTATTTCTTTATTAAAGTGGTCTTTCATCTCCTGAAATTGCTCTTTTAATTCCTCCCTTGGGTCTTCTTTTACGTCACTGAACATTTTTTCATATATTTATTGATTGACCATATTTCTTCTTCTGTGAAGTGTGTGTTCAGTTCCTTTGCCCATCTATTGATTTTGGAGGTTATTTGTTTTTTTGTGTTANTTTTTTTTTTTTTTTTTTTTTTTGGTAGTGCCGGGGATTGAACCCAGGCCCTTGTGCATACTAGGTAATCCCTGTACCAACTGAGCTATATCCCCAGCCTTCATTGAACATTTTAATAATCAGTTTTTTATAATCTTTCTTTCTCTGGACTTTTGTCTACTTCAGTATCACTGGGATCCTTTACTGGGGGATTGTGTATTTTCGGGGGAGAGATTTGTTAGCCTGTTTTCTCATGTTTTTAGAAGTTTTGGACTTGTGTATCAATTGCATACCACCTATTTTTTTGCACATGTCCTTTTTTGTGTAGTTATCTTATTTGTTCTGAGACTTCTTTCTGTTTTTGATGTATGTGTAAATACCATGGAATGGGACCTGAGTTCCCTCTCTGATTGTTTCTCTTTGGGAACTTGTTATTGGTTTGGGGCTTTTGTCTCCTCCCTTCTTTGAATTGGAGTAATGTCAGGGAAAGTTCAAAAGTTAGAGCATCAGTCTCTAACCTTTGAATTTTTAATGTCCCCGTAGGTTCCCAGCACATCACAGAGTGAAATGAAATAAAAAAATAGTAACAACCATGACAAAAAACAAACAGTATTCAGTGTAAAGTAAATACCCAGTTCCTACTATAACATCTTCAACATTAATTGGCACCAATAAATAAGAAAGGAATAGAAGACACAGGGAGAAATCCATCTAAATATAGTTATCTCATACTAAGCAAAGATGCGAAAAACATACATTGGAGAAAAGACAGCATCTTCAAATGATGCTGGGAAAAATAGAAATTCATATGTAGCAAAATGAAATTAAACCCCTATCTCTCACCCTGCACAAAACTCAACTCAAAGTGCATCAAGGACCTAGGCATTAGACCAGACACCCCATACCTAATAGAAGAAAAAGTAGGACCCAATCTACATCATGTTGGCTCAGGAACTGTCTTCCTTAACAAGACTCCTAAAGCACAAGAAATAAAATCAAGAATCAACAAATGAGATGGAATCAAACTAAAAAACTTCTTAACAGCAACAGAAACATGATTATCAAGAGAGAGCCTACAGAATGTGAGAAAATCTTTGTCATCTGCACCTCAGACAGAACATTAATCTCCAGGTTATACAAAGAACTCAAAAAACTTAACACAAAAAAACAAATAACCTCCAAAATCAATAGATGGGCAAAGGAACTGAACACACACTTCACAGAAGAAGAAATATGGTCAATCAATAAATATATGAAAAAATGTTCAACATCTCTAGCAGTTAGAGAAATGCAAATTAAAACTATCCTGAGATTTCATCTCAATCCATTCAGAATGGCAATTATCAAGAATACAGGCAACAATAAATTTTGGTGAGGATGTAGGGGAAAAGGTACACTCATACATTGCTGGTGAGAATGCAAATTGGCACAACCATTATAGAAAGCAATATGGAGATTCCTCAGAAAACTTGGAATAAAACCACATTTGATCCAGTTATCCCACTCCCCAGCATATACCCAAAGGACTTAAAAATTAGCATATGATAGTGATGCAGCCACATCAATGTTTATAGCAGCTCAATTCACAATAGCTACTTCTGTTTATTTCTCTAAGAGAAAAGAAAGAGTGATAGGAGTTCTATTTTCAAAAACATAACCACAATTTTTAAAAATTAATGAATGATTCCCTAAGTAATTTTTAATATAATTTAATATAATCAGTAAACAAATTTCCCTAATCAACTCTTTTTTTTTTTCCCCTAATTGACTCTTTTTTATTTTTGGTACTGGGGATCGATACTCAGGGGTACTTAACCACTGAGTCACGTCCCCAGCGCTTTTTTGTATTTTATTTAGAGACAGGGTCTCACTGAGTTGCTTAGGGTCTCTCTAAATTGTTGAGGCTGGCTTTAAACTTGTGATTCTCCTGCCTCAACCTCCAGAGCTGCTGGGATTTCAGACCTGCGACCACCTACACCACTGTGCTTGGCCCTAATTAACTCCTTTTTTTTTTTTTTTGGTGCTGGGGATTGAACCCTTGAACTTGGGGCCTTGTGCATGCACGACAAGTACTCCATCAACTGAGCTATTCCCCCAGACACCTAATTGACTCTTAAATGCCTTTATTGATTTGCTTGGGTCAGAATCCAAACAAGTTCCACAAATTGTCTTTGGATTATAAATCTATAAATATAGATTTATATAAATATAAATATATAAATATAAATATAAAGACTTTTTACTCTATAAGAGCCCACCCCCCAACACACATACACACACCCTTTTTTTTGTCCTTTGTGAGTTCTTTGTCAGGAAGATTTAGTTCCTTGTTCCGTAAACATGTTCACATTCTGGATTTGATTGATTGTATTTCCAAAGCATTTGCTACTTCTCTAACTCTGTACTTTCTGTAGTATGCTAGTTAAACCCAAATGCTTTAATCCCTTAGCAGGAATAATTCATAAGTGGTACTTTGTTCTTCCAGTTGCAACACATCAGAGGACACGTCTCTTTAGATCTTTGTTGATTTGATAGCTGAAGGTGCTATATTATTACTACTTATATATATATTCTTTGATTATTAGTAAAGTTGAACAGCTTGTATGTGAAACAGTATTTCATTTTATCACGAATTGTCTCACTGTCCTTTTGACTGTCATATCTGTTACACACTTTTCCTTCAAAGTGTCTTTGATTTCCTTTTTTTTTGTCATTTTTGACAAATAGTTTTTGAATTTCTGTATAGTTAGAATCATTATTCTTTGTTGTTATGATTTCTACCATATCTTTTTACTGACAGCACAGCCAGGGAGGCTGCCTGGACTAGATTCAGCCACCTGCCTGCATAATAAATGAGCAAACTGTGTAAAAAAATAAAAATGAATTTTACACAGATTGATCAAACTGGGAAGACACAGCTAGTTCCTTTCTTTGAAGGCCCCATAGAAGAAGTTACAATTCATAGGAATGACATCCATATGTAGATTTTGCTAGGCTGTGCTTAGCCAGAGAATATGTCAGTCTTAATTTCCTTGTCCTCTGTCTTCTGCATGAAGAGGTATAGAATGCAGAAGAGCATTATGGGAAGTTGCTTTTAATTTCAAAGGGGGGTCTGTATGTATATCTCCATTCAGAACATAGATATTTACAGACATTTTCTTTAGTGCTTAATTGTTCTGTTTTGCTTTTATCTCTTACACTTAGTTCTTTTGAGACTTACTATGATGAAAGTGGGAAAGCAGGATTTAGATGGATTTTTTTCTCCTACAACTATAAGACTAATTGTTTCAGTATCAATTATTGAATACTTCTTTCACTGATTTGTGAGGATTAACTCATTGTATTACATTCTTGCATACATTCTCTTTTATTGAGAATTTTTAATTTTTATTTCAATTTTTACGAGAAATGACTACTTTGATTAATAAAGATTTTACAATTTAGTAGGATGATTACTTTCCATTTCCATCTTTTTTTAATATTTATTTTATTTTTTTGTGTGTAGATGGACACAACACAATGCCTTTATCTCCATGTGGTGCTGAGGATCGAACCCGGGTCCTGCCCATGTTAGGCGAGCACTCTACCGCTGAGCCACAATCCCAGCTCCTCCATTTCCATCTTTACTATTTCTTTTAAACAAATTGCTTTAGTTGTTCATGTCAATTTCCCTTCAAATGAAGACCTGATTTTTCGAACTATAACTAAAATTAAATTGAAATATTTTTTAGAATTGCATCAAATTAATAAATTAATTTGAAAAAATTGGACATCCCTGAGATCCTTCATCTTAAGGGTCTCTTTCTATTTCTACCTGTCAAGAGTTTTTTTTTTTTACTCTTCTCTCGGGCATTTCTTATTAATATTTCCAGGCATTTGCTTTTGCTTTTGTTCCTATCTCATATGGTTCTGTTAAATTCATTTTTTTGTGTGTGGGGGTGGGTACCAGGGGCACTTGACCACTTAGCCACATCCCCAGCCCTATTTTGTATTTTGTTTAGACATAGGGTCTCACTGAATTACTTAGTGCCTTGCTTTTGCTGAGGCTGGCTTTGAACCTGTGATCATTCTGCCTCAGCATCCCAAGCTGCTGGGATTACATGTTATATTATGATTATTTTTGATGGCATAATAGAAGGGACTAATTTGTATGCTTTGTCTTGCATCTTTCACTTTACCAAATACTAGCCAATCATCAGAGTTTACAGCTGGTGTCTAAGTGCTGCTGATTTTGTTTGCTTTGTAACAGTTACGCCTTATTTTTTGTGTCTCATGTTTTATGGCATTAAGCAACCCCTTAACTATTTATTAACAACACTAGTACAGCAATCATTTTATTTTCCTCCTGATTTTACTGAAGATAAAAGTACTTTATCAGGAATAGCATACTTTACAAAGTATGCTATTGGTTATTAGTAAGACAGATTGTCATTTATTAGAAAGAATCATTACATTCTTGACTTTTAAAAGTTTTGCTATTGTTGTTTGTTTTTAATCAGGAGAGATGTGGCACATTGTTACCAGTATCCTGCTTACATGTAGAAAAAAACACACACACATACTGCTCCACACAGGCAAAAGGCAGCTGCCTCTTTCTTTGAAGTCCCCTCCAGGCCTCTCAATGTGAATTTTCTGCTTGCCGCATAGTTGATATTCTCAGTGAGATGATTCCCAATATACCCTTTCAAACTTGGTACAAGTCTATCTTCTCTGAACTCTGATTTGTATTACATTACAAATGTTCCTTTCTTTTAATTTACCCTAAACATATTTGATGACATAATTTAAGTGTGTTTAAGAAATTTGGGATTTAGAAACACACCTCAGCCGGATACAACCCCTGTTGCCCCCACACAGCCCTGAGCCTCCATCATCAAGTTTTCAGCCAGCAGGCTGAGGGACCATCCTGAATGTATTGCTCACCCCAAAGCTCTCCAAAGGTCAATTGTGACAAGATTGAACTGGTATTTTTAGGGGCTTAGTAAAAGGCCCAGTTGATGAGGAACAAAAAGCAAAGTCTCCAATGTACAGAGGCCCAGAAGCACCAAATCAGCAGAACACAATGGGTATCAGCCCCAGAGAACTTGCAGGTGTTTTTAGACATATGGTCATCTGCTTACATCAGCCTTGCTTTCAAAATCAAAGCTGTCTACAGCCTGAGTGTTGGCACAAGTCTTTAATCTGTGCTACATGGGAGGCTGAGGCAGAAGGATCACAAGTTTGAGGCTGGCCTGGGCAATTTAGGAGGAACTTGTCTTGAAATGAAAAAATAAGGACTGGGGGTATAGCTCAGTAGTAAAGCACCCCTGGGTTTAATTCCCATTACTAGGAAAAAACAAAAGATGTGGAACACAGGTGAAGCCTCCCTGTACTGGCCAAAATCCCATGGATGACCATCACAACCTTGAACAACATTCCATTGTGAAAGAAAAAATCTGCAGACTTTTAGAAGGCATGAGACAACATGCCTCTGGATATGGTTCAAGTAAGTCATTGAGATGGCAAGTAAAGAACTGAAGACCTTGGGGAATTACCTGCTGCCCAGGAACAGAGAAGCACATCAAAGAATCATATGACATGGAGGGGCTGTCTGAACCACCTAGGAAAACTTTGCAAGCTATTGTGGAACTGAAGGAAGTTTAATAAATGTTTTGCCTATTCAGAAACAAATCTTATGAAGGATGCAGTGTAACGTTGAATTAAGAATACAGGTTTTAGAGTCCAACTGACCTGTTTTCAAATTCTGGTTCCACCTCCTTCTAGCTAAGCAATATCAACGAATCGTCAAGGATGTGTGTGCTTAGTGCAGCTCAGCAGTGCCCAAGCACCAGACGTGCAGAAACACTTGATTTCCTGGTTTATTCACTCATTTATTGATGACTGTTCCTTGCTGAGAGCATAAACATCTCTTTGGTATTCAGTATAAACCCCGGATTTTGCAATTATTTTTGCAAAGGCCCTATTGAAATATTTCACTGTGGATGAATACAGGAGACCATCATTTTAACCCTCTTCTGGCTAGATTTCACAGATTACTAAGCACAATGAGGAGCAGGTGCTACGCTCGGAAACAAACACAGCTGTATTCGATTAAAAGTACACATCTAATTGGTCTTATGAAATTCACATGAAAAAGAGAGCTGTTGGCACATACCAAAGGGCTCATTACTGTCATATTCCTTCCCGCAGGGCACCATTCTGTAAAGAAGACTGATGTAAGAGACGCGGGAGCAGGGCTATTGATGCCAGTTGGCAATCCACCCACCCCAGATCAGATCTGTTTCTAACAAAACTCCAGGGGTTCTGTTCCCATTATCTCTTGCCATGTAACAAATCTCCCCTAAGCTTACTGGACCATTTATTTTCTGTTGATGGGGAAAATTGGGGAGTACAGCTTCACATGACCTTGGCTGAGACTGTCATATGAAGGCCGGGCTGGACCAGGAAGCCTGTGGGTTTCACTCCTGTGCCTAGAGTTAGATGAGGTGGCTGGGAGGCGGGGCTGTTAGGCCTCACCCAGCTGAGGGATCTCAAGGCACTCCCTCCTCACACAGCCCTTCTGCACCAGTCTCTTCAGCTGGTCACTCAGCAGGGTAATCACATTTTTCTCACACAGTGGCTTAGGGCTCTGCAAAAGGCAAAGGCAGAAGTTACTGGGTTTCTCATGGGATAGGCCCAGACTAGCACAGTGTCATTTCTCCACATTCTACTGGTCAAAGCAAGTTACAGAATGTCCTAGATTCCTCTGGAAGGGGACTACAAAAGGATGTGGCTATGGGGAAGTGTGGCTCCTCAGCAGCCATATTTGGAGAATAGCTGCCATGGGTTCGATAACCAGCTTCATGAGGATATGAGCTAACGAACTATGGAATGTCCCGGAGTCTGCCTGTTTAATAGTCAACATGAACAAAACGAGTTCTACGAATCCTAGGGAGTGGGGCTCTGGCACTAATTCTAATACCTCCTCATTAAGGAACTGGTGAAAGTGTTAATTAGGCACAGTTTAAGTGAATATCTTTCCTTCAGTCCTTTGGTGACATTTATTTTCTTGATCTACATCCTTTGCTGAGTTTCTCTTGTGATTCATATCATCATGTTGTAATGGTCACTTCCCTTGTGGGGAATGGCCTTTGAATTTATTGCTGAGAAAGCTCCATTTCACTATCTTCAGTTGTATAAAGTTCACAATTTACGTACAGAATCTCTGCCGACTGTCCCTGTAGCCACAGAGGCTGCTCTTTCCAGGGGCTCCTGAATAATGCTGAAGACTTAAGGAAGGGTATTCTCCAACGTGCACTCTGAAACTCTACCCTGCTAATAAAACTTTCTGTAGCTATGCGGCTCTTTGACTCCAGAACACTTCAGAATAAAGGTCTTATATTTTTGCCCAAGAATGACTTCCAAGTTCTGAAGAACCTGGAAAACATATAACAGAGTATGCAGTGTGTAGTAGATGTGCAGCATGTTTGAAATAGATAGATGTTCTGATAGTCATCCAGAGGAGTAAGTTAGTGCTGTGCTCTGAGTGCCTCATATGCTGAAATCTTCACCCCCCAAGGTAATGGCACTAGGAAGTGGAGTCTTTGAGAGGTGATTTCTCATGATTGAGATTAATAAAATCCTGGAGAGCTAACTAGGTCCTTCTACTATGTGAAGCCACAGGGAGATGATACCATCTATGAACTAGGCCTTCATCAGACACTGAATCTGCTGATGCCTAGATCTTGGACTTTGCAGACTCCAGAACTGTGAGAAATATATTTCTGTTGTTTATAAGCTGCTTGGTTTATGGTATTTTGTTACAGAAGCCTGAATGGACTAAGACAATGGACCTGGAACACTGTGAGTTTCAATAATCATTAGTTACCATTTTGGTATCTGCTCTAGCCGTTGTTCACCAATACAAAGTTGGCCCCAAAATACTAATCCTGTAATTTTAGATTGCCCCAGTCATCTGCTAAAACCATTTTTCTTGGTGTTTTTGAATGAGAAAATTAAATATATTTACATTTAACTATCAACTTATTGGATATTTCTACTATCTTTAAAAAACTTTTAATATATTAATTGAAACACTGTTGTACATATTTATGGAGTACAGTAAAATAATTCAATCAACTGTGCAATGATCAAATCAGGGTAATTAGCATTTCCATCTCCTCAAACATTTATCATTGAAAACCTTTGGACTCTTCTAGTTACTTTGAAATATATCATAAGTTATTGCAGAATGTAATTGCCCTATTGTGCAATAGAACACTAGAACTAATCCTTCCTATTTAACAGTACTTTGGTACCTTATTTAACCTTTCTCTATCCCTCCTTTCCACATCCCTTCCTAATCTCTTATGACCATTGTTATCCTTCTTTTTTCCCCTGTGAAACCAATTTGCTTAGCTTCCAAACAACATGCCACATTTGTCTCTCTGTACCTGACTCACTTTACATAGCATAGTGTCCTCCAGTTCTATTGATGATGCTGAAAATTGTATCACTTCATTTTTTTATGGCTGAAAATACAACATTGTGCATATATGACACATTTTCTTTATCCATTGATGAATACTTTGGTTGATTCCATATACTAGCTATTGTGAATAGCACTGCAATAAACATGAGTTAATAAGTTGATTTCATTTTCTTTGGATGTACATCCAACTGTAGGATAGCTGGGTCATTTAGTAGATTGATTTTTACTTTTTCAAGGAAATTCTATATTGGTTTCCATAGGGACTGTACTAATTTTATCCCCACTAACAGTGTATGAGAGTTCTCTTATGTCCAGATCCTCAACAGTCTGTGTATCTTTTTGTAATAGCCATTCTAACTGGAGTGAGATGCTTAGTAATATCAAGCATTTTAAAATATACCTTTTGGGCACTTGTATGTCTTCATTGAGAAAGATCTACTCAGATCATTGGCTTATTTTTTAATCATGTCCCCCTGCCTTTTTTTTTTTTTTTTTTTTTTTTTTTTTTTTTTTTTTTTGCTATTGTTTTGAATTTCTTGTCTAGTCTGGACATGAATCTTTTGTCAGATGAATAGTTTGCAAGTATTTTCTCTCAGTGTGAAGGGTGTCTCTTCACACTATCATTTCCTTTGTTGTGCAGTAGCTTGATGTAATTGCATTAGCTATTTTTACTTTCTGTTATTTTGGGGGTCTAGTCCAAAACAGAATCTTTACCTATACCACTGTGTAGAAGCATTTCTCCTGTATTTCTACCACCTTATCTTGTTTTTCCATTTGTCTACCCTTTCAGTTTCTTTTATGTCTCTAGTTGGCCTCCTTTTTGGCTTTTTAAAAATTCCGCTTTCCCCTTCCTTTTGGCTTTCAGTTTATACATTCTATGTCTACACTTTTAGGATTACCCTAGACATTTAAACAAGCATACTTTCCTATCAAAAATATAAGGTATGTTCTGTCTTATTTCCTCAACATGGGACCTTAACAAAGCTTTCCTTAGGATTATCCATCTCCTGACTTACATAATGTTGCCTATTTCAGTTGTGGTTTGCTTTTTCTAACTTGTAAAACATTGTTATTAGTTTGTGTAATTGCTGTTTATTCCAATTTTATAGATAATGTTCATTTATTTTTCAAATCTGCTCGCTCAGTTTTGTGGCCTTGTAACTTACATCTTCAATCTCGTCTACTGTTTATTTAAACATGTTTTGGTTTTGATGATTCAGGAAGTCTGTGCATGTCTAATTCTGCTTTAAGCTGTTTTTGTTGACTCTAGCTCATGATATTTTGTTAGTCTTTGACACATGATTTGTGAATTTTTGCTCATATTTATTAGAAATTATGTGTGTAATTATTTATACTGAGGTAGAAAGTGGAAAGGTATCTTCCAGATACCTCTCTGGGTATCTGGAAGAACTACTAACCCAAGAGCTTTTGAAATCAAATCCTGGGCTTGAGGTTTTTGTGAACACCAAAAATATATCTTTTTTTTTTTCCTGCAAGTCTGTATGAGGTCAGAATTGTGATCTGAAAAATCAGAGAAGACTCTCATCCCACCCCCCATACCACACACATATGCACAGTTCAAGTTTCTAGTCAGCCTGTTTTGTTCAGTTTTCTGGAGAGCCAAATTCAGGAAGAGATTAATTGCCCATTCATTCCTATATGTGAAATAGTTCAGTGTCATCTGTCAGGATGCTAGAAACTGAATTTGTGTGTTTCAATTTTACTCAGAATTTTATTTATTTTTTTTTTGGAAAAGGCAACATCACTTGTGCTGTGGTTGCTCCCGGCAATCAGTGCCTAGACAGACTTTTGGAGAGCACAGTGAACGGGGTCAGTCCCTGATTTCTACTCACCATCCTCTGCAGCTGTTTTGAGTAGAGTTCAGGTCAGCTGCCTGGGGAGGGCATCTTGAGTTCAGCTCTATTGAGGGGCACAGATTCTTCGCCATCTACACACACACCAGCTCTGCCATGATGTAGGCCATTTTCTTCCCGCATCATGATCTTGGCTCCACTCTCACTGTCTTCCCATCTGCCAAGTGAAAGCCCTCTTTCTGCTAGCCTTTCCAGGGCTCTCTGGGAGGCTGAGGACCACCCTCCACATCTGAAGGACCACCCTCCTCTGGAGCTCCTCAATCCTGGGAATTATTTAGTGGTCTGTCCCATCAGCTGTTCTCTGCTCAGGTCTTGACCAACTCATGGCCTCCTAACCTCGACTTACTCAAATACTGCTTCCATGATCCACTCTAGCCCAGACAGTTTCTTTTTCTTTTGTTTCCTTTTTTTCTTCCTCTTCTCCCCCACCCTGCTTCTTCCAGTGGTGGGAATTGAACCCAGGGTCTCATTCATGCTAGGCAGGTGCTTTACCACTGAACCACATCCCCAGTCCAGTCTCTTCTTATTTCTTTTCATCTTTTCCTCCCCCTTCTCTCTTCCATGTTTTTTTTTTAATATTTATTTTTTAGGTATAGATGGACACAACACAATGCCTTTATTTTTATGTGGTGCTGAGGATCGAACCCGGGTCCCGCCCATGCTAGGCGAGCGCTCTACCGCTGAGCCACAGTCTCTTCCATGTTTTTGTCCATGTGTTCTACTCCAAGGCCCTACAACTGGACACAAAATATCATGGATAATAACTCAAACCCCCCTGCCCACATTCTTTTCATGAGAGGTCAGTTCTGAGGTCCAGCATTGAACCGAAATGTAAGCAAAGCTCAGAAGGGACAGAGTGTTACTTCTGCAGCTTTGGGACACTACTGTTGAGCCCTTTCATTGACTATTGTTTTTTCTTTTACTTATAGTCCAAGAGGTTCAGAAGCAAACCTGGAGGTGAGACCTGAAGAAAGTTGGAGCCATGCTGACCTTGAACACTTCAAAGAAGCAACTTCTATGTCTGAAAAGCCCACCACCAATTTTGCAAATGAGGAAGATGGGGGTCCCCAAATCTGCCGCGTCTGTGGGGACAAGGCCAACGGCTATCACTTCAATGTCATGACATGTGAAGGATGCAAGGGCTTCTTCAGGTAGTCACCCATCAACCTTCACTCATTTGCCACCACTGATACACTGGGTCACATCTAACGGGAGTCTGCCAGTAACCCTGCAGGGCAATGTCTCAGGGACTCAGTTTGATCTGTCTTGGGGGTTCAAAGAGTAGGCTGGTAGCCCACCCAAAGGCTTTCTAATTAGTCTTGAATGAACCATTTATACCTCAGAGCAATCTTCATCTCTTTCTTCCAGGTTCTACCTGGAAAAGATCCCCTTCTATTAAGATACCATTTTATGTATTCGTCAATGAAAGGTCAGACAGTGAAAGAGTCAAGATTTAAAAATCCAAAACGCAAAGTGTTCAAATCAGTTTTATAGGACAGTTATTAAGAGTGGCATAAAATAAATAAAAAAGAAAACAAGCTCACCTAGAATAGACAAACAGGGAGAATTAAAAAACAGAGGACTATGGTACTGGGATTGTGGCTCAGTGACAGAGCACTAACCTTACACATGTGAGGCACTGGGTTCGACCCTCAGCACCACATAAAAATAAATAAACAAAATAAAGATATTGTGTCCATGTAAATCTAATATATATATATATATATATATATATGATTATTATTTTTAATGGAGGACTAAAACATCCCAGCTCACAGCAAAGCAGGCCTGGACAGAAGGCTCACCTTGTCTAGCTGATGAAACAGAAAGACCAAAGCCAGCTCAGTGAGGGCACTCTCAGCAACAGGGCTCATACCAAGAGGGAGAGAAGCAGATTAAGATAGGAGGGGAAGGGAGGAAGGAATGTGTGAGGAAGAGCACCCAGTCTACCCTCAGAAAGGGAGAGGGCATGCAGTGTCTTGGGATCCTTGTACACTTTCCAGATGGTGAGACTGACTTGGCCCTTTGTAGAGTTC
The DNA here is from genome assembly GCF_001458135.2 of Marmota marmota marmota. Taxonomy (NCBI): domain Eukaryota; kingdom Metazoa; phylum Chordata; class Mammalia; order Rodentia; family Sciuridae; genus Marmota; species Marmota marmota. The sequence goes on along the minus strand of NW_025999968.1, from coordinate 369,250 downwards.
TTCCTGGTGGCTGGATATTCTAATGGAAATGAATGTCCCCAGAGCCAAGGGCTCACTCTGCAATCCCAAAGATGGGCTGCTGGTCAGCAAGTCATGGATGCAGGCTCAGCTGTTTGCCCCCAGAACACATGGGAGGACTTCCAGGCCTGGATGATCCCAGGAAAGCACTGCTGCAGCCTCTGTTAAGACCAGTTCAATGAGAGTGGAATGAAAAAATCCCTGCTTCAGGGCAGACACAGCCAGGCCTGAGCAGCTCTGAGGTTGCATGGGGGTTAACTCCAGCTGGGGGAGGTCTGAAGGCATCATGTTCCAGGGAGAAAGGAACATTTGTGTATGGACTATCACAAGTGAGACACAGCAGCAGTATTAGGTTGTGTTCAGCTACAAGTCACAGAACACTTTAGGAAAACGTGTTTCCTCTCCTAAAAAAAGTCTAGACAAATGCTTTCATCTTAGTGAGTCCTGAAGCTAAGTTCTCTGTGTTTTTCTCTTCTGCCGTTCTACCCAAAAGCTGTGATTTCAGTATGGAGGTACAAAACTCCAGGGTTCCCAGGCAGTAGCCATGACATCCAGCAGAGAAACAAAAAGGCTATCTCTTCTCCTTGTGAGAGCAAGAAAACCTTTCCCAGAAGACCCCCTAATGCCACACAGGCTAGAGATGGCCCTGAACTACTCCTGAACTGTTTACTAGCAAAGAGTCCCGGAGAGATCTCTGAGCTGGGCAGGTGAATACATGAAGGCAGGAGAACATCAGAACCAGATCAGGATCCTTACAGAAAAGAAGAGGATGCCTGGAGCATCTGTCCAAGCAGCATCCATAGATTGCCTTGGGGTGCAGGGATCCTCTGCCCTCTTCTCCCCAATTGGGTGCTATTCCTGGGACTCCCAAAGGGACATGACATATCATAGTGGCTAGGAGTTTGTATTGGTATTAGGCAGACCTGGACTCAAGTTTCATGAATTAGCTGGAAGACAGGTGGTGATCTATCTATCTTCTCAAAGCCTCAGTTTCCCTCATCTCTGCCAGGTAGATGACAGGATGAATTTTATAGGATTTTGAATACTAAATTTACAGAGCTTTGCAAAATATCAAGCCCAGCATGTGATGGCATGTTCTAATAAATGTGAGTCCTTCCCCACAATCCCCATTTACCCATTCTGGATGTACTTTGGAGTAGCTCCAAGGGTCTCCTCAAGGGTCTTCCTTAGCCAGACCAAGGGAGAACTTCTTTCATTCTATCCGGCTATGGAAACGAGGAGAAGCAAACTTGGAGCTGTACTGATAAGGTCTGTCGTGGGAAGTTCAGATGCCTGGGCTGTGGAGACAGTGGCTGTGCAGGAGTCTTCAACAGGCATTTCCCACTGCCTGCCTACCTGCTGAACCTATACAAGGGCCTGAGGACCAATGCCCACACACTCTGCTCTTACAGGGCTCTCCTCTTTGCCCCCTATGTCAATCAGAAGAACCCATTTTGCAATGGGGAAGCAACTTTCCAGTGAGGTAGAACAGCTTACTGATTCCCTAGACTGCTTCTCAGCCCCCATTCTAGGATGAAAGCTGGGGACAGAAGGGGATTTCTTATGTTTCTTATCCCCCAGAGATCAAGTTGCCTCTATTTCCCTCTTTGAAGAAGGAGGAATCCAGGAAGAGGCCCATCTCCATGGAAACACTGCCTTAGTAACAAGGGGGAAAAGGAGGAGGGAACACATACTTTGGGAGGTAGAGGGGGGTTGGAACTGGAGTTGAAGTGTCCCAGAAAGTGGCTTCCAGCTGCAGAAACCCCTAAAAAGCACAAGCCCTATTTCCTGTGGGAATGCTGCAAAATAGATCTTCCCCGCTCCTCTAGAGAAGACCCTCCACCTGTCTTCCCTATAGTACCTGATTCAACTGGGAAGGCAAAGATGAGGCCCATAGAGATTTGGGTTAGTGTGTCCCATCCGCGGCTGGGAGGGGTAGGAGAGGGGTGATATGACCTGGAACCCCTGGTCTAGTGGGCCCCATGCAGCCTGCCTCCTGCATTTTCTCTCTCACAGGAGGGCCATGAAACGCAATGTCCGACTGAGGTGCCCCTTTCGCAAAGGCACCTGCGAGATCACCCGGAAGACGCGGAGGCAGTGCCAGGCTTGTCGCTTGCGCAAGTGCCTGGAGAGCGGAATGAAGAAGGAGAGTGAGCGCCGGGCTGCTCGGGGCGGGCTACCCAGGCCCTGCACGCTCCGGGAGGGTGTGACCAGGGGCCCTGTAGGATCCTTACAGAAAAGAAGAGGATGCCTGGAGCATCTGTCCAAGCAGCATCCATAGATTGCCTTGGGGTGCAGGGATCCTCTGCCCTCTTCTGGGCAAGTGCGTGAGCGCGTGTAGATGTGCACCCAGAGCGGGCGCGTGTGCTCGTGTGCACGAGTGAGCTGTGTCCCTGTGCTACAGGCAGCCATCTGAACCGAGAGCTTGCAAGAGGGATTTGGGAGCTACAGGGCATTTTTATTTTTTGCTCTCTGTCAGGGGTATGTCCCCCTTTTTCCTCTCAGATGCTCCTGCAAGCTTCTTTTTGTCCCCTTCTTTCTGTCCTGGATTTGTAATCAAACTGGGGAGGGTTAACCTGTGGGGACACGTGTGCTGAGCCTGCTCCACTGAACCTTCAGTGATCATGTCCGATACCGCGGTGGAGCAGAGGCGGGCGTTGATCAAGAGGAAGAAAAGGGAACGAATCGCGGCTCAACCGCCGGGGGAGCAGGGGCTGACGGAAGAACAGCGGTCCTTGATCAGGGAGCTGATGGATGCCCAGAAGAAAACCTTTGACTCCACCTTCTCCCATTTCAAGGATTTCCGGGTAGGAGGCTTAGAGCTGTCTTGGCTCCTGAGCTAGCTGCTCAACATCCCCTGGAGGCTCATTCCCAGGGTTTCCCATAGTGTGGTTCTGGGGTCAGGAGTCAGATTCCCCTGGGAATTTGCTAGACATGCAAATTTTCAGGTTCTCCCCCATCTTCCGAATTCCTGGAGTAAGGCATACCCCCAGCTGATGCCCTCCCAGGCTCATGTTGGAGAATCTCTGTTCTCCTTCTGCAGCAGATAGGAACTGGGTCTGAGTCATAAGTGGAAGCAGAACTAGGTTTTAGGAGAACAGAGTCAGGATCTCTTGGGGGTGTGATCTTTGTAAATCAGTTCCTTAACAATCCAGTGTTAGCTGCATCTCTAATCCCAGTGCCCTCCCTTCCTGTGTGCTCACAGGTATCTCAGGTGAGGTGCCCAGCTTAGAGAACTTATTATCCCCAGAGAGCACAGTGTCTGCTCTTCCCATCTGCAGCTCCCTAACCCTTCTGAGTCTCCTGGGCCTAGTAGCAAGAATGCTTGTGACACACCAGGGTAGGAGGTCCCCCTCGCCCAGGGATGTGTGCATCCATTAATTCATGGATCCAGAAAGTACCCCCTGATGGGAGACAGCAAGAGAGAAGACACAAGTGCTGTGTGTGTGTGTGTGTGTGTGTGTGTGTACGTGCACACGCGTGCAGGGCCTTGAGCACCTGTGACTGTGTATCTTCTCAGGCTGCAGCTGGCTGTCTGGGATGTGTGGGGACCTGTTTATGAAAACACAGGCATTCTTTCTAATCTCCACCTCCTTCCTGTCTTGTGTTCCAGCTGCCAGAGGTGTTTAGCAGTGGCCATGAGATTTCAGAGTTTCTGCAGACTCAACCGGGGGAAGACCCTGTCAATTGGAGCCAGTTCAAGGAAGATCTGTGTACCATGAAGATCTCTCTGCAGCTTCGAGGGGAAGATGGCAGCGTGTGGAACTATAAACCCCCAGCCAACAGTGACGGGAAGGAGATCATTCCCCTGCTGCCCCACCTGGCTGACATGTCGACCTACATGTTCAAGGGTATCATCAACTTTGCTAAAGTTATCTCCTACTTCAGGTAGGACATGGGACTGTGTGGATGGGTGTGGAAGGGAAAAGGAAATGACCAAAAGGTCATTGAATTTGAGGGATGTTGGTGCCAAATGACCCTCCTTTGTCTCTGCCTCTCAGGTCACTGGTGCTGCAGGGAATAGGTTTCTAGCGGTATGTCTCAGTGGCTTTGTGGGTGTGGGTCTGCGCTGTGATCCAATGGGTCTCAGCCTCTCATCTGGAGATAGGAGCTAATAATACCTTCTTTGTAGGACTACCAGATGAAATTAAAAAAAAAAAAACCAGATGAAGATCACCCAGAACATAATGGAAATTCAGATAGAAATTCCTTTCCCTATTTCTCCCATGATGGCAGGAACCATAGATGACCGCTTCAAAGGATGAGTTGGAAGGAAAAAGAAGTCCAGAGAGAGAAGAAAGGAGCGAGAGGAACAGAACAGATGCTGGTCCTATAGTGGAGATATTACCCAAGAGATATCTGAGCAGGCCATGGAGAACATGGACCCATGGTTATGAAATTCAAAGGGCCAGGACTCCCCACAGCTAGGCATAGAGGCAACAACTAGAACAACTGGGGTCAGCAAGAGACCTGGAACCCCTTAATATGGTGGGAGCCACAGCCCATAATATATAATCTGTAGGGCTACAGATAGTGCTAGGTATGTTTTCCCTTGGGCTGGCCACCTTGCCTTTCTGAGCCTGGTCCAGTGGAGCCGAAATACACAGGCAAGGAACCCAGATCTCATCAGCAGGCGGAGGGCAGGTTATATTCCAGGAGTACAGGTTCCCTTTGCCTCTATGTGACACACAAGATTGGCTCAATGACATTAGGATAGCAATGACCTGGAATAGGGGGCAGACTGTGGCAAATTAGTTTGAGGGAGCAGGAAGAAAAGTCTACTTACTAGTGTGAACTTTGGCAGATTCTTGCTGGGCATCCAATGAGCCATAATTTAATTGCAGGGAGGTTACTACCTGCTTCTCCTGACCACCTTTGAGAACAGTGACCCCAGGCATCACTGTTACCTTCTTTTTAGAAACAGACTCACTGTTGGTAAGAAACTTGTAGAACTCATCAGCTGATCAGTGGTGGAGGGCATATTTGGAAGTACAGGCTTGTAGAGAACAGACTTCAGAGCCGGCTACCTCCCAGGGACTGAGCTGGTCTCTGGGGAGACACAGAAGAATAATGTCAACTTCATGGCATTTGAAGTGCACTATTATGGATCAAAAGAAGTGGTATGTGTGCGAGTAGTGCAGAGCCTAATGTCCCAAGGAGACCAAAGTCAGGGACAGGGCTTTTTTTAGGAGTTCTCATGAACAGCCTCAGTTTCCCAGCCTCTTCCTTTTCAGGAACATCTTCTTCAGGGAGGAGTTGGGGGTTCCTCTCAGTTTGGGAGGAAGAGGTCCCTCCAGGATGAGCCCACCAATACCAGAGGTTTATAAAGCAGCCACTGTGGTTAGGCCTGTGTTCAGTGCTAGGATTGTGGCTCAAGGCATCCAGGTTGCCTGGAGAGAAACAGTAGAAATATGTAAATATTAAATTCAACATAGACAACAGGTAGCAAATATCCTCACCATGGAGCGCATACCAAGAGGAATGGCATGTGCTGAAGAACTCCACACTCTGGAAACACTTCTGGGAGGGGCAAACACATATCTTGGCTTAAAGAACTCAGGATTTACTTAAATGAAGCTAAGCAAGCACTCAAAGTTGGGAAATTGAGGCAGAAGATATGAAAACTAAGGAGCAGGAGCCAAGGTATCAACTAGGTCAGTGGCTATGTAGGGAGTTGGAGGAAGTGATTTAGGCTGTAAGGGACCTGGATGCTAAGCTAAGTGGGTATGGAGAGTCCACAAAGGTAGGAGGAGATATAAGAGAAGAAGAGTAACCTGCTTGGCTGGATGTGATGGGGAGAGATTAGAGGAAACCAGGAAGCAACTGCTGTGGTCCTCAGAGGAAGGAGCCTGTCCTACCTCCTCCCTTAACATCTGGGTTATGGAAATGGGTACCAGCTTGTGGGCAGCTACCCTGGGAGCTGTCATCTCACCATCTTTGCTGCCAGGGACTTGCCCATTGAGGACCAGATCTCCCTGCTGAAGGGGGCCACCATTGAGCTGTGCATACTGAGGTTCAACATGATGTTCAACGCAGAGACTGGGACCTGGGAGTGTGGTCGGCTGGCTTACTGCTTGGAAGACGTTGAAGGTGCTCAAGAGCCCCTGCCTGCCCTGGCAGAGGGAGGGACACATGATAGTTTTGGGTGGAAGGGAACCACATCAGGACATGCAGGTCCTGGGAATGTAAGGCAGGAAGACTGGGTGATGGAACAAAAGACCTTAGAGAGGGAAGATTTGTTCTTGGGTCAGCTTCTCAAGATGCCACCCATCCATCCTATACCCACCCACAGGTGGCTTCCAGAAACTTCTGCTGGATCCTATGATGAAATTCCACTACATGCTGAAGAAGCTGCAGCTGCATAAGGAGGAGTATGTGCTGATGCAGGCCATCTCCCTTTTCTCCCCAGGTGATGGCCTTCCCCAGGCTGTAAACACCCCTCACCATGATTGCAGGAGGCAGTAGCCCCTCTTCTGCCCTCCCTAGGGAAGGTCCCAGCTTACAGCCTTGTTCCCTCCTCCCTGCACAGGCAGGCTAAGGATGGGACTCTAGCTGGTTTCTCCTTGGGTCAGTGGGGTGATGTAGAACCCTAGTCCTCCTTTACCTTCAGGGTGACTTTGGCTCAGGAAGTGGCTGGCCAGTAGTTACCCTCTCTGGGCCAGACTGAGCCTGTCTTTGCCCCTTCCCACCCTGGCTGGGACCACTCTGTCTTCCCTCCCTGTAGACCGCCCAGGTGTGGTGCAGCGTGGTGTGGTGGAACAGTTGCAGGAGCGATTTGCCATCACTCTGAAGGCCTACATTGAGTGCATTCGGCCCCAGCCGGCCCACCGGTGAGCATGAGCAGAAAGGGCTGATGCTTGAGGGTGTGAGGGGTTCTCCCTGAAGCCTTGCCTAACTTTCAGCCTGTTCTCTAGGTCCATGCCTCCCTGGGTCTCTATGGGACTGCAGACCAGAGCTGTGCCTCGTGTGCTCTGATGACCAGTACTCTAGGGCCATTTTCTGTGACCTCTATTGAGGCATATTGCCTGAAGAGCTGTCATCTCAGCTGGTCAGCCTGAGCACCAGTCCTGTTACGGGGAAAACCCAAGGGGGGGCTATGGCTGTGCCCAGCTGAGTGGACACTTGTCTGCCAGGGCCTTCCATCCTCCTTTCATCAAGAGGCCAGATACTTTCTTGTGTTTCCTACAGGGTCTTCTAGAATGGCCAATAAAAACTATAATGATAGTAAAGATTAGAATGACACCAATAATGAAGATAATCAGAAGTAGATTGTAATAGACATCATTTGTTGGGAAGTGCCAAATCTGGTGCCAAGTTGTTTATATATCTTGTCATCTTTAATCCTCAAAACACTCACATGAGTTGGGTATCAACACCATCCTGCAAAGGAAGCCAAGACACAGGGCAGTTGCCTAGGGTCCAGACGTATGGAGGCTGGCAGTGGACCAAGCCAAACCAAGTCCAAATCTCAAGCTCTTGAGCATTCCCTAAGAACTTCCCAGGAAGAATCCAAACACACTTGAGGTAGGGAAGTCCTTACCTTGATCTGATCATAACTCAGAAGAGGAAGGCTGCTTGGGACTTGGCCCAAACAGGGGTTTCCATAACTTCACTGGTCCTCAGAGTCCCTGTGACCTAGTGACCAGTCTAATGCCCAAAGGCCTGAAGACAAGGACAAATTTGAATTTAGGAGAACACAAACCCATGACGGTTAAGGCCAGCACTAGCTATTATAGTGTGAACTTGAAACTCAAATTCTCACTTGGTTTACACTGCTTTCTTTTTGCTCAGCATCTTGGGATGCTAGGGTGGCCATGACTTTATTTGCTCAGTTGTTCCCTGTATGGAGCCAGCAGGCTTGAGGTGCCAGCTGTCATCATGGAGAAACTGAGGCATGTGGTGTGTATAGACATTAAATCCAGAGCTGGATCCAGGAAGGGATTCCAGCCTGCAGTCCCTAACCTCCACAACTATTCTGCTCACTTCTGGGCCCTGGACATTAACCAAGATAGTGACTCCCTTTACCCCCAAATTAACCTAGGCATATGGCATCCGCAAGATCTGGATTTTCCACTGAGATCTCTATGAACAAAGACTCAAAATCCATAGATGAGGAAGGAGATTATGGCTCCCAAGTACCCGCAGACTACTCTGCCCTTCTTGTGCACGGGCTGAAGGAATTCAGCCAAGCCTTGCCTCTTGGCTGACCTGAACCTGAGAAGTCCTGAGAATAAACTTGCATGCCCTCAGAACAGGGCTAGGGCTGGAGGGTCCAGGAGAGGAATGGCTGCATCCCAACCTCTCCTTTGGCTGGTCCACAGGTTCCTGTTCCTGAAGATCATGGCTGTACTCACCGAACTGCGCAGCATCAATGCCCAGCACACCCAGAGGCTGCTGCGCATCCAAGACACACACCCCTTCGCCACACCCCTCATGAGAGAATTGTTCAGCCCCACAGATGGCTGAGTGGCTGCCCTTGGGTGGAGCCTCGGTGGGACAGTGAGACCAGAGCTTGCCAAGCTGCCATTTCTGGGGATAGACAGATGGACACCATAGCTGGTTAGCATTCCTCAAAGAGGGGACTTGAGTCTCCCAGTCCTCAGTTCAGACTGTGGACAGGGAAGCCATGGACCCTATGTGCAGCATGAGCTGGCCTATTTAGGTCAGGACTGTTAGAGGCCAGGCTGCCCTTCCCTTAGACAAAGTTCTGTGGTCCAGTAATAAATCCCCAAATCCCACTAAATCCCTTGAAATATTGTGGTGGGTGGAGGGGAAGGAGCTAGAGGCTGGGTTTCCATCAATACCCCAGTTTACAGGCTTGAGTCTTTTCACTGCTACCTCTAATAGTCCTGCCTTCCACTCCCTGCTCATTCCCATCCTCAGCCTCTTGCCCTGAGTTGCCAGGTGGGTTCCAGGCCTGTGCTCATAGGCAGGTGCATGTCTGTGGTGTCTTTGAGAGAAGCTGAGAAGCCTGCACTGAATGTCAGAAAATGGTCATAACCTCACGCTGAGCACGTCATTCTGTGTCTCTGCATCTACCCAAACCCATCATTAAGCACCAACACTGTGCAGCCTGCTGTGGGGTGGTGTACAGTGTTGATTTAGATGTCAATTCTGACCTTGAATAGTTCATATTTATGACAACAAAAGCTGAAACACCAATGATGCAGACCAAAAGGACAATCCACACATAAGAAGCACGAGGAATATTTTTGTGTGGATGCTGAGCTGCACTGAGATTTTGTGGGCACCTGGGCTCAGTGAAGACTCCCTAGGATGTGCTTATGGAAAGAAGGGATGGGAACTGTGTCTGTGGGTACCTGTGTGTGACTTAGCACAGGTCTATCTGCTCCCCATCTGACTGGGCCTGGGTTTGCTCCTGAGGCTGGTTAACACTTGTGTGCTGTCACAAGGCTACAGTGACAGTGAATAAATGTGCTAGAGTAAAACCACTTGCACGCACTCGTATTCCTGTGTCAATATGCTGTTCTCCAAACTGAAAAATGTGGGAGTGTCAGCCTTGTTATAGCTATTTGTGAGTAAAACTGTTTGCATTGTCACAAGTTTAATTTTACATAAGGCACTTAATACATTATTTACATTATTATCTTAATAAGATAATAATACATTATTATCTTATTAATTTAATAAGGCATTTAATAGTTTTAGCAAATGTGTTCCTGGTTTAATGGCAAATCAAGGAAAAAGGTTTGGCTAAAGATGTAAAAAAATGTTGGCATTCTAATCTGGGGAAGAAAGAAATGTGGGAGTGAGGAAGTAGAAATAAAAATACAGACACACACATATATACATTTTTTCACTACTTATTGCCTTTTATACATTGGAAAACCGTTGGTCTAAGAACATACAAATGAATTAACTTGATTTACTCATAAAATAATTGTTCTGAATTAAAGTTTAAAGGATATACACATCATAATTAAAATGCAAATGAATTAATTTTAAATGTTTAATATTTGGTTGCAAATGAAGCTGTAAGGTAAACTGAATTTTAAGAAACAGATAATTGCTTAGTTTTCACCATTTTATAAAAAGCAGGGCAACGTTGAAAACATTAAGAAATCAATAATACAAATCAAAGAAGTAAACATATTCCCTGACATTCCTCCAGTTTCACCAACCTTCTCTGCATCAAGGAGATAAAGTACCCATTTTTAGAGAAAAACCCAAGGAAAAATAAAGTGCCTCTCTACAAGCTCAATAAATACAGCTTTTGCTCCCAGGAATTTCAACTAATTTATGTTTAATTTTTACTCAGTTATAATTAGAAATGTAAGTTTATAATTTGGAGATATACATTTCATTCAACTATATTCACCAGTAATGTATGCCCCTTCCTTTCCCTGGAGGAAATAAATTTTTGAGTGTGCTATTCACCCAAGTGGCTGAAATTGTTGTTGGATGTAGGTTAGAGTAAGGCAAAGTTAAGGTGAGATTAAGATGGGTCAACTCCCCTCCCCCAGTTTTGTTTTTAAAAACACCCAGGCAGCTCCCCAATATTAAACAAATATGTACGTATGGTTTATATAAATTATGAAAACTAAGTGTATTTCAAGAGAAAAGATTCAAAGTTAGATGCACCAAAGAGCTCTCACAGGATACTTCCTTTCAGCAGCTTTGTGGATCTCAAGTTTATAGGACTAGGAGCCAGGTTCAATTTATCTACCCCCCAAATAATTTGGATTTCCTTATTACTCACTACCCTGAGCTTTTGAGCAAATAGAACTAAGCATCAACTTCTAGGCATTTCTGTAGTTATGGATCTCTTTTTCTAGTACCTGGTTCAGTCAGGAAAAGATGAAGTTAATCTCCAAGGCTACTGCTTACCTTCTGGCTCCCCTATCAGTCAGTCACTCAGTGGTCTCTCTCACCTTGTCCCAGACTTTGTCTAAAGTTGTTAAAGACAAATCTTCACTTGGGAGAAGGCCCAGAGTGGCTTTTTTTTTTTTTTTTTAAAGAGGTTATAAAGAAAAACATTTCATCATCAGCCTTTCTCACTCCAGACTCAGTGGCCTCTTCCTGCACACCCCCTTCCTCAGCAGCTTATTGATCCCTCCTTGCTTCCCTTTATGTGTCCATAGCTGCCGTGAATCTGATGGTGCTGATGGGTTGGATTAACTACTTCTATACCTGAGGAATGGGTGACCATCCACTGCTTTTGTTCACTTGCTTTCACAAAAAATAGCATCTAGAAATGTGAATCCCAAAGGACTGTATGGTCATCACATTTTGGAAGGACTTGGAAACTAAACAGGGAGTCTTCCAGGATTCCAAGTTAATGCAGCTTCTTGCAGGACACTTAATGCCAATTCAAACAGCTAAGGTAGAACCTACACAAGATGGCAAAAATGCATTTCAGTGCCACCAAGAAGCCCATCCTGCAAGTAACATCTTACATGTTTTTGCTGAACCAGCCCTCCCCTACCACTAGTAACTGCATTTAACTATTTACAAATGTGATTGATTTTGCCCATCCCACAACATCAGTAATAAGAGGACCACACTTTATCGAATATAAATTTGTTTTTATTGAAGCAGCAGTCACATGACCTTATAGCTAGTCTTTAGATTAGGCCTGACAGTTTGCCAGTCCTAAAAAATGTTTCTTTTGCACTAAGAGACATAACATGTTTACATACATTATCCAGTATTAGCAATGAGCAGACTCAAAAACAACATGTTGGTTACCTGGGAGGTAAAGCCAACAGTTTGTGGTGTTCATATATTTTACAGAGACCCCCAAAGACCATTACTAATAGGATAAAAGTTAAAGAAAATACAGCTACACCAAACCATGAACACACAGTAATCGAAGACAGCAGCTCTTACACATTTTTACAACTGTCCCTTTTAGGGACGTTTCCTTTGTTTCAAAGCAGTGTCTACAAAGATTCCTCTACATCAAATCCAAAGGTTTCCAAGCTGGAAGCTGCACCTCTTGTGGCTAATACAGTGGAGTAAGGTCATTTGAAACAATGAGATGTGGTGTTCATACCTTGATTTTTATAATAAAGATTCATGTTTCCCTAATTAAAGATGGTGATGTGACTACTTACTGCAGTGGCAAAATAGGGTGAAGAGAGGGATGGGTACTGAAATAAAGACCACACACTTGTGAATTTTAATTTCATTTCCAGGCTAACCTACTTTTTATTTAATGCAAATTACAGTACCAGTTAACTATTTCCAAACCAAGTCACATAGAACGAAATGTATTTACAAGGGAATGGGGGAAGGGCAAAAAAACATTGAGCATACTTTTCACAAAAAAGGTTTATATTTAAAATGAAAAAAAAAATTCAGTCACAGAGGCATTCAAGTAGTAATAATGTTATACAGATTTTGCTTTTCCTTTATATCAAGACAGATTTGCACAAGTGTTTGCAATAGTTTGTATACAACCCACAGTCCTTTATATATATATATATATATAATAAATTTTGTTTTTTAGATTCGTATTTAAGATGGAAGTGGTCACGCTAATTGGTATGTGTACAGGCCCAAGTGATCCATCGGCAACACACTTATAAATGCAAATTTTACAGGCAAGCACATTTTCATACATCTATCTGTATCTGCCTGTAGACAGATATAAGAAAAAAACTTAAAAATTAACACAAGGAAGTCTACTTTGTCAAGCTAACCCCTTATGTACTGGTTGTCATTTTGCTTTTATTGCAGAGGTGCAAAACGGAGCAAAAACTCTAATAATAAACAGCATAATCCTTGTGAAAATAATCCAAACCCCAGGGATTACTTTCAAAGCCTCTAAGGAAGACCTTAATCTGGGACTCTACTGTGCTTCTAGTTGTCTCTTTATTTTCAGTGGCTCAGGTTTCTACCAGAAAAGACAGGTTTTATTGTAGAGCATGCTTATTTTTCTATAGAGGGGAGAAAAGTGTTTTGTCTCTGTGATTAGATGATCACTAACATGAACAATATGAATCAGGTACAATTTTGGTTTAAACCAAAGAAAAACCCCCAAACTCCTGGGGATCTGGCATTGGCCAACTTCCTTTGGAAGATTCCAAAGTTAAATCCTTTAAAAAGGAAAGAGAAAAGAAATGAAATGCCAGTGTCTTTATATCCACAGGGATAGAGAATATAATAGTCCTCTCAGAAACCTTAGCATTGGTGCAGATGAGATGATTGGTTAGGCATACTTTATTCAAACACAAACCAAGATGGGTGTAAAAATTAAGAGGACTTTTAAAATGACACATGTCATTGGAAAGAAGGTGCAGTCTTCTACCTTGCTGGAATGAACATATGATGTTTCAAAAATAGCAACCTTTGGTTTGGTAAAGTGTTTTTTTCTTCTATTCAAGACATTTTATATGGAGTACTTGGAGGCAAAACAAAAAAATATATATATATATTTTTTTTTTCCAAAAAAGGCCTTCATGTTGGGCACACAGTCAAAATTAAACTGATTTAAAAAATTAAAATGACATGTCATTGAACAGAGTAGAGATGGCAGGAGGGAGAGAATGGGTTGCGTTCCCTTGTTAGAACAGCCTTCTATGGGCATGGTGGCATTCTGTGCAGTTAACTGCAAGCCATTGCAAGAGAGAATTTTAGACCATTGATGTATCAAAACCCAATACTAAACCAGTTTTCTCTCCCTGTGTCATTTGGGAGGGAAGTCAGTAAGGGGGCTGGTGCGGGGAGGTGGGGAAGGAGAGAGGAAGAAGAATGAGCGCCTGCTTGAGCATGGAAGGCTCCTAGAATCTGCTGTTCGTAAAACCCACGGTTAGGGCTTGTGGAAGAGATAAACAAAATCTAATCTATTGATATCCTCCAGCTCTAGGGCTCCATGTGTTATACTAAGTCCCTGAATGGACCAAGTACCAAATGAAACGGTCATTGCTACAGAGGAGGAAACAGACATTCAGAACTAAAACAAATGCAGGGCTTGAATAAAATGAGATTATGAACATGGTTTCCTCTTCCCACTCCTGAGCATGGTGTATCACCGAAACTTAATTGTGGAGGGGGCAAAGATACTGTTGTGAGTTATATTATTTCAAAGGGAAAGGGGATGGACAGGGAGACGTGGATAAAGGAAACCAAATAAAATTTTTTAAATGAAAAATAAAAATAAAAACAAACAAAAAAACCAAACACATGGAAGCGAAGGCACTCCAAACTATATAGATACACTATACATTGCTAGAGTTATTGTTACAATAATACAGGCCAGTACCTACTGTACAGAGTTAAAACTATATGGCTTTAAAAAGCTCGTCTACATTTTGTCTGATTATTAAACAGAATCACTGCCCTGAACAGTAACTTTTTGCTCATTAATAACAGTTCCTGGGTCCACATATTTACATACAAAACAATAAAACTTAAATTTAAGAACACTGAAAGAAAATATAATGTACAAGCTTGAATTTGGTGAGGAGCTTTTAATTATTATTATTATATTTACAAAAAGATATCCAGAGACCTGGATCTCACTTGTATAAAAGAGTTCTGTGATCCCGCCATGATCCGTGAGAAAGAAAAATCATGCACCCCGGTGCACGCGCACACGCACACACACACACACTCTCTCACACATTCACACACACACACACACACACATACACACTAAAGTGAGAGAAAAGCATCTGACTTTTCTCTCTTCTTCTCTTACCCCATTTATGGGGGGAAAAGTGTTTCCTAAAATAAGTACTGATTTTTATGGACTCCAGCAAGTATACCAAGTCCAGAATAGTGTTCGTATCCAAACGTCTGACTGGGCAGTTTGATCTGAAAACAGGTCCATTTCTCTGTCATAGACCTACCTGTTCAGATTCTTTATAAATCCTTTCTGTAATGGTCTATAGTTCCTTTAAGGAACTATGCTGCCAAATACTTTCAGATTTTTTTCAATCTTAACTAGCTCTCAGAAGCACTTTATAAAAAGCAAAATTCACTATTTTATTTGGTTTGACTGAACATTATCTTTTCTCATGAACTCTGATAGAACAAGAGGTTTAAGAAACCCCTTTTGTGGCCCAAGAGCTTAGCTAAACAGTGAGTGAACACTAAGATGGCTCACAGTTGTCTTTCTGGGTGTCAATTCACTTCAGCAGGCAGCATAACTCTCTTGGAGAGTTGCACACAAAGTCAAGAAGCAGGACAGGGTTCAGGGCCTGCACGTGGGCTGCCAAGAGACTCCACTTCCTAACCACCTGGAGGGCGAGACCCCAACATGACCTAAGTGGCAATGAGGAGGGTAAAGGAGGTTACACACAATCTAGGGTTCAGCTCTGCAGCCCTACAATTATCAGCTAACCTTGGAAGGTGTGTGGGGAAGGAGAGGGCAGGAGGAAAATGTGGCCATCACTCAAGTGATCTTTTAAATGTAAAATATAACTGATTGTGCCTTAAAGATTCATAGGTCAAGTAATGGCCCATAAGCACCAAGGTGACTAAGGTTCATTTTAGAGTATATAAGGCCCACATAGATACCAACCTTAAAAGTATAAAACAAAGTAGTTGTGAAAATCTATCTCTTTACTGCAAACATAATTCTTCAATCTTCCTTGCTTTCCAAGGAATATTGCTTTTTTTTTTTTTTTCCCAAAAACAATAGACTGATTCTTACACCATTCACTGATAAAGAAAATAGAAACAAAACTCTTAACTGGGTGTGTGTGGGGAAACATTCTTTTCATGCTTCAACCAGTCAATTTTGATACTGGAGACAAAAAAGAAAAGGCAGTATTGAGTATCTGTATATATAACTATATACACACATTTATAGCATCAGTTTCCCTATGAAGTCAGCAGGTACGTACAGGTGACTATATAATTTTGATAGGTAGTTTTTAATATTCCTACCACCTAAAATCATAATGGCCTATTGGGCATGCATCAATAAATAAATTTTAAAAGCATGAGGTTAAAAAAGCTAAAATTAAATAGAGTCTAGATTTGGATTTAAAATTATAACTACGTGTAGAAGGTGGCAATTCCTAAAAACTTGTTTTTCTATTAGAAAGATGAAAAATAAAGCAGTAGACTGTTACAGTTCACATTACTTAACTATAATGTCCTCTCTTAAGTGTATCTTTCCAAGGGAAGTAACTTTAGAAAAAAATCTGGACGAATTCATTCACAGTGGTGAGATCTGCCCCAGCCTGTGTCCTTCCTCTAGTCTCACCAGGTGCCTTTGACCTGTGCAGCCAGTATAGCCTGTTCAACAACCTTTCCAATCCCCTTCTAGGTCACTAATTTAAAACTGTACGAAGATTTGCAGAGAACCTTTGGTAAGGCAAAACAAAAACAAAAACAAAACCCCATTATGGAACTAGAGTTCTGCTTGCTGCTCCCCTTTGGGAGCCTGCTTTACCAGCTTTCTCACCACTAGTACTGACTAAGAACAAAACCAAACTTAACCAATCAATTCAGTATCTCCCCCTTACAGCTTCAAACTTTATTGACCTACCTTGGTTACAAATGATACACATTTCCTTTTTTGTCTGCCACACCTGCCACCAACATGCCAAAGCCAAGTCTTCAAATACCCGAGGATATGGATTAATTTTACAAGTGACATGTAAGCCCCTGTTGAGTTATACCTGCTAAGCTCCCAACCAATTTCAAGCTGTGCACTATGCCAAAGTCTGACACTAGACTTGAAAAGAAAACAAAGTTCAAACAAAACAAAACAAATACTTCAGTACAGAACAAGGTTTCTTCTCTTGTGGAAGGGGCATGAGGCAGGAGTCCTGTTTTTAAAGTGTACAACAGCAGACTTTTGATTAAAAAAAAAAAAAAAAGATTGTCGTGGGAGAGAGATTGTGTCTTCTAGTGCTCCGCTTTCCCCCTCCCATTACCCCTCCCACCCTCTGGGTCTCCCGCAAAGTGAGAATACAATGAAATTGTTTTGTATTTATAGATATCTTACAAGGTTAAATAAGAACAACAATAATAATAAAAAAAATTGAACACTAAAATGAACAGTTTTTTTTTTTTTTTCTCTTTTTAATTTTCTTTCCAAACGTGACCAGTGTTGCTGAGTGACACTCAAGTACTGGTGGTTTTTCCTGTGCAGCTGACTGCTTGGGACTGTTCAGGTGGAGTTGGAAGCTGACGCAGAAGCAGCATTATTGGTCTGTCCACGGTCTCCAGCATTAGCATCTGCAAATTCAAAGTCCCAAGAGAGTATGAACAATGGCATAATTCTCTAAAGAAAACAAGTACATTGCCTTAACTGCAGACTGTGAGCTGTTGTGGCCTTCCAAACTGTTTTCTGGCATGTTGGTTTAAATATGGCCAACAGTTCGACATCTAAATTTCTTCCTGTTTAGAAGCTAAGGTACATGACTTGGCAAGGTCCTGGTGCAGAGGAGACAGTGACTTTGATTAAATTATCAACTCAGGGACTCAGAGACCATTCCTGTGAATGCTCTTACTATAGCTGGGATCAGCAGTTCATGAAGACTCAGATGGAGAGGGGCTTACTTAAAAACAAATGAATAGCACGTAGCTTGGAAAACTTACTAAAAATCCTGAATCATGTTATAATATACTATCTGCTTGCTGAATGGATGAAGAAAATGAAAGTAATAATGGGTCAGTGTTGATAGGCAGAAGTACTTGATATAAACCAAACTCAGTTGCTTGTTTTCTAAGTATAGCCACTCTTCATTATTCATAGAGATGAAAGACAGCAAAAAAGAAATAGTCACTATGGTACCAATTTACTTAATACGATACAGTAAAGCATCCTGTAGTCAAATATGTTGGGCTAATAACTTATCTTGCCTGATCCTCTACAAATGTGTATATTAACAACCAACTTTTATCCCCATTTCCCCTCTTTTAAAGAACCATTATTATTTTATAGCATCCATTAACTAAATGGCCATCTAGTTGTTTCCAGATTGGCTCTCCATCCTGGATAGGGAATAGCCTGCTATTTCAGTGGTTAATCATTTGCTTCATGCACAACCACCAGGAATATACTGTTGGTCAATTTTTCTCACAAAGATTTCATTTTTTTCCCAGAGAAAGAGAGGTTGCTTGACTGGGATGGCCAACTTCCAAGAGCTATCTCCTTAGAAGCCACACTGCTCTTGGTCATCAAGGCTGGTAACACCAAAAAGCAGACCCAGAAGCTTTTGTCTGTCAGGAACCTTTAAAGGGATCTGCAATCACACTTGTCCTATGATAGGCAGAGTAACCAATGTCACAGATGAATGTAAACATCTGGTCTTGGATCTTTCTACTTTGAATTTCTGAATTAGAGTGAGACACAAAAGACTCACAAGGACACAAAGGAACTTTATTACTTAAGGATTAGCTATTCGGTTATCATTTCTATAGCCACTCTATGTAAAACTATACTTCCTTTCTAAATCTGCCCTTATATACATTTAACTCAATCTTTGGGAAAAGAAATGAGAATACCTCTTTATTTGAATGGTTATAGTTAATTCATTTAATTTCTTCAAAACACCTGCAGCTGCTTCTAGTACTGCTGTTGTGTAAATAAATGCAACATCAGAGTCCATGCTAATGGTTTATATTGCCCATGGCTGGAGTCATCCTAATTCATCAGTATAAGGTCCATGAGCAAGCTGCATGAGAGAGCCCGGGACACAGAACTTACTTTTCAAAGACAGGTAGACAGCCTTGTCCAATAATTAGTGAGCAATTAGGTCTAATACCTCATTCATGATCCCTGGCCTTCCATAGATATGCTCAGCTCAAAGGGGTAGTACCATCCATGCGCATTCAAATTCTGTGCACTGAAAATCTAACATTAATTCCTCCCTAACCACAAATTCCTTCAAGCCTTTCTCAGGAAAAAATACTCATTTTAATGATTCAAGGACAGGCTGCATTAAAAACAACATTCCAGCAAAAGCCTCAAAGACCACAAAGCTATTTCAGAATTCTAATGTTCCACATAAATCCATGCTTATTGTTGCATTTCCTGTGCTGTGAATGACACTCAGGACATGATCATCATCAAATAGTACTTACCTCAATTTCAGCATTAGAATGAGATACTCAGAACTGTTATTCTGGTCTTCAAACCCAAGACTTAAGAGAGAGGCTATCAGGAATTCATTTGTGTTTGACTACTACATCATCATGCAAACTAGCACTGTGAGCAGCCCTGCCCATGGTGGCCATTAGCCATGATGGCTGACACTAGTTGTTTACCAAGTTCAGTAAACACCTCACCTACAAGGCAACTTGTCCATTTATGTTAAATTTGCTCTTTAGGGGCTGGGGTTGTGGCTCAGAGGTAGAGCGCTCACCTAGCATGTGAGGCACTGGGTTCAATCCTCAGCATGACATAAAAATAAAATAAAGATATTGTGTCCACTTATAACTAAAAAATAAATATTCAAACAAACAAACAAACAAAAACCTGTGATCCTCTTAAAAAAAATTTGCTCTTAAGCAGAATCCTACTTAGCTAGCTAGCTAGTTTTCAGATATCCTTTCACTGGCTATCGCCTGAGAGCTTATGACAGTGACCAAACTAGTTTACCCTTCTTTGGAGAAATTCAAAAGCTGTCTATATGATCATAATAAAAATCACAGGCCTTTCATGTGAACATATAACCAACCAGAAATGAATTCAGTTTTCAATCAGTAAAATTTGACAAAAACACTCATGTTCCTCAGAATTACAATTAAATGACCTCATATTTTTCTCAGAATTATTTCCAAATCATTTCATGAGTAAATTTTAGCAGTTAATTATTTTGGTCACACATACTCTTGAAACCTGAAGTTGCCCAGGCTGGCCTTAAATTTACATGTGTGTATCACCATGCCTGGCTTACACTGATACATCTTTCTTAACCTAGTCCAATTCCATGAACATTTATGAGTATAAAGACAATTTGTGCATCTTAACAGCCTTGTGATTTGGGAACAAATTATTCCACTTTTCTACCCTTAAATTTCCTCAATGGCAAAATGGTAATAATACCTCCTGTCTATAAAATAAGGCCTCTGAAGTATGTGCCATAACATTTGGCATGTAGTAATTGTTCAGTAAACAGAATGGTAAATGATACATCTAAAATACATTTTTATTTATGTAATATATATTTTCATAATCTAGTGTGACTACAATAACCACAATAACAATAAATATTAGTGCCAGCAAAATCACAATAAATATCTGGGTGCTTGCTTACCAGTGTGCTACACACCATACTAAGTTCTCTGTAGGCATCACATTTAGACTACATAGCACCTATGAGAAATATGTACAATTATCTCCACCATTAGGCAAACAGAAAACATAAGTCATAATGAGATTAACATAACTAAGACCATACAGTTAGTAAGTGGAAGAGCAGAGCACAGAGGACAATGATGACCTTTATGGGCAATAGGGGACAGCAGAGAAGATTTCCTAGCAAAGGGATGGAAGAGTTTAAAGGGACTTTTATTTAGAACTAATTTCAACAAAATCCAGTGTGATTTCTAGAGAGTTAAGAAAAGAGTTATATTACATTAAGACAATATTTAATTTATAATAAGAAAAGAGTTATTATCGAAGAGTTATATTACATTAAGACAATATTTAATTTATAATAAGAACTAAGCAAATAATTTATTTTCTAATTTTCAAATAGTCTGAATGGGATAGTCTGGAAATGGCTCTAGAGATGAATTCCACAGACCTGAAACCTCCCTAGAAACAATTCTCATTATCATCCTTTTGATGCTACTATGGAAAAATAACTCTGTTCCATCAAATCCAGTATAGATTTGAGAGGATACAGAATTATCAACTTTAGAGGGAAGAAGCACAGGTAGGAAGGTACAACATCATCCTTATAGATTGTGGTGGGTCACCTTCCAAGATAATCCCAATGATTCATGCCTTTTGGTGTCCAAACTAGTGCAGTCCCTTCCCACCCTGGAAATTGTCAAAATAATGGTATATGACTCCAAGGCTAAGATATAAAAGACATGTGGCTTCCATCTTGCCCTCTCTCTTGGATCACCAGTTCTAACAGAAGCTGGCTATCACAATGTGAGATACAGAGAGGTCCACAAGGTGAATGGTAACTAAGGCCAGTGCAGATCTGCTAACCACATGAACAAGCCATCCCAGAAGCAGATCTTTCAGCCTTAGGCAAGCCATTAGAAGACGAAAGGGTTGACATTTTAACTACTTTATGAAAGACCCTGACCATACAGCTAAGCTGCTTCTGAATTTCTGACTCACAGAAACAACATTTATTCTTGCTTTAAGTTACTAAATTTTGGGGTAACTTGATATGTAGCAACAGATAACTAATACATATGTATATATCAAAGAACTTAAATGCCATTTAGGGTTTGTGTTCACAAGCCTATGACAGCATCACTAAGTCCCTTAGATGTATACCTAATAAGCCGTATAAAACAAGAATCAGATGAACAGTTGTTTTTCCATGAATGGTTTTGGTTCTAAGGCTTTTATATCAGACATTACAAAGGGAATTTGTACTTTCATTTTTTTTTTTTTTTAATTTTTAAAGAGATAGGGTCTTGCTATAATGCCCTAGCCTTGAATTCCTGGACTCAAGTGATCCTCCTATGTCTGTCTCCTGTGTAGCAGGGACTATAGGTAGGTGCTACTATGCTTGGTAAACCCAATATTTATTCCATGTAATTTCAGAGGTATAAACAAGGACTCGGGTAATGCCATAGTGAAGCCAAGGGTAGAACCTGCAGCTGTCAGGTTTCTAGCTGAGTCCATGAGGTTGAGATTTTTATCCTACATAAAATTTTATATGTAAAATTCTATATCTGGTACACATATACTTTTTTCTAGGATATGATTCATTCCCCACCCCCATCCCCAACCCCAGATTCACAGAGGTCTGTAAGTGTTGATAGTTGGGGAAACTGTCCCACCTAGAAGCCCAAGTCATAAACTCAAGAGTTCTTGCCTTGATTCCTCATTGCCTCTTCACTGCCCACCCACAATAAACATCACCAACTCCCATCCACTTTTCTTGCACCTAACGTGATCGATCAAACACGCAAATGGAGAGTGGAAGGTATAGTGAATGGAAGGTCTCACACTTAAAATTGTTGCTAAAGTTTTAAATAAAAAGAAAGTAGAAATGAAGGAAACATGTTGGGAGGACAGGACAGCGAACAAACATAGGAGGTGGGGTTCCAAAGGCTCTGCTATCATGAATCAGTATTACAGAACTGTGGGTTTAAAGATAAAGCTTTTTAATTTATAAAAATGATCATGTGGGCTGGGGCTGTAGCTCAGTGGTAGAGCCTTGCATGTGTGAGGCACTGGGTTTGATCCTCAGCACCACATAAATATAAATAAATAAATATATTGTGTTCATCTATAACTAAAAAAATATTTTTTGAAAAAAAAATGCTCATTGTATGGTCCAGTGGCAATGACAGAAATGTTCTATTTGCATTCTCCAATATGGTGGCTCCTAGCTACAACTGGCTACTTAAATTAAATAATAAAAATTAAAATTTAGTTCCTAATTTGCCCTAAGCATGTTTCAAATTCTCAAAAGCTACAAAAGTATTAAATATTATACTTTATAATAGAAAATTATAAAGTAATTTATAATTACTTTATAAATAATAGAAATATTAAAATAAATTAATATTTCTATTATTGGCATATTAGCAAGATAGAATATTTTAGCTAATCAAATTAGCTTTTTTGTGTTTACATGTACAAGTGTGTAAATACACTTGAGAACTTAAGTATACTTTGATTCCTTTATTTCCTTTATGTTAAGGGCTGTAAACAAGTCAAGATGGCGCCTGGCATTTTGCCAGAGGGAGTGGTTTGTGAAGTAACGCCAGCGAGCCATTAAGTGTGGAGATTCCTTATTGGTTGACTGCTGTATCTAGTTTATGTTAATTAAGATAAGCTGTGTGTAATATACCCCTCCTGTCCTACAATAAACGGCTCCCATTCCTGCTGTATTAATGTACACATATACTTTTTTCTAGGATATGATTCATTCCCCACCCCCGTTATTTTGCTGCAGCCGGACTGCGGCACCTTTATTATACTCTTCCCCAAACCAATCTTTCTTTTTTTTTTTTTTGAAATTTTTTAGTGTTTATTTTTTAGTTTTCGGAGGACACAACATCTTTGTTTGTATGTGGTGCTGAGGATCGAACCCGGGCCGCACGCATGCCAGGTGAGCACGCTACTGCTTGAGCCACATCCCCAGCCCCCAAACCAATCTTTCTGAAGCCGATTTTAAGTGTGTTTCCACTCACCAGACAAAAATGTTTAAAATGGTTAAAAATGTCACATGACAGGTCAGCTCCTCTAAAAGATAAAATTTTGATAGTTTGAGATGTATTGTTTATTATATGCAGCTAACTTAAGATGCTCCTATTCAAGCTGTTCCAAATAGAAATGCATCTATTGTAAAACCATGTTTCGGATATTAGTGTCATTCCTGATACAGAACAAATAAGACTATCATAAGAATCAAAGTATAGCCTAAGCTTACGTTTAATTGAAGTAATAAACTACACTAATGAGATCAAAGTTTTTCCTCTTCATAATCTCTACTATTATTTTGTTAATTTTGTGTATGATAATAAGGGAAAAGGAGAGGAAATTCACCTTAGGAATGCATCATCAACTCTTTTTCCTATTCCTAGGAAAGATATGGCACAAGATATCAAGCTAGCCTTTAGTCAGGAGTCAAATTCAGATGCCTGAAGCTCTAACCCTCCAAGATACACATTTTATAGATTGAGAAAACAAATAAAATACTTATTAGTAAAGTTCAAAGGACTTTCTCCAGGTAGCATGTGCTAGTGGAAATGGAGCTAAAAGAAACTTTCTTTATAGAATTTTCCTGGAAGGTAGGACATGAATGAGAATGAAATCTTTTTAATCTTTATTAGCAACATTGTAAAAATTGACTAAAAAGATTAAGACTGGACAGAAACTGCTTTATTTCAGACAATAGGAGATGGATTTTGACCATTACTGTTGAGTACTAAGAATTATAATGAAAGATTTTTTTTTAATTTCCTGCAACATAAATTCCCATAAGCAAATATGGTCTGATCTTTTTCAATGTGATAACTAAAAGAAAATGGCGTAAGCTTCTGCCACCAGTTTTTCTGTTTTTTTTTTTTTTAAAGGGGGGCACCAAATTCTGAGCCCCTATTTGTGTTACCTATTATGTTTCTAATTTCATGTAAAATAGCATCCAGCCATTCTCTGGAGGAATTCAATTCATTCAAGAATTAGGGATTTTCAAAATATTTGTAACGACAGTGATTCTCATGAAATTAGGCCCTGTTATTAGCTGGCTTATGGGACCAGCAGCACACTCCAATTCTAACTTTGTAGTCTAGACAAGAATCTAGTCACACCTGGAGCTAAAACTTGGTTAAATGTATTTTCATTATACCTTTAGCCCTTCCAAATGATTAAAACTTATACCAATCTATATTGTATTCTTAAAAATTTGCCTCCTCAGTATATTAATATCATTAACATTCAGGGGATAAAAAGAACTATAGTGAAATATCCTAAATAGCATTATATTGTACAAACTGTTTTCTGTTATAAGCATCTCATTTGATATATATTAACCAAGAAATTAATTAGATATTTATATCTTATATATAAAGTACATACATGAAGTATTTATGGAGTGCTTTTATCTTGTGCATTTTGGAACTAAAGCAGTATTTTATTCACTTTTACTCATTTGGTTGTGCCTTTTTGGATCTTTAAATGAAATGAAATGTTTATACTTATCCTATGAAATGAAACAGGGGTAATCATCTTTTTAGAAAACAGAATATATTTTTATAGAAGACACTTATATCCTCACCTGAGGCTGCTGTGGCATTTGTAGGGGTGGAAGCAGCTGCTTGAATTCGGGCATGAGGAGGAATAAGGATGGTAGCCAAAGGTGGATTACTTGACAGTTCTAGAGAAGATAAGACACAAATATTAGAGCCCACTCTTAAATGTATATGAAATTATTGTATTATTAACAATAAGATACCAGTCTAACAAAAAAAGAAGACATAATGAACCTATATCCATCTCAAACCATATCAATGAGCTAGTAATCAACTTACACAGTAAACTCCCCGAAACAGAGCTTATTCTATCATTACTCTTGTTATGATATACAAAAAGGTGCTATCTGCTAAAATTAAGATATGTCTGAGAACTAAAAGTTAGAGAGTAAACATATTAGTAAGATAAGTTTCCATCTTGCATTGACTTAAATATGCCATCCAACTCTGGTAGTACTTAACTACAGGAATTGAAAGTGAAGGTTTTATAACAAGGAATATAAGTGCAGTCTATTTTGTGTCTGTATGTATATGTACATGTACAAGTATATGTACAGGCTAACCCACCCAACTATCTAGATACTACTAAAAGCAGGATTTAAGAAACATCTATTTAAAATCTTATTGCTTTTTTAAAAAATATTTTTATCCAATTATATATATATATATATGCATATGTATATACAGAAAAAGAGAGAGATACACATATGTTGTGTGTGTGCGCGCGCGCACGAATGCATGCAGCACTAGGGATTAAACTCAGGTGTAGGTGTGCTGTAACACAGAGCTACCCCCCCGCCTTCTTTTCATTCAAAAATTCAATCTTTATTCACAAATATTTTTTGAGGGTATTTTTGTGTGCTAAACTCTTCTAGTGCTGGATTACAGATTTAGACAAGCAGACAAGGACCAGATGCCCCACTAGTATAGGAGCTGGATGGTTCACAACTTGAATATGCCATGTGGCAGCAGGTCATACAAGGTCAGGTGGTGACAGGCTTTGAGGAATACTGTGAGGCCAGGGTTGGGAAAGGTGGCCATTCCCATTTCTGAAAAGGCTGTTACAGAATATCTGCAGGGATACAGTGCTAAAGTTCTCAGGAGACTTCACAGGGTATGACTCAGTATGGCAGGAACCAATGCTTATTTTTTTTTTTTCCTTTTATTCCCAGATTTCCCCAGTCCTTTTTATTTTGAGACAGGGTCTAAGTTGCTGAGGCTGGCCTTGAACTTGCAATCATTCTCTCTCAACCTCCAGAGTACCTGTGATTATAGGAGTGCACAATGTGGTCATCTCAATTCTATATTTTTTAACTTAAAAAAAAAAAAAAAAAAAAAGACTGCTAGCTTTAAGTTGTGAAATAGGCTTTTTACCTGTATGTGATAAGGCTATTTCCATCCACTGCATAGATTAGCTTTCTTTAAAGAATCAAGTTCTGTACAGGTACCTTAAGAAATAATTATTTTAAGGGTTTGGAGATTTAGATCAGTGGCACAGTGCTTACCTCCTATACAAGGCCCTGGTTTTGACCATAGGAATTAAAAAAATAAAAATAAAAAGGATTGAACCTAATATTGTGGATCGGACATGTAATGGTGATGCGTGCTCTCTTTCTCTCTAATACACACACACACACACACTATATTTTTGAAGATCCTAAGCTATTTTACTTAAAGTCAGTCAAATTTCAACATACAATATTTTACTTAGGAAAACAAGCAAATTTTTGGTAACTGTAATGGCTTAATACCTTTCTGATTCTAGGCACATAAAAATATTAATGTAGTATGTAATAGTTATTCTTAATCAACCTGAAAGAAATTTAGATTTACCATCCCCATTAAAATTAAAATCTTCTAAAACAGACTTTTAAAAAATTCATCTATCCATCCACCTCCCTACCCACCACCCATTAATCTAATACTGAGCATAAAATAGTATGTTAGGTTGCAGAATACAGACAGAAAAAAGACAATCATCCTGTCTGGCAACGAAATGTACAATTGAACAAGCTGGCAAAAGAAAGGCATTCAACAACAGAAAAAAGAACAGTGGAGTAGACAAAGGGGGAATGAAAGTGAGGGGAAGAGGGACAGAATAGGGAAAGACAGTGGACTAAATCTAACCTAACTTCCCTATATACATATATGAATACACCAGAGTGATTCTCACCATCATGTACATTCTCAAGACACTAATTTTAAAAAACTACTATAATAGCAAAAAATCAGTAGAGTAAAGGAAAGGGAACAGGGAGGGGAAGGGGAAGTACTACGGGCTGAATTAGAACAAATATTTCATGTTTTTTATAATGATGTCAAAATAAATCCTATTGTCATGTATAACTAAAAGAACCAATTCAAAAAAAAGAAACTTGGTGAGACCCTGTCTCAAAAAGGGGATGGGGATGGGTATGTGGCACAGTGGTTAAGCATCCATGCATCCTTGGTGTTATGGTTTGGATGTGAGGTGTCCCCTAAAAGCTCACATGTGAGACAATGCAATAAAGTTCGGAGGAGAAATGATTGGGTTATCTTAGCCCCCGTAGGGTGTGGCTGGAGGAGGTAGGAATTAGGGTGTGGCTTTGGTGTATGTATTTGTATCTGGAAAGTAGAGACTTTCTCTACTTCTTGATCACCATGATGTGAGTTGCTTCCCTCTGCCACACACTCTGCTATGATGTTCAGCCTTATTTTGAGCCCTCTAAAACTGTGAGCCCTCAAACAAACTTTTCCTCCTTTATAATTGTTCTGATCAGATCCTTTAGTCAGAGCATCAAACAAACTGACTGAAATACCTGGGTTTAATCCCTGGTATAAACAAACAAACAGAAAAGATCTCTGACCATATGTCTAATATATAAGAGGAAACATGAAAAGGGAAAAGATTACCAGAGATTTTAATGCATGACAATGAAACAAACTACTGTCAAGATAATCTCCAAAATAAACTGGATATCGGTGATTAATGGTCACTTTCCTTATGGCTCACACTGTTATTTTCTCCTACTCATTTACATTCTCTTACCAGATCCTTACACCTGTCCTTCTGTGTATCTGCATGCCAGCTGAGAGCCATGATGGTTTTCTATCTTAGCATGGGGTAAGGGTATGTATAATGGTGTGTATACTGCCTTGGATAGGGAGAGATGGGTAGCCCATAAAGAGCAAAGAGAAGAAAATAAGAAGCTCTGGGATCTTGGGAGGCTTTGCTAAATCCAAAGACCTGGGAAAGAAGGATAGGAGATAGAGTATTTGTGAACTTTTTTGAGTCAAACACCCTAAAAGTTAATAGTTAAGTTCTGAAATTTTAATCACTGCTAGTTCTACATCTATCCAACTTCTATAATCCATTGTTCTTTTTCTCTTCCTTAATTATAAACATTCCTTAAAAGATCTACTGCTTCCATCTGTTGGTTATTTTCTACTTTAAAGAACTTGTTAACTGGCATAGCTTTTGCTTGTGTGAATGAGGAGGCCTTCTTGAACTTCTGCTACAGTCCTGTTCTTGTCACGAGTCTGTACCTTTTATGGTGAGAGATCACAGGCATTTCCATGGGACTGTCACAATTAGTCCAAAATAGCTTCATTTGTCTTTCACTCCCAACAATTACTACCTACTTCCAGGCAGTCTGTTTACTCATGGGAAAAAATAAGGAAACAGAGGCAGCAAGTGTGGATACAAACTGCAGCGAAACAACAAAAAACCAGTGGCATTTTGGAGGAGAGAAATGGCAAAGCAAAAAGTCCCTATCAGGATCAAGAAGAATATATATGTTTGAAGCAGAGAAGGAGTGTGAAGAAATTGAAACTGAAAAGTATGCTACTATTTGCTAAGCATGGATGCCAAGCTTGAGAGTAGGGAGAAAATGAAGGGAACAAGGAGGTTCAAGATATGAAAGCAGGGTTAACTTTGGAGAACTGAGAATTCAGAAACTAAAAGACAGGCGGGGTCTGAGCAGACTAACCAGTACCTTAGAGACATGGTTAAAAACAAAAACAGTAATAGGTTTCAAAAGACTAGAAAAGTTAATGCATGATAAGAATTTCTTCAATCAACTGGAGACACCAGAAAAATAAGTCATCAAAAAACCAGCATATGCAAGGCCCTTAAATCTTTCATATTTAATGACAAAGAGAGAAAGGAGTGTGTCAAAGATCATAAATTCCAAGGTCTGGAAAAGTCAGACAGGTTTGATATTCTCTTGATGCTCAATCCTCAGCATCAGAAAAAATAAACAAAACAAAAAATAATCCTGCTAACATTTTGAACTCTGGAGAATCAGTCTAAGGCTTTCCTGTACTTATTTATATCATTAATTTATGTATCTCTAATATGTTCTACATTGGAGGCTTTAATTTCTCATTTTTTTCTTTGTCTTTATGGAGTCAATTCATTTTTATAATAAAAAATTTGGAGATAAAGCTTAAATATTCTTCAATCCAACTATATAATGACGAATGATGATGACGATTTTTAAATGAGAAAACTCAGGCAGAGATAGTCTTTGGCTAAGGTCTACAACTAACAACAACTATTCTCTAGTAACTAGTTAGAGGACACTAGACATTAATGATTTACTCTTTTCACATGCAAAGCTGCACTTCATTATTGCCTTGGTATAATGTACACCACCAGTAATCTGGTTCTTCCTGGAACTCTATAAAACTCTATAAAACTACATAAAGAACTTTTAGTCAATGTATTAATTTTCTTGAGTGTTCCTATACCATTCCACATTCTTCTTAGTAGTATGTCTGAAACAGTACAGCAGACCAAATGACCTCAGAAAAAATTACAGTAATTCTCAAATAAAATTGACAGTTCCTAGTCTAAAATCCTTAAATTGAATATAGTTGAATATAGTCAACACTATCTGTCCTTACTACTACAGTTGCCTTTCTCTTAGCCTATTCATAAATTTTCTCAAGCTCTCCTGTACTGTATATACTGGACTCATATTTCAATAACTAGAAGAATACAGCCTGATTATCTAGAAATTTTATGCTAGATTATTTATAAATTAAAGAATAAGTCAGATGTCAATTCTTTTGCTGTGTCCTATATGTAAAGAGTTTTTATCCCGTCTAAATTTATTGTTGCTATTATAAATTATATGTCTAAAGACCAAAATGCCTCATCTCTGGGGTCATAGTAATTTAAGAATAATATCAGAAGATACTTCATTACCTCAGGTCAATGAGAAACTGTGTTCACTTTAGACAT
Organism: Marmota marmota marmota; assembly: GCF_001458135.2. Lineage (NCBI taxonomy): Eukaryota > Metazoa > Chordata > Mammalia > Rodentia > Sciuridae > Marmota > Marmota marmota. Next base: position 339,180 of record NW_025999968.1, on the reverse strand, counting down.
GTTTGAGGGTAAAACAAGTTAGAAGAAAATGCTCAGGATATAGAAAGGCAGATAAGCAGATGAGCTGACCATAATTATGTCTATCGATACTTCATAGCAGAAACATAGTTTAAAACCCACTGTTGCAAAAATGATAAAACCTTCTAATTATCATAAATAATGAATTATTATAATATTTATAAGTAAGCAGTCTATTGGTTTCAAATGAAAGAAAAAATTTTTGATGAGCTGGGCTTTTTGAACACTTATTTTTATTGCTCACTACCATTTCTAATTCCGTTTTCATCAGCTCCTATTTTTGTAACATATTACTACACACTTTTAAAAAATCTCTTTCTCTTTTCATTTTTGTTGCTTTCAACCTTTTAGTCTTTTAAAAACTTGTTTTCTAGAATCCTTTTCCTATTTTATCACCTGACTTCTTAATTTTTAGATATTCTTGCCTCTCTACCTTAAAACATTCAGTTTGCCTCTACCTGTTGCCCTGTGGCTGCCCCAAATATCCTATTTTAACTCTCGAGTTCTTCTGAATTCCTAAATCACTGCTTTTTCCTGTCTATAGTCAGTCTGCCATCATTCCACCTTATTTCCCTAGAAAACTATCATTCTCTCACATAACCCAGCTTTTTAAAATGGAGATGGGTAGATTCTTCAAATTAAGTCATTCTAATGTGAATGGTTGATAATCCTTACCCACCCCAAGCCCCAACCCTATCCTGTCCTATAACTTCATGAGGACAAATACTTGCTAAAATTCTTTCAATTGTTAAAACTGTACAAATTATGTAAAAAAAAAAATTGGGACTACAGATGCGTGTTGGTGGAATTAGGGGCAAACTCCACTTTAAACATAAAACAACTTACTTCCTAATATATTCCAGCCTTGGAACAGACAATAATACTGATCCCTATTGAATTTTCCTGATTCCATCTGCTTCCTGGAATTGATTCGGCTATGTCCAACCTTTCATATTTAATGACAAAGAGAGAAAGGAGTGTGTCAAAGGTCTGGAAAAATCAGACAGGTCTGATATTCTCTTGAAGTATGGATTCGGGCAGTCAGAAGGATCTGAAAGTTTCCTGTCCCATATTTGTTCATCTCTCTCCTTCCTCTAGCTATCTCTTGTGATTATATGAATGTACTACTAATTACTGTTTATGGTTAATTTTCATGATACTGTAATAAACAGCAAAGTGAAGTTAAATTCTGGTGTAAGTTTTACTTTAATTAAAATAACACTGTATTTTACTCAAGTGTTTAATATTTCTTATTTGGTTTATATGGCAGATTTACTTTACCAATTAAAACAATAACAATAACAACCAGAGACAGCATTAGAAATGCCCAATAAATACTGGTTGTATAAATTAATAAACTCTGTGTTTACTTGAAGTGCCACGTATCAAATATTCTAACATTCACTGAGCACCTACTGTATATGTATCAGGGATTATCTTTGTTTTATTTGGGGTAAGAGTGCAAATGAAAATCCTCACTACTTACTCCCAACAAGGATTCTTTGAATTCTCCCTAGCTATATAATCAAGTGGGGATTCATTCTCCTTTTTCAATCTCTTGCATTACAAATTTACAATTTCTGATCATTCTTTAATTATTATCCATTAGTCTTTAAAGTTTCATCTGCACAAGTTACATCTTTGCTTTAGAAAACAAGATCACCATTTGGAAACACTGCTTCAAAATGAGAATATACAGTATCAAGTAGAATGCCATCAAATAATCTCTCTTCCCTGGATGGTTATGTCCTTATATGGAAGGAGTGTTTAAGAACAATAATGATTTAGAAGTTTAGAGAAAAAACAGTGATAACAGCTCAGATTCAGAATGGCTGCTAAACCAGGGCATTTTAACACTTAAAAACGAAACAAAAAAAGAGGAGGGGATTATTTTAAAATACTGATACTTCCAACTTAATATATCTTTAATCTGATGAAAAATGATTCTCAGGATATATTTATAAGGTTCACTACAAAGACTCATGTTCATCTTTTTTCACCGATATTCAGAAAGTCACATAATACTTTGAAAGCCACAGACAGTATGTGTTTATACATATTACATCCAAATATATATGTACTCTTCTAAATCAGAAAAACATATACACACTTAGAGACATTTTTATTTGCTCTCAACCTTTTACTGTCTTTTAAAAACTTGTTTTCTAGAATCCTTTTTCTATTTCATCACCTGATTTCTTAATTTTTAGATATTCTTGTCTCTCTACCTTAAAACATTCAGTCTGCCTGGGTCTACCTGTTGCCCTGTGGCTGCCCCAATCCTATTTTAACTCTATTTTAGTTCTCCTGAATTCCTAAATCACTGCTTTTTTTTCTGTCTATAGTCAGTCTGCCCCCATTCCCTCTTATTTCCCCACAAAACTATCATTCTCTCACATAACCCAGCTTTTTTAAATGGGAGATGAGTAGATTCTTCAAATTAAATCATTCTAATTTGTCTATGGGCAAATATTACATTTTAAAATACCAAAATAAAATAATACTCATTCTTTTTAAAAACTTCTATAAATATTAGACATGTATGGATAGTTTGAACTAATTTAGACTTCTTGAAATTAAGCTTTTTCTTTATTTTAAAAAGCACTTATCAAGTCCTGGTCCATTATATTGCAATAATCTTAGGACAATAATGAGATACCACTTCACATTCACCAGGATGGCTATTTAAAAAGAAAGGAACTAGGAAGGATGGACGGAAGGTAGGTAGGAAGGTGACAAGTGTAAAATTAGAACTCGTGTACACTATTAGTAGAGATGTAAAATGCGCAGCCTTAGGAAAATAATTTGGTGGTTCCTCAAAAAGTTAAACAGAATTATCATGTGATTTAGTAGTACCCAAAGAATGAAAAACAAATATTCAAACAAATATTTGTACATGAATGTTCACAGCAGCACTCCTCACAATAGCCAACCCAAATGTTTGTAAGTCAAGAATGAATAAGCAAAATGTGACGTATCTGCATGATGGAATATTAATCAGCCACAAAAAGGAATGAAGCACTAATATATGCTATGTGGATGAACTCTGAAAACAACAAGAAAAAGAAGGCAGACATAAAAGACCTATATTTTATGACTTCACTTAGATAAAATATCCAAAATAGGAAGATTCAGAGACAGAAAACAAATTGTTCCTAGGGGATGGGAGAGGGGTTAATGGGGAGTGACCATTTAACAGGGGCAGGGTTTTCTTTAGATGCAATGAAAGTGTTCTGGAACTCGATAAAGCTGGTAGTTGCACAACATTGTGGATGTATTAAATAACACTGAGTTGTTTACTTCTTAAAAAAAATTCTTAACTTTACATGAATTTTATTTCAGTTTTTAAAAAAGCTTAAGAAACTCACAGAATTTGTTTTAAAATTTTTATTTTCTTTAGTAATAATAAATCTATTTACCATAAATATCATGTAGTATTTGAGGTTTAACCAAGTTATTCACCTGACAAGGGGCTTTCTTGATTATCAAGGGTACATATATATTTGGATGTAATCTGTATAAACACATACTGTCTGTGGCTTTCAAAGTATTTTACATGACTTTCTGAATATCAGTGAAAAAAAAATTTACATGAGTCTTTGTAGTGAACCTTATAAATATATCCTGAGAATCATTTTTCTAATAACTAATCTTTGGAAAGACTAGTACTTTCCAAAGTACTCTTTGGAAGGACAGTGTGAAAAAACCTCAACCAATAAGGGTTTGTGAAATTTTAATGTCGCTTGACAAAAATGATCAGAAAAAGAAGGAACTTAACACTAACTTAGTAGTTCCTAAGGTTGATACTCCACAGTTGCAAGTGCAGATGTCATTCTATCCAAGCCTTTAGAGATCACTTTGAAAAGCAATCCAGAACAGTTATATTGTGTAGATAATAAACATATACCTATAGAACAAAATAAAACCTGCAAATGGGTACTCAGATTTTCCAATGGTGTCCTTCTATAGACTTAAAAAATGCTTAATATAAAAAAGTTCAGGTGACTTAACCTAAGAAATTAGATGGTTCACAAAATAGCTCTATTTGATTACAAATACAAAGATGTAAAAGACATGTAAAAAAATTTGAATGAAATTGTTTTATAAAAGTTGAGATGTTAAAAAAAGCAAAATTCCTTATGTAATATATGATTTTAATATATTCAAGTTATCAAATCTGTTTGGGATTTTGGGAAATGAGAGATTATCTTGGATTCAAGAATTATCAAGCCAGGCATGGTGGATGCTCTGGTAATCCCAGTGATTCAAGAGGCTGAAGCAGGAGGATTGTAAGTTTGAGGCCAGCCTCAGCAACTTAAGGAGGCCCTAAGCAAATCAGCAAGACCCTGTCTCAAAAAATAAAAAGGACTGAGAATGTGGCTCAGCGATTAAGTACCACTGGGTTTAGTCCTTGGTACGGAAAAAAAAAAAAAAAAAGAAAGAAAGAAAGAAAGAAAAGATTTATCATTTATCAATATGTGTGTTAGAAAAGAAATTTTGAAAAGAACTATATTATAAATATTAAACGGTAGCTCCCATTTACTAATATTCTTCTTAAAACAGATAATCAGAACCCTAAATTCCAAATGGTTTCTGATCAGCTAACATTCTTTTTTTTTTTTTTAAAGTTAAGACTATATCAGCATTGCTAGTGTTACAAAATATTGATAGTTTAAGTTTACAGTGTGCTTTACTATCTACTGGAATCTTCAATATCTACCACTTACGCCACACAACCTTCCACATTCAATTTTAGAAAAGTTTAGATATGTGGAAAATACATTCACCTTCGAATAAAGGAAGTTTCTCATTCGTGGTCACACAAAGTTCTCTATGTCCATTCTATATTTTTTTAGCCTAAGCTTACTGCTCAGTAATCAAGATACACATCACCCATTTCTTGTTTTATCTCCCTGGAATAAAAAACTTTATGCTCAGTTTAAGAAGAAAATCACATTAGCAGAAGCAATGTGACTGACTGACTGAATGAATGAATGAATGATTTGGGGGTCTTAATCAGAGAGAAAGAAAAAGTGAACATACAAATGTAGAAATGATGAAGAAATGACTATCCCTAAGTTTTTTAGAAATGAATGCACAAACTCAGTTTTCCTTTCAATGTTTTCTTGGCAGCAGTAGTGGGTACCAAGTCACAAAGGAGATGGAAATTTCTCTGTCTATATCTCTCATATAAGTTCTTAGAAAGGGGTTACAGGACTCCAATTCTCCCCTTATTTATAAAAATACAGCCACCAATTTATTTCTAGGTTTTAAAAACTTGATGCTGATACTTAGGAAGCAAAAATGCTAATTATATATTAATCTTATTAGTGATAAATCTCACCCAATGAAATGTCTATAAACTTCTCATGTGCCAAAATTAAATGTAATCTGCTACAAATGAAAGAAAGTATCCTTATTTCAAAAATTTTATCTGTCACTATTTTGTTCAAGGCCATACAAAAATTGGGCTAATAAATTATAGGGTGCTTCATACCTCCATAAATGCTTACTAATATATCTACTGTTGTTCTCCACAGATTTTCATTAACAGAGTCTCATTCCATATCCAGTGTGCACCTTTCCCAGAAATGGTTAAGAGTTTAGTGTTTGGAATTACCTTGGGTGGTGAAGTTGAAGAGTGCAGGTGTGTCTCGCCCATTTGGTAGTTTGACATTTGGGTCCCTCAGTTCATCAAAAAATGAATGTGCACAAGCTTCCAGTGGTGTCAATCGGGCAGTTGGTGTATACTCCAGCAGACGGCTACACAATGCAATTGCCTCCGGTGGAGTTCGGGGTCGGAAGACCTGCAGTACAAAAAGAGGAAAGAACAATTAATATTTTATTATTAAAAACCTAAGCAAATAGCTCTCTGAGTAATGAGTTAATTCCCACCTGTACAAAAACATGGTTGCATTTGGGAAAGGAACCTTGTAGGATAAAAAAAGTTAACTGCATATGATTCGCCACACTAGGGTAAACTGCTAATTTTAAAGACTATGTGAGAAAAGCTCAGAGAAAAATCTACATAAGCTAAACATAAAGCAATATAATTAAACATGCATATAAAATATATCAGGCACATGGGAAAGGCTGAGTTTTGGAGGCAAGCACAACAAAAAGAGCATTAAAAAAAATCTTCAAAGTTTTGACTACTGTGGCAGTAAATAAAAGATTGCCTCTCTGGTGTCAACAACTGTTGATAATGGATGGCACTATTCAAATTAAGAAATCAATAATTTTTCTAAAAAGAAAGAAAAGCTGTTATTCTAAGTCTTCTAATGCTAATAATTGGTATTATTTTCTCAATATACAAAGCCTATCATTTACTTTGACAAAATGTTTGATGTTTTCTTCAAGTAACTGTTATCATGAATGTGGCCAGATCACTCTCATTTGAATTAATTTGAATGAATATTCTAGGGCTTTTTTCAGGAGTTGATACTGTCTTTTTCATTAAAAGCTACCAAAAAAAAAAAAAAAAAAAAAAAGTCACAGAAATAGGAATCTAAAGGCTATATTGAAATAAAATGTAATTAACTTGATTAAAAGAAGAGAGAGCTTTCTACTCATCAATGTCTTAAAATGAATCAAACCATAAAATTATGAAAATATATTTCAACCTAAAGTATGGCCAGTTAAAGGGTAAAGAAGGAGTAGAAATAAACAGAAATGAAATTAAATGTCCAAAAGCCTCTGAAATCAAATAAAAATGAAACATACAACTTTTGATAGAAAGAACATACAACCAAAATAAAAGTTATGGTGCAGAAATATAAAGAAAAACAGACATGCATAAATGGAGGGCAATAGACCCATAAATGAGGAAAGGACATGCAGAGGTGATAGGGCATAAGGCATGAAGGACTCTGGGAGGCTAAGATTTCCTAATGAGAATGGTTCATATAACATCTGGATGTTCACTTAGGCCAAATGTAGGAGAATTAGTTACAACCAGAGTTCTTTAAATATTTAAAAGAATAAGAATACTTTCTACAAAACTACTGAAAACTGGTTGTTGTTGGGTTTCTTTCTTTCTTTTTTTTCCTTTCTCTTGTTTTTGCTTTTGTTTTTACATAGTTTGTTACTGAAAGATTATTTTCCATGGGAATTGAGAGATTGAGTTGATAGGATCTTAGAAATTAATTCAGATCTTTAAAGGTCTTAGTCAATATTGGCTATGATAGAAAGCCCTTTGTATGGTCCAAAACAGACTCGTCTTTATTTCTGAGAATTTTGATTGTCTCCATCAAAGAAACCTTAAAGCGATCGTATTATTTAAAATGTTTAGATCTTCCACTATTATTTGCCATTTTCCCCTCTCTTGCTTTAAGAGAGACGAATATGACAATAATCAAATCCAGAACGCAAAATAAAAATGGTCAGAGGAAAAACTCAGAAAATTTATCATAAAAATATTAAACACTACTGACATATTTTATTCCTGAGGGCAGACTGAATCTACTTGACAGTATACAGATTAGTTTGCTAGCTAATCCAAAATGCTTCGGTACCAATAATAGTGTCATATAACTAGAATTAAATACAGTAACAAAAACTAAATATCTCTAAACTTCAACTATAGGGAACCTAGGTGGTGAGTTATATAAAATAAAAAATTCATATTTTAATAACAAACTCCTGTTTATTATCTTTATCTTGTTAAAGGTATGAATAAACCAGTACTGTAAGCTTATTTCTGATTATGTTTAAAAAGCCCCTAGCCCCTGGTATTTTACTGGCTTTGAGTGATTACCCATTTTGGTTCGAAGACATATATTAGCTTATGTTGTCAGAAATCCTAACTAATGGAGTTAAAGAGCTAAAAATAATACAGATAAGAAGTAATTCCAAGAACCTACATTAAAATCAAGATTCAACCTTTCTTTTTTTTTAAAAAAAATATCTTCTGTACTTTAAATCCTTTGAGAGATTTTTCATAAGAAGAACCCTGGTTCAGTACTCTGTGGATAAAGGTTAGTGGGAAATTATGTGGGGTCAAAACCCAGTATCTTTCAGAGTTTAGATTTCTGACCATAATATAGGATGTGATAGCATGCAATTTTCAAAAATTACTGTACAAATTAGAAACTAGCTCTTCTGAATTTCCTTTGTGTCTAAAGTAAAGGAAACCAGTAACTACTAAAATTTGGCTTTTAATAAATAAGTTTCAACTGCTATATCATTTCTTACTCACTGAAATAGCTCAATACTTAAAAACCTTTGGTTTCATGAATCTTCATCAATGTTTATTCTTACAAGAATAATAATTTTAAAACCTTACAATTTCTGTCAATGGTTCACCTAGGAGACTGACAATCTAAAAATGTAACAAGAAAATCTATACCATACAATGAATAAAAAACAAAAATCATAGCTTCCTACATTTTTACTAGCACATTTCAAGAATAAACAATTGTTTAGCCTTTCAAAAAATGCACCCCCCCCACCCAAGTTTTATAGACCTGCCCTGTAAATTTTTTTGGGAAAAAAAATAAAGTACATACCCGCACTCCTGAGGTGAAATGTCCTGTTCCTGACGAATCCTAAAGATGATAATGCAGTGAAATAATCCAAACAGGGAAGTCAATCCAAAAGAGAATAGTCCAGCAAGGAAAAATATATCCAATGTTATAAGAAATCCATGGTGTAGGGGGACACAGAAAATGTTTATACAGTTATAAACTTTAAACATTAGTCTCCACAGTAGCAAGTCCAAATTTTAAAAATTATTTCACCACAGTGTATGCAAAAAATTTTTTTGATTGTGCAATGGTGAGGCACAGTAAAGAAACATTTAAATTTTATTTTATCATGTTCCAATGCCAGTGTGTTTATTAAAAAAATACAAAACCAAAAAAAGTTAAAATCAAAATGAAATCTAGAAGTAAAGTTCCCAAAGTAAAGTGGTCTTCTACGACCTGGATTTATCATCCATAGACGTGGCTGGGAGGGGGCATATTAGCCTGCTTTTAAAGATATATGTTCCCAATATACTAATTTTTCTCAATTAATGTGTCCCAGTTACACAGTATAAACATTTTTTTGCTAAGTTATTAGTTACAAGAGAAATGTATTAAATATATTTAATTTATATTACTATAGATTTCAAGCCAGATATTTTCAATTTGTGTGAGCTAAGAAGGATCAGGCCACCGCGGATTATTCTCCAGTTTTGGATTGACTTCCCTGCTAAAAGATGTTATTTGCTGACAGTCTCATTATTTTAGGATTCTTCAGGAAATTGACATATCATCTCAGGAGTGCGGGTATAAACTTACTTTGTGTATTGTGGGCTCTACCCCCTCATACCCTTGCACCCATTACTTAAGAAAAATAAATAGAGAGCATTTCTTTCCTTTTTGGAAAAACTTACTGAAAAAAAAAATCCTAAATCTTTGAGCACTACAAATTCAACAACAGTTCCATCTGCAAATATGCCCAATTCACCCACCAAAAGCTAAACAAAAATGTATACAATAAACAATACAACTAAGGGACAGTCACAGTTACAGGTGACATGCATAGTAATGTACACCAACACCTAGGCACAACGGAGCCAAATATATAAGGGAGGTAGCAGGGTCTATTATGTCTAGGCATTGAGAACAAACAAACAAACAAAAAAAGGGCAGAACTCACCAGTAGCTGTGAACACCCTTGGCTATTCTAAGAGAATGTAACATTCTTTTAGGATAGTTTCCAGTGGGGGAATTAAATATTTTGCAAAATAAATAATCCGCGGATTACTTTTAGTCTGCAGACTAAAATTTAGTACATGGATTAAAATCCAGCCCATCAGAATAAAAAAATCTCAAAACAACCACGTGGACAAAAATAGAAAACCATATTAAAAAAACTGATAGCACAAAGTAAAACTGAACTGGGCCAACTAATAATTAGTGCGCAGACTAAATATGGCCAGCCAAGTATGCAGCAAGGCCATGGAGACCCCAAAACACCCCTTTAAAAACTAACAACAAAAGTAGTAAAATGAAATAAAACAAAGCAAAAACAAAAGGGAGGGGAGTAAGGGGGGAAGAAAAGGAAAGAAAGCAAAAATAAAGAAAAGAGGAAAAATTCAAAAGAACTAAACAAACCACTGACATGAACTTTTAAAGTGATTCAAATACTACCTCACCTATGCAGCAACATATTAAATTGAAATAAATATCAACTCTCATCACAATTACTAGTCCACAGAAGAACCTAACAGAAAAAAAGTTTTTTTCAAAAAGGAAGTCTCTGTGGTATTGATCAAATGCAAACAAATCCTTAAATAAAGAATTATTCAAAATAAATTTGCATTTGGAAAACTCAAAAATGACAGAGGCAATTTTTTCTCTATATGTTTTTTAGGACATACTTTGGCCATCGAAGTTCAACCTACAGCTAATCGTTACAACTGAATCAAAAGCCCTTTAAAATGGACATTTATAAACAATCATATGCAACCATATCAAGGCCCCATCATGGCATCAGCTTTTACCAACTCTTGTACTATGCAGCCAATCAGAGCAACATAAAAATGTCTACTTTTTATGGTTATGGACAGTAACAATTAATTTCATAGAATATAGACAAGTACTATGACTGTTCCACACAGCTTCTTCTCACTTTTCTGGTCATACACAAAATTTAAAAACTCCTAATTTTGAAAACTGATAAAAATATTCCTAAAGAGCAATTCCAATATTGGCTATCAAGTAATCTATTAATCATCTAAAATTATTTGTAATTTGTAACCCTAAATATAGGATTAGAAGTGAAACAATATATGGATCTGTTGAATGACTGTATATGTTAATTAAGTATGAAAATTAAGTCTACCTAAGTGTTTTTATGTAAAACATAATTCAATAATTAATCTGTCTACACTATTTTTAGAAACATTCTTTGGTGGTATTTTACATGGTTTTATAATTGGTCTAATGATGCAATGACATACGAGGTAATTCATTTTAATACTATCAGAAATGATTACCAGCAGCTATGGAAAACTAACTTTCAGAGAGTCCATTAGTCAACTTTAAATACTATGTATTTAACAGGGTAGAAACACACTCAACATAGCTCAAGCCTACTGAACAAATATGTTTTTCTAACCTTTGAAGATATCAGTTCCTAAATTAAGGTGAAGAAGGTTGAACTTAAGAAATCTGAAGAATCCTTTCATTACATCACAACAGTTAGTGTTCAGTGAATTTTAGCTGTGTAATTAAAAGGATGAATTTTTTCCTGAGCTCCATTACACACAAGAAAAGGTACATGTAGACATCAGCATTTAACTATGCAATGTAATTTCTTTCTCTAATGTAATCTACTGACGAAACGGTACAATAGTACACCAAAGAGTGATTTCCCAAATGTCCACTTAAATAATTTTAATCTTTCATTCTTCACAAAAGTGTTATTACAGTCAGACTGGCCTTTCCAAAAATACAGGAATATTTTCTTTTCATCCATACACCCCCCCCCAATCTTAAGAGATATTCACCCAGGCTATGATAATTCCTAACTTTTTCCATACCTAAGGCAAATCCTAATTCTCCTTCAATAGCTCACTCTTCTATCATTGATAAGGAGACTTCTCTTTTCCCTCTATCACCTTTATTAAAGGTCTGCTGTATAACAACTACAGTATATGAAACACCTGTGAACATTTACAGTACATAATCAAGTATATGGTTACATAGTATTTTATGTCCTTCAGTACTTGCTTCAACTAAACTTTTCAACTGGACTATGTTTTACTTCTTTTGCATCCTTTATGGTTCCCAGCACATCACTGGTTACATAGAACACACAGGAATTAAAGAATAAACAATTAAAAAAAATAGATTTTTGCCTTCTTTTTCAACCTACTCCCAATCCCATGCTCTGTCCCCCACAAGCAGTCTTTAAATTAATGTCTTGGTATTTTTACTTTTTTACATTATTCCTCTCACATGTAGATTAGCCACTCTAGGAGATAGATTTTAATGTATATGGTTTCCTGAAAAGAAATGGGAATTTTTAGCCAGGATAAACTGAAAAGTGAGGAAGTCTATTAACACAGGAAAATATTAAAAGGGGAGAGAAGTGATTATTCTAGCACTAATAAAGATACAATTTTAGTAGAGAACATACTTCATGCACTCATGAGACAGGTGATAATGGATTCATACAGTGTTTAGGGCAGAGGGGGTTTAAGTAATAATTTGAGAAATAATTTAAAATGTGATTTACCAAAACAACGTAGTTGGATCTGAGGATCCAACAGAAATTCCCAACATGGTTTATATTTTCTTGGATACTTGTGAATGAAATGAGTAAGACACACACACACACACACACACACACACAGAAGATAAAGCAATTTTTGTTTTGCACTTTGCAGTCCTCTCTGAAGGCATTTTGCATAATGGTTGAAACAGATAAGTTTTTAAGTTCTTAAAAATTTTGTAATGAAAAGGCAAGGAGAAAAAAAAGTAAGACTATGAAGAAAATCTAAAAAAAAATGTAATGGCTCTTTTTTGTTTGTTTAGCTCTAAGCATAGATAACCAATAACTTGTTTAGTCTAAAATGATCAAATGATTCTTTTGATAGCTGAAGACCTCAGAACTCAATTACCTGCTTACTTTGTTGGAAATACTAGCATCCACACTGTCAACAGTGTTCTAAGAAATCAAGTATGCAAGGATTGTTTATGGGGATAACGCTTTTGGGGATACTTACCCAATGACTTATATTGTCCATAAAACCTATGGCAGGTTTGACACTTAACCACTGAGTATTAAGCTATCATATATGCCCCACATTTGGCAACAAACATTTTAAAGTAATTCACTTCCGTATTATCATTATAAAACAAATTAGCAACTGCTGTAATACATATGTGGTATGACTTGGTAAGTTGCCTCAGGAGTTACATGGTAGGAATAATCATGGAGAACTTAGACAAGCAAATATTTCATGGGAGAAGTGAGACTTGAGATCTTGAGGAAGGTTAAGACTTCGTAAGCAGAGGGGAAAAAAAAGAACATTCTAAAAGGTGATGTTGGGTGGGGGTGGTACCAACAAGAGGTAGAAATGAATGTGGTTTCTCTAGGGAACAATTAGGATTTTGGTTAGACTGGAAAATTCAGCATGACTGCATGGCCCCTTCAAAGTAGGCTACCGGCTGAACAAGACTCCCATATGTACGTAACATATTAAGTAGCACTAAATATAACTGTTAAAGAGATCAGAGCCCTTGGGATTCTAATCTACTTCCTCTACAAACCAGTTATGTCATTTATGACTTCTATTATTCTGAAAGAATATTCATTTATCTGTCACTTTACTGACCTCATAAAATTATTTACTACCAGAACAAAATGAAATTTTTTGTCTCCAGAATTTAAACAAAAAGGCAGCAGAATCAAGTACTCAAAAGGGGGAGGGGGGTAATAGTTGATACATATCTACATGATAGTAGATATATATATAATCTTTTTAGAAATCCCTATCTGCTATAACTAGACACTAAATTTTTAAGTTTTTTAAAAATTAGTGCATTGTGAATATATATAAAGGTAAAATTAACTGTGTTATATTTATTCATATATGTCCATAGGAAAGTCTGATCAGATTCATTCCACCACTTTAAATTCATTGTCTTATAACATGCATTTACAGATAGAAGAAGTTGGAGAATCTGGGAGACTAGGTTCGAGCAACTAGATAATTCAGGAAAGGCTAGGAGCAGGACAAGAACAGTCTCCTATTTTTCTGGAAAGAAAAAGTAGAAAAGATCAAGAACTGTTACAGAGTAATCTGTTATCCAAACTGGGTTACTTTTGAGAATAAAGGGATATCAATTAATAACTACATTGGATAGGCAAAAATCAGGACACAGATCACCAATTGTCATTTTATGTATTATATGCCAAATGTCCTTAAAGGCTTTGAGAAATCAGAAAGAATTTAAAATAGGAAGGACTATGAGTCTAACATATACTATTAGGAAAGCTAACACTGACAGCAACAAGGAGAATGGATTAAAATGATGTAAAACTGAAGGAAGGCAATCAGGAAGTAATAGGTTGTTTTATAATTCTATGATATGGCAATGGTATAAACTAAAGTCAGGCCAGTGGAAACAGAATAAGAGGACAAATAAGAGAACTATAATGGAGGTAGAATGTTCACATTTATTCATAATTAAAATAACCCTTATAAGCATATTATAGTTTTATTTTCAAAAGAATCACAAGACATGGCAGATAATCACTGTCTTACCAAAAAAAAAAAAAAAAAAAAAGTAGACAGAAACATAGAAGCAGCAGTCTTTCAACTAGATCCTCAGTTCCTAATAGCCTGTCATCTATCCATTCCTCCCTGTACTAAATGCAGAAATTAAGCTTCTTCTCTTTCTCCAACCAATCTCAACCTACTTTTGTAGCACTTATTTTTGCTTTTAATCTCATTTTTCTTTTTTGAAGTACAATATATACCAATGCAGAGGACTTTATTTTCCCACCTTCCAGTAATGGTTCCTATTTAAAACATAGCACCTATTTCCTTTCCTACTTAATCCACAAGTACTTTAATGAATTAGGTTGCACTTGCTATTATGTAATAGTCAAGGGCAACTTAATGGCTTTTTAAATCCTCAAGATACCTGCCACACAACATGCTCGGATTATCTCAGTGTTTTTGTTTTTCCTCTATAACTTTCCTATATACTTGTATTCCCTTATCTAACTTTTTCCATGGAACACAGTTTTACCATTAATTTTATTTTTGCCCATGTTTTTGAGAATACCAGCTACCAGTCCTAGTGATTTAGCTATAATACAATGCAGCCCAGGAAACCAGGGTTCCCATGCCCAAAGCTTCAGGAAATGGGATTGAAGTGGATTCTAACGGAAGACAGCAATAAAGAAAAGGCAATTCTTGTTTCCAGACTCCAAGGGTAGACTCTCTTCTTTAAACAACATTATGCATGCTTTTAAAATGATACCACTGGCTGCCTAGCATAACACAGCATTTCTTAAATTGCTGTTCAGTATTATAATTGGGGGAAATAAAGAGAGAGGGGCTAAGTTTTCCCTTGGTGTCTTAAGTTTTGTGTTTTCATTTTAATCATAATCTTTTTTTTTTTTAATCACATCTTCTGATCATCTAGCTGACAGTAGAACCATGGAGTTTCTCGCACCACCCAAGTTTGTGTGTACCAATGAGAAATTAACACCAATCTGCTTATTATACAATGCATTTATATAAAGTGAAAACAAAATTATGTCAAAGAATACTACGTGAATGAAGGGTTCACAATAATTTTAACAGACGGAAAAGAGAGGAGAATTAAGTTATTATTCTACACATTGAACAGGAATGGAAATCTAAGTAAAAGGGCTTTATAATTCAAGGTTGAGAAACATTAGGGATGTTATAGAAATAGCCAGGAATCTGGGAAAGCAGAGGAAAGTTAAAACCATAAAAATTTACCACAGCTCTTCTGTTGGCTATATTTTAATTATAATAAATCAATGCTTTTGTACCACTCTGGCTAATTGTTCTACTGGAGAGAAATAATCCAGGGTAAAAATGTAGAAAATGACACACACTAATGTTGGTGGCAGTGTTAATTAAAAAATAAATAAATAAGGACAGGGACTGTTAAGTAAGATTCTATGACCTCAATTTCAGCACTACATCTGTTGGTTATACACTGAGGATAACATGTGATAAATACTTAGATTACACTGAAAAAAAAAAAAACTTTCTCTCTTTCTTCTTCATAAAAATAATGATTATTACAGAAAACAGAAATATGGATTGGTAGAACAAAGAAGGTAAAAATCACTAATATTTTTCTAACCCAAATCTGTTAGCCTTTTGGAAGATTTTCCTGTGTTCATTCAATATACAGAATTCCCTGTGTTGTTTTTCCTTTAAACTGGCTGAAATCACAGTATACTACAGACCACTTATTATAAACACTTTAACTTGTAATAAGCTAATGGATCCAAACTGCAATTTAGCACCTAAATCCAAATAGGCTCCCTGGCAATCTCTGGGTTTAGAGCCAGGTGAGAAACTCCAGATATCTTGTGACTCAGATCTCAATTAAACCTTAAGTCAAAGATCAAAAGAAACCTTATCAAAGATTATTTGGTGCACATCATGAATTTTTTTTTAAAGGAAGGGAGTATACACCTTGGTCTGTTGGCCAACGAAAGCTATAACCAATAAATCTCTGGCACTAAAATATTACTGAGGTCTTGGACTTAAATAGGAAATAATTAGTAAAGAGAGGTAATGAGATTGTGAGAACTTTAAGAAAAGTAAATAGAATTACAATACCATTGAGAAGAACAGGAAGAGAGGGTCAGACATGCTTTGACTCTAGGTAGTGTAAATTATTTAATCAACAGCTCTAGATTACTTCAATTCTTGTTTGTAAAAGATCTATTACCAACTAAATGAACTTTCAATGTACAAAACAAATAGCTCTGTGGATATTTTTAAATATAGAAAGTGTCTGCTTGAAATACATAATAGAGAGTACACTGTATCTAATTCACAAAAAAACCATACAGTGACATATAATGGTACTTGGCACATTACTATAAGTTTAAAGACCTAGCATTAAACACACACACACACACACACACACACACACACAGAGTTTAATCCTGAATGTGTTACAGGTCACCTATGTAACTTTGGATAACTTGCTTGGTTATCTTTGGTCAGTTTCTGAATCTGTAAAATAAAGAAGCTAGAGTTCACTCTGTTTCTATTGTTTTGTTTGCACACAATCTCACAAATCAAATTGAGATGATTGTAATAAAATCTTTCTTAAAATCATTTAAGTATCAAAGTTTTCTAGTAAATTAATAATTGTGCTTTTAGAACTGGTTCCATTTAATGTTAAGATTAGGTTTTTCAAATGGCTTTTGACATCCTGTAAATACAGCAATTGCTTGTAATGTATACTCACAGCAAGATTACGTCTGCTTTTTAATCTTGCTCCCAAAATACCAATAGAAAAGTAAACAAGGAAAGAAAATCACACAACAACATCTATAATTAGGTCTATGTTTTAATAATTTAAACAAAGAATATAGAAAATATATGAAATGTATGTTATTATTTGTTATATAATATTGAAGTATGCACTCTATGTAAATGAAGAGATTAACTTCTGAATTTCAGGTTGTCAAATTTTATATGTAATATCCTACTCCAATATTTTAATGATATAGATACATAGTCCTTACCTTGCAAATGAAAGCCCAGGCTGGAAATTGTCTACAGGAAATCAATGGGAACAAAACTGTACACAGTCAATGAAACACTGAAGAACAATTACTCAACTATCTTTACATGCAGAACTGCTATGTGCTTGTATTCAGGCAGCTATCTAGTCTCAAAATAATTCAGTTTATAAACAACAAGAAATCCAAATCAACTATTGATTGATGTGGTTTCTTTAAAAACTAATTTTGACTCACCTTTGTCCATGGATGTGCCTTAATTTGAGGGAATTTGAATTCTGTATAATTTGGGTTCATTTCTCTAATTTGCTCCCTTGTTGGTGTTCCCAGGACCTAGATAAACGAAGAAAATTATTGCCATCTTTCCCCACATACTTATAGTCATTGTGTTTTAATGCATTGGTTTCATGACAAAAGAATTTCAAAGTTAAATTTAAAAAGTAACTAAGAGAATGGAGCAGACTTTTGGGAAAACATTTCAATTAGTAATTGAATTAGTAATTGAACAGCTCTAAATTACTATCAAATTTATACTATCTTAGACACAGATTTCTGAGGATAATAAAAATGTAAACCTGGCTCATTAAAAAAAATTACTAAAAAATAATCAAGTAACCCTCTGGTTTCCTTTCCTGTCAGATCTGATCACTGGTCTTAGCATCTGTGAAAGGAGAAAACCTAAATTCAAGCTGGTCTTAGAGTGTAGTTTGGCATATAGTATGCGGGATAGTTTCAAACAGGTTTAAAAAAAAAATGCAGCAGATCCTGGGTTTTATCCTTAGCACTGCAAAAACAAAACAAAACAAAAAAACAAAAAACAACAACAAAACAATAAATAAATTAGACAAAAATTTTAAAAATCAAGTAAGAATCAGGCATCACCATCTTTGTTCTATTTTTAAAAATAATCTGTTTGCAATTATCGCATCTGGAATGAAAGTATCTTTTACTCACTTTGTAAGGTATAGCCAAAGATCATATTACTAATATATTAGTCATCATTAATTTCATTCCATCACTGAATATTTATGAGTGTCCCCTGAGTATAAGGAACTATAGTATGATCTGTGGAGGACACAAAGAACAAGAGATTTCCTACAATAAACTCGCCTATTTGTAAATTTTCAAAAAGGAATAAGGAATAAGGCAAAAATATATTAAGTAATTAGAGCTATACTAGGCACTAAACAAAGTACACGGACCTCAGAAGAAAGGTATCAGAAGAAAATATTAAATGCTAAAAATGGGTACTCTGAAGAGAGATACCACATATTATTCATCTTTATAATCCCAGAATGCAGAAAAAAACCAAAGTTTGTTGAAATAAAATATTTTATCATTTACAATTCAAGGACAATTACATAGAAGGAGAATAATGCAATGATAAGTAGTGTGTGGTAGCAACCAGAGAATAATCAGGGATAGTTCTATAATCATCCAAGATAAAGCAAAAATTTTCATATTTTTTAGACTCCATTAAAACTTTCAGAACTTCATTAAAAATTTAAAAACAGTTCATCATGGATTGGGAGAAAACATTTGCAACACATATTCTGCAAAGTGTTTGAAATACATAAAGAATTCTTATAGTTTAGAAAATACTGAAGACACATCTGTATAATAAAACAAGTTTTATTAAGGCATTGATTGTCAAGATATGGAATCAACCTAGATTTTGGTATATGTACATGATGGAATATTATTCAGTTATAAAAATGAATTTTGCCATTTATAGCAATGTGGATGGAACTGAAGGACAGTAAAATATTCAGGCATATAAAGACAAATATTGCATGTTCTCACATGTGGAAGCAAAAAAAAGTTGATATCAAAGAAGTAGAAATAAGACACTGATTACCAGAACTTGGGAAGGGTATGGGAGAAGGAGAAATGGGAGGATGGTTAGTGGGTATAAGGGTGCAGTTGCTTAGATGGAGTAACTTCTAATGTTCTATAGCACAATAGGATTAAATATGGCTAACAACAATTAAATATTTCAAAACAGCTGGTAGAGAAGAGTATGGATATTCCCAATACAAAGAAGTCATACATACCTGAAGTGATAGATATGCCAATTACCCTAATAAGATGATTACACATTGTATATACATGTGTTGAAAATGCAACACTGTACCCCATAAATATGTATAATTAATATGTGTGAACCAAAAGTGAAGAAAAAACATTTCTTAAAAAATATTTTTTAGTTGTTAATGTATCTTTATTATTTATTTATTTATATGTGGTGTTGAGGATCAAACCCAGTGCCTCACACATGCTAGGCAAGTGCTCTACCACTTAGCCACAACCCCAACCATAAGAAAAAACATTTTTAAAAAGACCTTTAAGACAGCAGACAAAATAACTTGGAATAAAATGAGTAAGAAATAAATGAAAAGCACTAAGAAGACAACTCAATAAAAACAGTCAAAAGACATCTCATCAAAGACAACAGAGAGCAAATAGGCACATGAAAAAATGTTCACCATCATTAATTGTTAGGAAAATACTAATTAAAATCACAATATACCAGTATGTACCTGACAAAAAGGCTAAAGTTTGACTGTACATATCATGTCTTGGCAAGGATGCAGAACAACTAAAGCTTTTAGAACTGCTGATGAAAGTGTACAATGGTGTAGTACCTTTGAAAAAGTTTCTTAAAAAGTTAAAATATATACATTTCATAAGATTCATCATTCCCACTCCTAGGTATTACCGAAGACAAATGAAAGCAAATATTTATACAAAACTTGTACACAAATGTACACAGCACCTTTTATGTAACTGCTAAAAAGTGGAAACAACCCAAACATCTATCAACAGGTAAATGAACAAATGGTGGATAATCATATGAAGAAATACTACTTGGTGATAAAAACAAACAAGAAACTAAAAAACATGAATAAATTAAAAAAATATATGCTGAGTGAAAGAGCTAGACCAAAAAGTACACCTAATTTATAAACCCATACATATGGAATTCTAGAAATATTTTTAGGTATAGTGACAGAAATAAGATTCATTCTGTCTACAAGTGGCTGAAAAAAAGAATTACAAACAGATACGGAAACTACTGAAGGTATATGCTTATGTTCATTATCTTAACTTTATAAATATATCTAGATGTCGAAAGTTATCAAATTGTATACTTTAAATACGTGCAGTTTACTACATGCCAATTATACCTGCAATGAGAACTTTCAGAAATTATATTAGAATACATAAAGTTTGGGTTAAAATAGATGGATGGGATATTCTGATCTGTATTATTCACTGGTATAAAAAAGTAATCTAGTTAACTATAAACTGACCTTTAACCATTTAAAATTTCTGAGTAATCTTTTGATATTCTTGAAAAGAAAATTTAAAAATGTAAAAATAATCTACATTACAACACATCTTCTAAATCCTATTTCTAACACTACTCTGGGGGAGAGTACTGTCTTGGGGGGTACTAGTAATACATCTCCAACTATATACCCTCCTCTCATCCCTCTTGGAGTACATTTTTCGTTTAACAGAAAGGAACATGCTATCTGTATCAGGAAAGTAAATCTCTGGTTTCAGTAGCTATAGATAATAGACATTTATAAGCCAGGCATTGTTCATGCATAAAAGAAGGCTAAAAAGCATTTGTTTTTATTTTCAAATACAAGCAAGCACTTATATATTATATTATACTATACTTCAGATGAAGGGGAGGGTGTGTCTGTGTACAAGTACTGGGAGACAGGGAAAAGAGTAAAGAAGAATGAGGGAGTACTAGTGAGCCTATCAGTAATTTTGTTCCTCCACATGCAACTCCAGTTGAAAAAACAACAGGAATGAAATGAATAAATGAGTATTTATAAATGCATAGATTCATTGACCCTATAATCTGTTCATTTTAAGTTATATACCCTAACCAAGAGAAATTCTTATACATTTAAAACCACATTGTTCAAAGTAATAAACATTGATGACAAAAAGCAAAAAATCCATCAACAGAATTAATGTAAGTTGTTGTATAGCCAATGGCATATAAACTAGCAATGTAAATAAATAAACTGGAGCTATCCATCTTATGGATGATCTCATGAACACAGGGATGAATTTTTACTCAACAATGAATACCTATAGTATGACTGCCTTTATTAAAGTTCAAAACCAGCTGAGTGTAGGTTTTATATTTTTAAGTAAGAACACATGGAATTTCACTTTCCGTGCCTGGCTTATTTTACTTAACACAATGTCCTCCTCTGCCTATGTTGCTGCAATAACAGGATTCTTTCTTCTTTTCTTTTCTTTCTTTTCCCCTCCTCCTCCTCCCCCTCCCCCTCCTTCTCCTCCTTCTTCTTTTCTCTCTCTCTCTCTCTCTCTTAATGGCCAGGGAGTATCCCATTGTGTACATATTTCATATTTAATTTGTACATTCACTTGCTCATGGATAACTCAGCTGACTCTGTATCTTGGCTATTATCAGTAGGGCTGCAATAAACATGAGATGAGAGCCCAGTTATCTCTTTGATATACTATTCCATTTCCTTTGGGAAATGGACAACAGTGGAATAACCGGATCATATGGCAGTTCTATTTTTAGTTTTTTGAGAAATCATACTGTTTTCCCATAACAGACATACTAATTTACATTCTCACTAACAATGTGTTGTTCTTTCTTTGCATCCTTTGCCAGCAGGTTCTTTTTTTCTTTTGTCTTTTTAAATATAGCCATTCTAACTGGGGTAATATGGTATCTCATTTTGGTTTTGATCATCATTTCCCTGATGATTAGTGATGTTGATCATAGGCTCATAAAAATGCTGGCGATTTGCATATCCTCTTTTGAAAACTGTATATTCAGCTCATTTGCCAATTTTTTAAAAATCAGATTTTTTTTTGCTGTTTTTTGTTTCCTATGTATTCTGGATATTAATATCTTGTTTGATAAACAATCTGCAAATATTCTCTCCCATTCTGCAATCTGTCTTCATTCTATTGTTTGCTGTGCAGAAGCTTCTTAGTTTGATAAAGACTGTTTTTGCTTCTGTTGCCTGAACTTATGGGGATATACTCCCCCAAATCGTTTCCTATATGGATGTCTTGAAGTTATGTTTCTTATGTTTTCTACTAGTAGTTCCATGTCTTACACTTGGTCTTTGATTCATATTGAGTTGGCTTTTTTTCTTTTTACATGGCGAGAAACAGGGATATAGTTCCATTCTTCTGTATATAGGTATCTACTTTTCTCATCATCATTTATTACAGAAATTACCCTTTCTTCTATGTTTTTTGGTGACTGTCAAATAATTTGGTTGTGAATGTGTGGATTTATTTCTGGATTCTCTCTTCTGTTCCAATGGTCATATCCCTTGGCGGCTATTCATCCCCTTATAATAAATCAATCATTTCAGCTATACCTGGTCCCATCACATTTCTTCTAAAACTTTTCATTTAAATAAATTTATTACAAATTTATCCATGGATAAATATCAAATCAGGAATTATGAATTGAAAATTACCATCCTCAAAGAAATTCAAAGCAAGGAAGCATCTGACAGAAAGCTCTGAAATGTTTCTTCCACAGCCTTGTTATTTTATAACTGTACACAAGAGGTCGCCAAATTTCAATAATAGAGCTGTACAACCATAATGAAACACACTATAGATCTGATCTCACCAAGTACTCCAAGTACACCAACCACTTCAACTAGTGGGAATCCCCTTTCCATGTTCAAAGCCCAACACTTAGTAAAACTCATTTCACTAAATCAATTCACTTAATCAATGATTAAGGTGGTATGTACCTTGAAAGACTGAAGGGACATACAGCTAGGCTAATTTGTAATAAATTTAGTAAAAGCGTTTTAAATAAGTGAAGAAAATATGTAAAACAAGAATATGCAAAAGCTACTATAGGCATGATTAAGTAAACATCTTCATTTCATTTCTGAATAAAAGAACTAGATATTCAATTTGGAATACTGTTAGGTGGGTTGCCTATATCCTAAGTTTGGCAAATTTCCCTACTTAAAAAAAAATTCTATTTTAAAATATCTAATGTCTTCTAATGACAATGGAATTATTACTATATGTTTTATTTCCAGAAGATTGATGAAATGTTATCTCCTGTGGAATTTCCCTACAATTTACAGGTTTTTCTTTTCTTTTCTTTTTAAAATATCTATTAGATTCAAATACCTAAAACAATAAATTCTCAACATAGATTTGATTTAATTTCTACCTCTTTCCTAGACATGTTTTCGAATCTCTCAAGCACATATTTTTGAATTGAATTTCTGGGTCATAATGTAACTCAATGTAAATATTTTGAGGAAGGCCCCAACTGCACCATTTTACAATCCCACCAGCAAATGTTTGAGAGTTCCAATTTTCTATATCCTAACACTAGTTATTGTTTTAAATTTTAGCACTTCCAATTGGTGTTGAGCATTTTTTGTGTGATTACTATTTGTTTACATATCTTGTCTGGAGAAAAGCAGATGCTTTTTTAAATTTTTCAATTAGGCTGTCTTTTTATTATTGAGTTATTAAGAATTCCTATATAAGTTCTTGATACAAATCCTTTATCAGATGTGATTTATAAAAATTGGCTCCCATTTTATCTTTAAACTTTTTGATGGTGTCCTTTGAACCACAGGAGTTTTTAATTTTGATTAAGTCCATTATCTACTTTTTCTTTTGTCACTTTTTATGTCACATGTAAAAAATATAATGTCCAACTGAAGGGCCCAAAGATTATACCTTTTCTTTGTATAAATTTTATAGTTTTGGCCCTTGCTTTTAGGTCTTTGATCCACTGCGAATTCATTTTGTAAAATCAATTAACTGACCAATTATAATTGACCAGTTATGGGATGCAGTGATGTTATTATATACATACATAGTGTAGAATGATAAATGAAGCTAATTACTCTGTTCATTACCTTAAATACTTATCATTGATTTCTGTCTGATTGCAACTTTAAACCCTTGGACCAATGTCTCCCACTCTCCCTCTCTCCTATCTTCTGGTAAATACCAGCTTATTATCTGCTTTTATGACTTTGACTATTTTGGACTTTCCATATAAGTGAGAAAACACATGGTTCTGATGTTTCTAAGCCTAGCTTATTTCACTTAGCATAATGTCCTCCAAGTTCATTCATACTGTCACAAATAACAGAATTTCCTTTTTTAAAGATTGAACAGTATTCCATTATATATTTTCTTCATTCATTCATTTATTTCTTCATTCATTTATGAACACTGAGGCTAATTTCATGTCTTTACTATAGTAAATAATGCTGCAATGAATACAGGAGTGCAGATATCTATTCCACATAGTGATTTCAACTCCTTAGGCTATATACTCAGTAGTGAGACTACATGATCATATTGTAATTCTATTTTTAGTTTTTGAGGAACTTCCATATAGTTTTCCATAATGTCTGTACTAATTTACATTCTCACCAACAGTGTATAAGGGCTCCCTTTTCTCATATACATATGAGTGTATATGGTATAAGTTAGGTCTAATTTCTTTCTTTTGCATGTGGATATCCAGTTGTCCAGGCACCATTTGTTGAAAATTCTATTCTTTTCCCAATGAATTGTCTTGAAATACTTGTTACCCCCCCCCAAAATCAATTGACAATAAAGAGGTTTATTTCTGGACTCTGAATTCTATTCCATTGATCTACATAGATACATTCATGCTACTGACTACATTTTCTACAGCTACATAAATAAGTTTAGAAAACCTATTATATGTTTTCCTGTGTGATTACTCCAACTTTATTTTTTTCTTTTTCAAGACTGCTTTGGCCTGAATAATAATAATAATAATAATAATAATAATTATTATTATTATTATTATTTTAACTGAATAAAATTTTATACTTGGAAACAAGTTCCTACCTTCCCTCAAAAAAAGATTACTATTATTTTGATTATGCAAACTACTGATCAGAAAGTGAAAAATTCATTGTTGGTTGATATAGATTCACAATACCTTTTTTTTCCTCTCTCCCTAAGTGAATCTAGACAAAAATACATGTAAATATATTCAAGAAGGAGTTTAAAACAGAAAGGAAGATGTCTGAATCTCGGGTTAAAAAACAACACTATATTTCTTTAAAAATATCATTCTCTTATATAACACAAAAATCCTGTAAACATATCACCCAGTTCTTGCTTTCTTTGTGAAACACTAATATTGTAAATTATTGGTAGCACCACAATCCAGGATTTTTCATTTTTCCTTATATCCTATATCAACAAAGTAATAAAAAATTATTTTATGAATATGAAATAGCAATCTTTAAAAAATTATAAATACACCCATCTACAAGGTTGCTGTGCATACAGACACACACATATGCATATATATTTTTCTTTTTACACTATCCGACTGTTAACAATCATTGCTTTAAAAAATATTGAACATTTTATTGCCAAAAAAAAAAAAAAAACAACAACAACAAAGTTCCTTAGGGTAAAAAAGGTCAGGTGTAGCCAATGAATGTTGTCAACTGACAGATTTCTATCATGCCTCATCTTCCCCTTTACAAACATTTTACAGATAACTTCAAAGAAAAACAATGTATTAACTGACGCCCTGAAAGTGTGTGTGTATTTATTAAACTCTGGTTTAGTATCTTAGAGCTCTGATTAAAAGATCATATGCCAAGAAAGGAATGTATAGGAAGTGAAAATCTAAAATGCTTGCTAAACAAAAATGGTGAAAATAAGATCGGACTGTACTTGAAATCAAAGGAATTAACCAATATACTCTTGACTGTATTAGTTGATGCAAAATGAAGCCTAGTCTAATGAGACTTCAAAATGATTTGATAAACTGATTACAATAAGATTTAGGGGTTGTTTTCTACACTTTGTGGCAATAAATTTTTATACTAGTCTTACACTAAATAATAAATATGACTTGATGGGATATCTGGATATCAAATTGACATTAAGGATCATAGTGTTTTCTCCAAAGCTACCAAATTCCAAGAACAGAGAATATCAATTTAGCTGATGATCAATCAGTCCATTACTTCAACTCTACTGGATATGGTTTGGTGGTGATAACAACAACAACAATAATTAAACTTAATTTCTAGGGTGAATACAGGATTAAATGTTGGAATGAATGTACACTGCTTAGCCTAGTGCCTGGGACAAAGTAAGGTCTCACTGAGTGACAGGCTTTTATGAATAGCAGTAATTTCTTGGTATTCAAAAATATAAGATTCCAAGGAGCCAGAAATGCACTGATTTGCTAAATTACACCATGAACAATCATCAAACTAAAAGACTAGGAAAACAATTATTTAGACAACATTTGTAACAAAAATTGTGGCTTTCTTAATTTAATATAACCGTTTTTATTTGTTTACTAATGAAAGATTTCAGTACAAAACCATCAAAAGCATCTTTTTTTCTAACTCTGTAATTGTAAAAAGATACGATTCCTTAAAACAAACAAAATATCAAATTCCTTAAAACAAACAAACACTATCAAAGAATGGTAGAAAGCAAAAAAATTTAAAAATGCTCTCCTTTCCCTTCCTCTTAATTTCACTCCCCACTGATAAAAATTTGAAAGCCCTTTTAAATCTTTTCTTATGGACAAACACCATAAGAAATTAAGTCAATCAACTTGGCTACAATAACATAATAATCAAAAGATGATGATTTTTTGTGGTGCTGAGGATTAAATCCAGGTCCTTTACATGCTAGGCAAGTGCTCTATCACTGAGCAACATCCTTCCAGCTGTCAAAAGATCATATGATCAATCACTTTCCTATACTCCAATTATAAAACTACAGGAAGACCATCCTATTCACAATTACCTTAAAAAAAAAAAACACTTGGGAATTAATCTAATAATGGAGTGAAGGGCCTCTATTATGAAAAGTAACAGAATGATGAAGAAAGAAACTGAAGAAGACCTTAGAAAATGGAAAGATGTCTCATGTTCTTGGATAAGCAGAATCAACATTGTAAAAATGGCATACTACCAAAAGCAATATACGAATATACCAATGATATTCTTCACAGAACTGGGGGGGAAAAAAAACAACAAACAACAGTTCTAAAACTCATTTGGAAAAATAAGAGACCCAGAATAGCCAAAGTAATTCACAGTGAGAAGAGTGAAGAGGGAAGGCATACAACACCGAACCTCAAATTATACTAAAGATCTACAGTAACAAAGACAGCATGGTACTAACACCAAAAGAGACATATATGACCAATGCTCACACAGAATACAGTCAACTGATACTAGACAGAGGTGCCAAAAACATACACTGGAGAAAAGACAGCCTTTTTAATAAATGGTGCTGAGGAAACTGGATATCCATTTGTAGAAGAATGAAACTTGACCCCTACCTCTCACTCCACACAAAAATCAACTCAAAGTGGATCAAAGGCCTAAGAATTAGATCAGAAACTCTGCAACTGACAGAAAAAAATGCAGGTCAACACTCCAACATATTGGAACAGGCATTAATTTTCTTTTGTAACCAGAGTTTCAAAGCACAAGATATAAACCAAAAATCAATAAATGGGATAGCATCACATTAAAAAGCTTCTACAGAGCAAAGGAAACAAGAGTGTGAAGAGTGAGCCTACAGAATGGGAGAAGATCTTTGTCACCTGCTCCTCAGGCCATTAGTATCCAAAATATGTAAAGAACTCAAAAAACTTAATACCAAAAAAAAAAAAAAAAAAAAAAAAAAAAATCAAACAGCCCAAGTAGTAAATGGGCAAAAAAACTAAACAGACATTTCTCAAAAGGAGAAATGCAAATGGCCAAAAAATACATTAAAAAATGTTCAACATTTCTAGCCATCAGGAAATGCAAATCAAAACTACATTAAGATTTCATCTCTATTCAGAATGACAATTATGAAGAACACAAGTAATAATAAATGTTGGTAGGATGAAGGTATACACATACATTGTTGGTAGGCCTGCAAATTAGTGCAACCACTCTGGAAAGCTATATGGAAATTAGGAAGGATAGTAGAACGAAACTGACATTATTACCTTATGTACATATATGACTGCACGACCAAAGTAATACTATAACATGTACAACCAGAAAAACGATAAATTATACCCCATTTATGTATAATATATCAAAGTACATAAATGAATTCTACTGTCATGTATAACGAATTAAAACAAATAAAAAAATATTTAAAAAAAAACAGGAATGGAACAACAATGTGACCCAACTATCCCACTCCTAGGTGTATATCCAAAAGATCCAAAATCAACATGCTATATGGTTACAGTCATATCAATGTTTTTAGTACAATTCATAACAGCTTAGCTATGGAACCAACCTAGATGAATGGATGAAGAAAATATGGTGTATATATACAATGGTGTATAACTCATGAAGAAAAATAACATTAGGACGTTTGCTGGAAAACGGGTAGAACTGAAGCCCATCATGCTAAATGAAATAAGTAATATCCAGAAAGTCAAAGGTCAAACGTTTTCTCTAATAAGCAGAAGCTAGTCCAAAATGGGGAGGGGAGTGTGTGCCTGTGTAGGTGGGTGGGTGGGTTCCATTAAAATAGAGAGAGATTGGTGGAATGTAAAGAGGGATAGAGGAGGTGGGAGGAGAGAATGGGATAAGCGAAGAACAGTGGGATGAATCTGACATAATTCTCTTATGTACATATGAATACAACACAGTGAACTAACTTTTATTTATAACCACAAGGTACTAATTAAAAAAAACTATAAGTAAATAGCAGAAAGATCACTAAAGTAGAGGAAAGGGAACGGGGGAGGGAGGAAGGGAAATTAGAGTAAATTCTATTCTACACTCTTGTATCAAAATGAATCCTAACTTTATATATAACTAAAAAGAACTAATAAAAAATTTTAAAAGATTATCTAAATCTCACTGTGTTTTATCTTCAAATTTCTTACATAAAGTTTCAATTAGAGATATGATTTTACTACTTCTTATCTATATAAAAGCTATCTATCCCAATGTCATAATTAATTAGTTATCACTGAAAAAACTAACACTTCAGTAAAATTGTTTTACAAAAGAAAGGAACTTTGTCACATAAAAATTTTATTATTGCAAATAATTTAATGTCACTATTTTCAATGTTAGCATACCAAATTTAGAAGATAGTTTTTACAACTATAATTACTAAAACTAGAGAAGCTACTGAAATTCTATCAAGAGGTAGAACTTTGACTAATTCTGCCCTAAAACTCTTTCTTTCAAAAGCAATGGTCAAATTATTACTAAAATATAAGTTAATGTTTATGGAAAAAATGAAAGTATATTTCTAGGCATATTAATACATTTTAAAATCTTTAAAACCTTACAAAAAGTTGTTTTCCCCCCAACTCTCAGTTTTGTGATGTTTTAATCCAGAAACTGAACTTGGGACTGTAGTTAACCTTTCCTTACTTAAAATTTAAATTCAGAGAAAATATGAGTAAAACCTACAGCAATTCTAGGTCTGGAAGTGCTTCAACTTTAATTCATTTGGGCAATTTTGGGGGACATTTGTCACTTATTAAGAGAATCAATCATCAAATGTTGAGAAGCCAATGTCATGTAAACTTCTTTTGAAAAGCAATGTCACTTTACCTTAATGATATTTTTTTCAGAATCTTATTATGAAACTCAAAATATAATCATAAATGAAATCTATGTAGTCATTAAAAATACACTTCTGGACATGAGAAAATATTCATATTTATATAACTATTTTTAATAATGTGACATAGCAGTAATGATTGTTCTTTTCTTTAAATATGTGTGTGTCTTCTTCAATGAGCATATAAAATTATATTATAAAAGTAACTGTCATTAAAAAATATTACCCTTGGGGCTGAGGTTGTGCCTCAGTGGTAGAGTGCTTGCCTATCATGTGTGAGGCAGTGGGTTTGATTCTCAGCAACCACATATAAATAAAATAAAGGTCCATTGAAAACTAAAAAATCTTTTAAAAAAAAAAAAAATCACCCTTACCAAGATTACAAAAGCTTTCTCTCTTTTTAAAATAATCCCATTTCTATGCCTGATGGCAGAGGTGCCAAATGACAATGTTATGTCAGTGAATATATGTCTGGTACAGCTTTTTCCCATTTGATTTTTCACCACACATATGAAACCACATCAGATATTTCTTGGGGTTTACTATGTCTACTATGTGTTTAGGAAGATATAAATCTATACTTAAATTAGAATTAAACTAGTATATGTTTAAGAAAAAAAAAATCTTATTATCCAAAAGTTCTAACAGAATTTTTCTTTTCTTAAATGCTGTGAAATCCAAGCCTCTTTTAGCTATACAGAGATCAACTGATATAAAATTCTTATCTGATAATTCTGTAAATAAAATTAACCTCAGAAAGTTATGTTTTGCATGCCAAAAGTGATTTTTCATGACTTTGTTATATTCTAATTTGAATTTTATTCTAAATATTTTATGAAAGCTTTCTTATTAGAGGACCTAGAGGAACATTAAAAAAGGTAGCTAGCTGGGGCTGGGGTTGTGGTTCAGTGGTAGCGCACTCGCCTGGCATGTGTGAGGCACTGGGTTCGATCCTCAGCACCACATAAATGAAAAATAAAGATATTGTGTCCACCTAAAACTGAAAAATAATTTTTTTTTTTTTTTTTTTTCAAAAGGGTAGCTAGGGGCTGGGATGTGGCTCAGTGGTAGAGCACTTGCCTAGCATGTGTGAGGCCCTGGGTTCGATTCTCAGCACCACATATAAATAAAATAAAGGTCCATTTATAACTAAAATAAATATATATACATTTTTAAAAGGGAATAGTTAGAATTAGATAAAGTTGTTCAATTTATAAAACTGTGTTATTCATGCTATAAATTACTAGCATGAACATCTGAGCCAATAAAATTTAATAAACAACATATACAACAACCATATCTACTTATATATTCCCAGGCAATTTCAAAATCATGAAAAGGTAATGATCTAGCAGCTTAAATTCAATTCAAACCTTTACTGAAATCTGCTTTGTACCTTTAGACATTAAAACATGACAATAAATGAAGTCCCTGCTTACAAAGTTTAACTGTGGCAAAACTACCACATAAAAAACTTCATGCAATTTGCTATATGATTATCCACTTTCAGTTTCCACTTAAATTCAGAGAAAGGTATCTATTTTGTGTGGCGTTAGCTAATTCCAAATACTCCAAGAGAATACCTATGAAGTTTTCAAAGGAGAAAAGAGCAAGCTAACAGAAAAGAACGGTTTAACATGGATTCCCTAATTACCATAAAGACTAAGGGTTCACGACTATTATTTCAAAAACACTTGAGAACTGAACTGGGGATCTGAGACTGTCCTCCATGGAAAAGTCAAATCCATTCTTAAAGCCCTGATTAAAGTTAACAGTTTCTACTGAAATCTAAAGTTAAATTAGAAAAAAATTAAATTATAATGACTAAAAGTGGCACAAACAAGCTCTAGATAAAGGTTCATAAGATATTATGGCAGATACAAGGTATGGACTTACCAAATAAGTTGAGCAATTTCATTTGGATCATGTATGAATTAATTAATAACAAAATAAATCATTGCGAAATTTAAAAATAATTTGTAGAGAAACGATACAATTCTATGAACAAATGTTTATGACAAATAGAACAGCAACATGCCTAAAGAATTATAGCATATGAGTTCAAGTATATCAAGTGAAAGCCTAGGGATATAAGAAATACTAAATGGCTGTACTAGAGCAGGGGTCAGGAAAACCACAGAACCCACTCTGTTTCAACAGGGCTCAAGAATTAAGAATTAATTTTTACAGATTTGTAATCAACTTGGTGATATGGAATATTAAATTGAACTACAATTAAAGAAATATTTATACCTCCCAAAAAGCATTTATTCTTCTGATTAATAGACCTACATTACAAATAAAAACAATTGTGCTCATTTCCTATTACATTTTTATTAATAAAAAAGAATGCAAATATGTTTTCTATTTCATTATTTAAGTACATATATAACATCTTTGATTCTGCCTTTTGGCCCACAAAGCCTAAAATATTTTATATAGCTCTTAATAGAAATAGTTTGCCCAATTCTGTATTACAGCACTATTAATTTTAATAGTGGGAAGCATTTTTAGACTTTTAGAAAATAAAGAGAAGTCTCAGCTGAAAATTGCAAAAAATTTTATGGACAGTAAGGAAGATCAAGGATCTCACACACTGGTCTTTTCAACCACATTTGCACACAATGACAACTAGCAAAATCCCCTTGACTAAAAGAAAAAACATTTTTATAGAATGAAGTATAAAGCTTTAAAATAACTTGATTGTAGTCCTATGCTCAAATGCTTGAAATTATAGAGAATTATGGCTCAGCATAATAAAAGCTGATTTCTAGCTGTCCAAATATACAATGGGCTGCATCTCAAAGTAGTAATCTAATGCTTTGAAACAGATCCCTTTCCTGCATCAGACACAGAAAATAGATTTTCCAGAATTATTCAACATGAAGTGGGTTCTTTTACCTGCTCTACACCTGAATTTGCAACATGATCTTGAATCACTTTCTCCATTTTTTTAAGTTTCTTGCACATGTGTGTTTGTGTTTGTGATATATTACTAAAACAGCATCAAAATTACTTTCAGTTAAAAACTCAAATTCAATCTTCTCACCTTGATTATTTCTACCAACTGATCCACACCACTGTCCCCTGGAAATATTGGTTGTCCTAGCAACAGCTCAGCCAACACACAGCCTGCAGACCATACATCTGAAGAGAACATAAAGATTTATTAGACTCTGAAACTTAAGTTGAAAAAAAATGTATATATTTTCTAATTTTACTTAAATTACGCTGATCACAAAGCAAATATCACAAGGATTGTATAATCCTAAACAGGATTTTAAAAAATACAAAAAATTTCCCTAATTCAATTTTAAATTAGTGTTACACTTAACAAGGATGAAATAAGGCCAATGAGAATATTCCAATAAAGCATAAAGTATCATTTTCAACTACCAGGTCTTCAAGAGAGGATTAAAGTTCCAAAGCCACAGAATGACTGTGTACTTCTCTACTTAAAAACAGTCAAAGTGACACAATCTCTGCATGTTAGGAGATGCCTACAGAGGAGGAGCAATACAGGGTTCAAACTCCCACAGACACTGTGTTTTAAACCAATGAAAATTCTGACTTTTAAATGGTTGACTTTTATGTGAGATGACTGACAGAGAAATATGCTTAACTATATCATCATTCTAAATGCAAAGTAATGACAAAGACAGCAAGGTATATATTTCATTTCAATTTCATAAATCATCAAAAATAATTCATTTTTAAGTCAAAATGGGTATCCCAAAGAGAAAACTTTTAAAAATAATGTAATCAATAAATTGAATAACAATAAATTTTAAAAATTAATTTAAAGCACACATCTGGCTTATCTAGTATATTCTTGGTTTATATCTATTATCCTTGACTAATCATTAATAACACCCTCTTTCTGCCAAAAAAATATCTGAAGATAAATTAACTGATATAAGTGATCACTCCAGTTAAATTCTACTATTAACATTTCCTGCAAAGAAAAGCTATTTTTCAGTTTTCAGGTTTCTGAGATTCCTGGGTTTTGTATGTACCAAGACTGAAGTACTTTAGGGAGATGAACATATATTATTGCTATATCAAGACTGAAGTACTTTAGGGAGGTGAACATATATTAGTGCTAGATAGGTTTTTCTATCTACACGTAGGGAAGGAGAATAATAGTGAATGGTATGGAGATAGTACATCTCAAGAGGGATTCAAAAATCTCTGCTCAAGTGACTACTTTTATTGACCTAAAACAAGTCATAGATTTCATTTGAGAAAAGCCAAGTTGATTTTGTTCAGCTCCAAGTAATGACAGTCAAGACACTGGTTCTATAATGTAGACCAAGACAGTCAGTCCTATGTGTTACCTTAAGAAACTGCTCAATGGAACAAATGTGAAAACCTACTAGAGACTCTTTATTTCACTCAAAGCCAATTGTACTAAATTTTACAGATCCAAATGGAAAAAGTACATCTTACTAAATATTTTATTTTGATTCAAGTTTTAAATATTTCCTTCCTATCTGATTAGATAGAAGTTAGTGTGCACCTACTTTTTTCCTTAATAATACTGAATAATTCATCTCATAAGGCAAGGTCAGAAAAATTACTGGGGAATGCATTAAAAAAACAACGGAGAATGTAATAGGAGGATTCAATATAAATATGGAAAACATGAAATAAAATCAAGGAATACTATTACCTAGTAGTTCTCACCAAAATTAAAAATCAAAAAATTCGGCGACAACTATACTAAGTACCCTTTGATTCATGTTAAGTCAGTCAAAATACTTAAAACCAGGTGTTATGGTTTAGATGCGGTGTCCCCCAAAAGTTGATGTGTGAGACAATGTAAGAGATTTGGAGGAGACATGATTGGGTCATAGTCCTACCCTCATCAGTGAATTAACCCTCTAATGGGATTAAATGAGTGGTAACTGGAGGCAGGTGGGGTATGGCTGCAGGAAGCGGTTCATTGGAGGTGTAGTTATGGAGTATATATTGGTATCTGGTGAGTAAACTCTCTCTCTCTGCTTCCTGATCACCATGTGAGCTGCTTCCCTCTGCCACATTCTTCCACCATGTTGTTCTGTGTCACCCCTAGGAATAAAGCCGGCTATCTATGGATTGAGACTTCCAAAACCATGAGTCCCTAAATAAACCTTCCTTCTTTACAATTGTTTTCACCAGATCCTTTACTCACAGTGAGAAAAGCTGACTTAAACACCAGGGGGATACCACAACTTTTTTGTTCTTACTTCACAGGACAAAATGGGGAGCTCTCCAAACATAAAAATTCAACTAAACAATAGGTTCACGCACCCCCCCCCCAAATGTTCTGGTCCATTGAAATTTAGTTATTTGGGGTTTGAGACACAGTGGCATTCTGTTTCATACTTAACTCTTATTCATGATAAAGTCATATTTCAAGACCATCTAATTTAACACATTTACTTCACAGATAAGGAACTTAAGGCACGATAAATGTAAACAACTTGTCAAAGGAAAAGCTGCTGATAGCAGAGCCCTAGACCTGGAATCCACCTTTAATTCCCAATGAAGACAACACTGTCTCAAAGTCACAGAATAACAGTTTCTTCAAGAGTCCATATGCTTAACTATCCTAAAAAGAAAGCCTTTGTTCTGATTCATTCATCTCTCAGTAAGATAATATAATCAATCTTAAGTGACTATCATTTCTAACATTATTCTTAAAAGTGTTTTAAAAATGTTCCTGTATTAGTATACTTCCAAATATCCTTTTTTTTTGGGGGGGGGGGATGTTTACAATTTTTTCAGAGCCTTAAGAGGCAGATCAAATCTAGGTTCGCTAGGGCTTCAAAATCCCTAGTTTATATAGACATTCCATGTGGTAGATGATAAGAGTTATGAGACTTTTTCGGATGAACCAAAGTGCGTTTATTTTAGGTGACCTGGGCACAACTCATTCCTGTGTCATTTCTGAAGATCATTAGTATCATATATTTGAATAAAATATAAAGTAGCTAAAAAAAATTCAATGACATTTCCAAAGACAAATAGGTAAAATTTACTCTAGGGGCCATTCAAATTAACAAATGCCACAGAAAGAACATCACTTTGCATTTCTATAGCACTTTCACTAATATTTTATGGACTCTCACAGACACTAACAAAGGTAGGTAGAACTGTTAATATCTAATTTCAATCTTACAGCTCAGCTAAGCACAATATTACAAGATTTGGAAGTCAAATCCAGGTTGAACTCAGGGAAAATATTCTTTGTACCACATCTCATTTGTCTTTTAACATATTACCACATAACACAGACATTAGCATTACATACACACAGTGTTATATTCTCTCTCCCTTTGTGCAGCAGTTCTCAAAGTGTGCTCTGTAGAACCCTATGTCTTCTGGATATTTTCAGAGGTCCTGGAGAGCAAACCTATTTTCTCAAAGAATATGCTATTTCACTGGGTAGAAATTTGCACTTGATGTACAAAACAAATGGTGGATAAAACTCCAGTCCCTTGGAACAAATGAAAATGTAATCCAGCATATCCCTTTTTGGCAAAATGAAAATGAAAATGTTAAGAATTTTTATTTGTATCATAAAGTCAAAAAGTTTCCAAAATTATTGTTCTTTTTCTTTCTTTCTTTCTTTCTTTCTTTCTTTAAGTTTTCAGTACTGCAGGGTTTTGGGGGGGCTGTGTATTTATTCTTTTCTATGTTCCAATTTTGGACTACAGAATTCTAATCAGAAAAAACATATAAGAATAAAATAATTTTTTGTGTCCACTTGCACCATATAGCCTAAGCTTGCCCCTTGTTTCTTAGTTTCCTATTCATGTACAGCTGTTCATGTATGGTCTGTATTTTAACCAGGGTGCTAAAATGGGGAAGAAAAGGTCAATAGAGACTTCAATTAATTGTCTCCATTCATATCCTTCAATCACTAAACATCTCTGCTACAGACTTCTAAAGAATCAGTGAGCTGGACGCTGGGGTTGTACCTCAATGGTAGAGCACTTGCCTCGTATAAGTGAGGCACTGGCTTCAATCCTCAGCACCACATAAAATAAAGAAAGAAAGGTATCGTGTCCATTTACAACTAAAAATAATTAAAAAAAAAAAAAAAGAATCAGTGATCTTGGTTGAACTGCTAATGATTTATGCTGACCTGAAGTTAAATAACCAAAATAAGATAGCATGGGATGAATTCAATAATATGGTCAGCCTCTGTTATTAACAATAACCTGTTAATTATTGTTAATAACCTGTGTTATTAACAATGAAATAACATTAAATTCTCTAACTGGCAATCAAGCTCAGAACTGAACATTTCAGGCAAATTTAAGAAAGGTATACAACTTAGGATTTGAATCATTAATAAAGTAAAAACAAATAGATAACCAACTATAGCTTTATAATTTTAGTACTCAAAAAAATCCTAAAGATTACAAAGTGTATTATAAATTCTTAAATGCAAAATTTAAATATATGTACGTATATTTCTACATCTCATCTTTAAGAAAAAATATAGGTAACACCCTTCTTTCTAGGCCAGTGAAAGTAGATTGATAATAATGAATTGTTAAAACCAAGATGCAATTAATAATTATAAACATTATATTCAGATTCAGAACTTACCTATACTAGAGGTATAATCAGTGGCTCCAAAGATCAACTCTGGTGCCCTATAGTACCGAGAACAAATATATGAAACATTGGGTTCTCCTCGGACCAGCTGCTTTGCACTAATAAAAATATAAAAAATAAAAAGTGTTTAAAATTTAAACTTTAAAGGAACTTATAATTATCATGCACAATACCAAATGTTTATCTTTTAAGTTTCACATCATTCCAATCATCCAATATACAAAAGAGAAAATATGAACCATAACTATCCCAATCTACAATTTTCTCACATTTTTTTTCAGTAAAATAGAACAGAGATTTTAAAAGGCAGAATGGCTCAATTGTTGCCTAATAAAAAAGTGATTAAAAAGTCAGAAAAGAATAAATGTTGAATTTCTTCTGATTCTGTTTCCCAAATTCTACTTCTAAAATATTAAGATGGAAGGGCACAAAATGAAGAGACACCTCTCTCAACCAAAAGGCATGATAACAGATCAGAATAGAAGAAGGAATATTTCTAATTCAACATATCCTTACAATTTTACTTCTGACTCAGGATGAATATCTGAAGGAATACACACCTAATCTCTTTAATTTCCACATTTTGGTTTATTTATTAACTGTTTACATACTCATTATCCAATAAACTACAAAAAGATAGGCCTTAAACTTTAGGGAAGAAATTATTCACAACCTACAAATTCGGTCTCTTGTGGTAAGTCTATGTGTTCTCTTATTTCAACTTTAACTCTAAAATACTTTGTAGTATGTATTTTAAACATTATAGTAAATTGTACTTAATATATTTTGAGATGTCTCTGAAGAAAAAATAAGCTGCTACAGAAGCTAACCATTTAAATAAGCTGCTACGAAAGAAGCTAACCATAATAACATCAAACATAGATACAGAAAATAAATACATGCAACAAAATTTTAAAAAGTAAGTGCCAAGAAAATTGTGACATAAAGGTACAGGAAAATCAGAATAACAATGGATGAAAATAGTCATAAGGATTTTGAAGTCTAGGCTTTCTTTTCTTCAATTTATTTCTAGTCAGTGATTACTAAATGACCTTAAAATTTTTTTACCCTTCATCACCATTTGGAGGGGCAGGGGGTACTAGGGATTGAAATCAGGGGCACTTGACCACTGAACCATATCCCCAGTCCTATTTTGTATTTTATTTAGAGGCAGGGTCTCGCTGAGTTGCTTAGCACCTTGCTTTTGCTGAGGCTGGCTTTGAACTTGTGATCCTCCTGCCATAGCCTCCTGAGCCACTGGGATTACAGGCCTGCACCACTATCCCCTGCTCATCACTAGTTTAAAAGTTTATTTTTCACCCTTTCCCTCCCTAAGTACTGACAAACAAAAATTTCACGAATCAAAAATGAAACGTATTTTTATGTTTTCTAAAAATTAAAACATTTCATTTCAAGCAGAGGTGATAAGAAACTTTTCTACCTTTAAAAGTCTACTTTTTAAAACAAAATAGATTCCAATTACAGTTTAAAAATTCACTGCAAGTCAAATGGTAACAATGAAAGCTTTGTAGTCTATAGACTCTTTCACTACTTGATACATGTGTCTACCCTCTTTCTCTTACAAAATAAGGCTGTTTGTAAAACTCCCTACTCAAGAGAATTCTTAGCCCATGTAGCCCTTCAGCTACCTTCAGGTGCTGTTTCACCCAGTAAAGAATTAATAATAAGACATTAATACTGGTCTGTTCAAATCTCCACCAACCTAGTACCTAAGAGTATCAAGTGTCTCTCAAACCCTACTTGCCCAAAACAATTTTGTTAAAAACCAAGAAAGCACCTTTGTTATCAAAGAGTTTATAAAAATGCAGTCTTACCATACAAATAAAATCTCTGTTCCAAATTTATTAGAATAAAGTCTAGGCTTTCTTTTCTTCAATTTATTTCTAGTCAGTGATGACTAAATGACCTTAAATTTTTTTACCCTTCATCACCATAAACTGTCTAGTACAGACAGTTATCCTGTTAGTTCCTCTCTGGTATTATCATTTAAAACAGTCTTTTGCTCTTTTCTGCCCTGAAGAGATCTCTCTGTTAACTTGGATTTTTCAGGTTTTTTCATCCTTATCACAAATTAGAACATAAAATATTATGTTCTAACAACATGGCCAGTCTCAACTGTGTTTTGACACTAAGAGAGAAAAGAAACTACTAATCTTGGTGTCACAGTCTTTTTAAAGTACTTAGCAGTCAATTATTCTCAGTGGGAAAGATATGCATAATGATAAAACTCATCTAATTTGGGCAACTATCCTACAAAAAATAAGTAGTCATACTTTATTTTAAGCATCAAAAGTTTTGATTTTTTTAAGTTTTTTTTTTTTTTTTTTTTTAGTTGTAGGTAGACACAATACCTTTATTTTATTTATTTATCTGTGGTGCTGATGATCAAACCCAGGGCCGCACACGTGTTAGGCAAGCGCTAACAATCCCAGCCCCAAAGTTTTGATTTGATTTTTTTCCCACTTTTATAGTTCAAAGGACAGAGTTATAGTGAGCTGTGTCCTAGGATAGGTGTTTAAAATTAGGAGATAGTAAAATGGGATGGCTGAAAGAGAATACATTTCTGAGACTATTAAGAATTAATTTATGATAAGCAGATGTGCTTGGTTTTTAAGGATCTCTCTACTACAGCCTGTGGAAAATATATCCTATGTGAAACCTAAAATTTGAACTGTGGGATGTGAAAGTATTATAAAGAAGTAAGAACACAGATACTACCAGGTCTGAGTCAATATGTAATCTACAAAGTTAAGTTGAAAAATAAGAATTTGTGATAAGGATGAAAAAACCTGGAAAAGCCAAGTTAACATAGAGATCTCTTCAGGGCAGAAAAGAGCAAAAGATTGTTTTAGATGATAATATCAGAGAGGAACTAAAGGATAACTGTCAGTACTAGAAGGGAATATAGGCTTGACTGCATGGAAATGGAAAGGATAAGGTTTTATTACCAAGTCACAGTATATTACCAAAGAATAAGTTTAAGAATTCAACAAATTTGTAGGAATTTACATAAAAGAAGGGAGAATAAGAGATTACTAGAGGAAAATAAAAATAAAAGTTTCAACTAGATCCACCTTTTACCTTATTCCTGAATTGAGGTTAATTCTGAAGTTAAAAGGATACATAGCAATGTATAAAAAAATATTTTAATTAGTTCTTACTGAAGAAATTAATATACACATAATATACATTTGACCAACACTCAAATATAATCAATGAAAAAGTGAGTATCCCAACTACATTATATTCCCCAAATTTCTCTACCCAGGGGAAATATTATAGATTACATATTACTTTAGAAACAAGTTATATGCATGTGTGCATGCATATATATATATATGGATATACATATATACGCATACACACATATATATTTTGAAATGTATACACACACACACATATAATCACAGTTTATTTTTTTAAAGCAAAAGGTAGCATACTACACAGTCTTGACCTTGCTTTTTCTATTTAATATTTACTAGAAATGATTCCCTTCTAGTTCATAAGGAGCTGCTTCATTCTTTTTCTTGGTGGCATGTATAACATTTTATTTGTATATATCTTAAAATTTTTTTGACATTTTCTTACAAATAGATATTTATAAACAATGAATGATTAAAAATCTCTGTACATACAGAATTTTGTAAAATAATATTTTCAATGAAATAATTCCTAAAAGTTAAATTGTCACTTAAAAGAATACACACACTTATAATTCTAACAGAAATAATCAAAACTAGCCTTACAAAGAATTGCATTAGTTTATGCTCCCTTAGTAAGGGTCTAGACTGAAATTGGAAAAGGAATATATTTAATAAAATGATTATTTTTTGGGACAGGGAGTGATAGAAAAGGTGCCGAAGGGGAAGCCAGCTTACCTTCCAAAATCACAGAGTTTTAAGACAGCTGTATCAGGATCCAACAAGAGGTTCTGTGGTTTAATATCCCGGTGGCAGATTCCAAAGGAATGGATGTAGGCTAAACTTCTGAACAGTTGATACATATACAACTGGAATAAATAATGAACATTAATTGAATACTTCTATTTCAATCAAACTAGAATCACTAAGCCACAAAATAGTAACATTCCCAACACAGAACAGGTGAATACTGGTGATTACTCAATCTTCTTTAAACAAGTTTCATGTCATGTCTGTATGAATTAGCTAACTTAAGTATCATTAACCATGTATTTGTACCATCCTTTAATAACTTAAAAAAGGAAACCTGACAATGAGCTTTATAAGCTCTTACTTACTAACATCTTATCTCCAACTAGCTAAGATGAGTTTTTATTTAAAACAAGATATAAAACTCAAGAGAGATATCCCAAATCCTATGACTCAAAACCAATATTTGGATGAGAAGCCAAGTCTTCTGATTTTTTAGTTCATCATTCTTTCTAGTATGTCAGGCTGCTTAATGTGAAAAGTATTTCCAATGTCATCTTCAGAATCTTTTTTTTTTATTGATATGTCAGTTTCTAAGGTTATTGAAAACTCACAGGTGTGCTGAAAAAAATTAGCAATTACCTATCAAAACATCAGTAATCCTTTAGTAGCATCACCACTCTTTTTATTAATATCCTTCAGAAATAAGATTTTAAATACCATTTAAAAACACATGCCTAGGTGAATACTGACATCACCTTAAAAGATAATTTTCTTCAATTCTACTACTAAAAGAGATATATAGTTGAAACATACTATAAGAATACCATAATCCTGCGCTGGGGCTGTAGCTCAGTGGCAGAGCAGTTGCCTAGCATGTGTGAAGCACTGGGTTTGATCCTCAGCACCATATGGAAATAAATAAAATAAAGGCCTGCTGTCCATATACAACTACAAAAAAAAAAATTTAAAAAAAAAGAATACTAAAATCCTCTGTTTATCCAAAGGCCAGTAGTGATCTAATTCACTCCCTCCCACCTTGGATCTTGGGTTCTCTTTGTAAAAATTTTTAAATAATTCACTTTGTAATTTTTCTGGCTGCTTACCTTCTGACCGCTAGCCCAAAATTAATTACATGGCAAAAAAATTGTGAAATGATTCAAGCCAAAGATAAGAGTGTCTTGGTAAAATAATGAAAATTTGAAAATGAAATAAAATTAAAAGATACAGGTCAGATTAAAGCATTGACATATGATGACATATGACTTGTGATAAGGGTTGGATTACTTAATAGGAAACCTACTTTCCTTCAGAGGCATGACGGAAACTGCAAACAGGTGAATTTCAATACATCTTTAATATTAATATTAAGTTGGAAAAGTTTAAGCCTTCTTTAAGATGAAGTATGACATAAAATGCAAACATAAGGTGAATTCAATAAGATCAGCACTTGCCACTAAACTTAGAATTAAAATATTCAGGTATTCATGTATCTTTTTTAAAACTATGTAATTCTATAAAAGTGTATAATTGTTCACAGAATCAATCTCGAAGTCTTAAGATGTATTCTGCAAGTTTAATTCTTTATCACCTAGAAAATGATCTATAAGCAACTGAATTCACAGGTACTCATCTACTAAAATAAAGATTTTACCAACTCTATGAGGGTTTCAACATCTACGTCAGCAAAAAAACAAACAAACAAACAAACAAAAAAAAAAACAAATGAAAACAAAAAGTTTTCTTTAAAAAAATGCTAAACAGCTTAAATTAGGTTAATTTCAAGATGACGTTTTACTATATTCTTTCATCTGAAAGATAATCTCCATTCTCTTCACTTGATTCTTTATTCTTTAGATTAACAATAAAATACTCATTTTCACATCTTGTTGTTGTTCCACTTTGTAAAAGCATACTTATAAGAAACCTAAAAGGCTTTCTACAGAAGTTAGGCACTATTCTAGTGCTTTATATGTATTATTTCACTTAATCCTGGAACAACCCCATGTAATCCATAAATACTACTATTATTTT
Organism: Marmota marmota marmota; assembly: GCF_001458135.2. Lineage (NCBI taxonomy): Eukaryota > Metazoa > Chordata > Mammalia > Rodentia > Sciuridae > Marmota > Marmota marmota. The sequence continues at coordinate 295,723 of NW_025999968.1, read as the reverse complement.
ATTTTATAAAATAAACCAGGCCTTTCAGGTAACCAGGCCCAGAGAGATTAAATAACAGCCCACTATCACATTTGCAATCTTCTGTAATGGTTTGAGGATGAATACTCCTCTTTAAATTTTACTTTCTTTATTCTGCCATATCTTTACTCTAATGAACCCAATTTGAAATATAACGTATTATTTTAACAATTTTTACAATCACTCTGTGATATATACATTTCCCCTTATTTTTCCAGGAGAGGAAATTGAGGCTCAGTGAGCACAGTAATAAAGTTAATCTAACTCAAGGCCAATGTACTCCCCTCTGTGCCACCAAATCTGTTTAAAATAAATAACAAAATAACAAAAATGTATCCAGATCTCTTATGTATTCAGACCTTGTCCTTAAACAAGTTAGTTTGTTTTCCCAATTATTTAAAAACAAACAAAAAAACCCACTTGAAGCTGGGTGTAGTGCACACATCTATAGCCCCACCTACTCACGGGGCTAAGGCAGGAGGATCATTTGAGCCCAGGAGTTCAGAGCCAGCCTGAGCAACATAGTGACACCTCACCTCAAAAAACAAAACAAAAAATTTAAATTCATACCAATGATTGGATAGCCATGTGTTTCAGAATTACATTTCAAAACATACTTAGTTCTGAAAGATGCACAGCACAAAAACACAGGCACTCAAAACTTTTTATCTTATAACTATTATCAACTACAAAAAAGGCAATAGAAGTAGAAAAGGGGTGAAGAAACAGGTTCCAAACAATATAGTCAGAGAACAACTCAACTCACCTAGAAAAAGTGAAAGTAAATAATCACAAAGAAATGCATTTTCCATTTTGGTAACATGTATGCCAAACAAGTCCTTATTAGATGGTGATCATAAAAGAGTTGTATGTAATTTGTCACTTTTATTTCCATCTCCCAAACTAAGATTTTTCAAATAATAGGACTACAATTAAACTATGCAATATAAATAAGTGAAGGAGCTCAACTCATAAATTCATTAACTGTAGACAATAATTTTTCTCTTTTCAGGACTTTAAACATACAAATAGATTTGTATCTCCAGAGAATAATACCTAGGGCCAAGAGTTCTGATTCTGAAAGAGCTATAGTTAAAAAGAAAAAAAAAAGAAAGAGCTGTGGTTATTAAAAAAAAGAATAATTCCTTTTTTTTCACAAGGAGGAGAAACAAGTACGAGATTTCTTTCCAGTATGTCAACTTCAATATGCACAATTTAATTTTATTTTTTAAAGATAGAATGTCAGAGATGAAGCCCAACTATATGCTGGCAAAATATGAAAATATGGAGTGATCTCCAGGATATATTTTTCAATCCAGGAAAATATAAAAGAGATCTCCAGGATGTATTTTTATACCCCCCCCCACCCCCCAAAAAGAAAAATTTATACATTTAGAGAAAAAGGGACTAGAATTGGGTAAAATAATTACACACTGCTTGTTTTTTAAAATGATATAATAAACTGTTTTAAAATATTTAAGACCATTTAACTGGTAGAAGGAACACATAAAAGTTAATCTTCTTTGAACATATTTTGTACTTTGTTTTTTTTTTTTTTGAATTTTTTAATATTTATTTATTTTTTTTAGTTTTCGGCGAACACAACATCTTTGTATGTGGTGCTGAGAATCGAACCCGGGCCGCACGCATGCCAGGCAAGCGCGCTACCGATTGAGCCACATCCCCAGCCCAATATTTTGTACTTTGAAAGCATGTAAATATTAAAACATGTAAATGTTAATTTAAAAGTAAAATTAATTTAGCATTTTAAAATTACAACTATAATAACAGTAAAATGAAATTACAAAGCTTAATGAGGTATAATCACACAAAGAGAGTTCTTCAATGTTGCTTTAAAACAGATACCTTGGTTAATTCCTAATGGGATTGAATGGGAGGTTAAAAAATGCTTCAAAAAGATCTTACATTATTGTCAGCTAGAGGTGCTAACAAGTGGGTGATTATAATGCTGTCATTGAGAAGTGAAATTTTCAGTGTTAAGTGTGGAAGATTATCAGGGTTTAAAAAAATAGACTCTGATGTCATGTAAAACTAAGAAGAACCAATAATAATTTTTAAAAAAGATATGATTTTTAAAAACCCTCAATTTTAATTGGAAGTATCAATATGAATTTATTGTGTAATTACCCTTGGGGGAGAAAAACAGATGTGTTATATCTTTGAAAAAATTACCCACATCTCCTAGCTCTTTTTACTAAAAATATCCAGAAGCAGTAACCAACCCTATAGCATTTAGCACCTCCAGCATTTAGACTGTGATATCTAAAAAACATTAGTTACTAAAAGAACATGGTCTCCTTGAAGAAAAAGTTGATTCCAAGTATGAGAAAGAAATGTGTAAGATGAACCTGGAACACTATTCTAGAAAACAAGAAAGCTATCAAATAGTATGAACAAACAAACAAACAAGAAAACACCCAACTAGTCACCTATGAAGGATGTTATAGAACCAACCAATTCTAAATTTTGCTAAATAATAGTAAGGAAATCAAATATGTACCTGTCTTTTTATATAAACTGTACTTTATAGAGTACAGATAAAAGTACATGGGGGACTGGGGTTGTAGCTCAGTGGTAGAGCCTGGCATGTGTGAGGCACTGGGTTCAATCCTCATCACCACACATTTTAGTTTTGATTACTAAAACTAAAATAAAAAAAGATTAAATGGGGAAGTTTCTCTTTATGAAAGAATTCCAGCTCTTAAGATGAAATAAAAACATTCAACAATAACATTTTATAAGGCCTGTGTGGTGCTGCACACCTGTAATCCCAGCAACTCGGGAGGCTGATGAAGGAGGACCACAAATTCTAGGCCAGGGAAACTTAGCAAGGCCCTGTCTCAAAATTAAAATGGTCAGGGATGTAGATGAGTGGTAAAGTGCCCTTGGGTTCAATCCCCAGTACCAAATAAACAAATTAAATAAGTAAGATGGCATCAGTATTAGAAACCCCAAATTAAATAATACTAAATAAATAAATATATTAAAATGTTTAAAATTGCCAAAAGTTTAAATTTCTGCTACAGATACAATAAATGTACCTATAAATGTCAATAAGACCTTAAATTTGAACATATTTATAAGTATATAATTTTATGTGAGTCTACATGATATGTTCCTATTTTGGTCTGTGGCACAATAAAGATCAGAAATTAAATGAAAATAAGCAACAGATAGCAGAATAAAAATCCAAAATTGTCTATGAACAATTCACTAAAATTTATCAGAATACCTTTAATATGTGTCATGAAAGTTTTAAAAGTGAAATCTCATTATTTTAAAACCATACAAAAATTTACCAAACTCGCATTATCTACCTTAGCAGTTTTTCCTCCCTGAGAATTAAATGCAGTAATACAATTTAAAAATATCCTGTATTCACCCTGGCTCACAACAAATATTTTCCAAAATGGGAAATTGTTCCATTTTTACATACCTTGACGTAGATCACAGGGAGAGTCTGTTTGGCTCTACTATAGTGTCTGGCAACTCTGTATACTGTTTCCGGAACATAGTCCAGCACCAGATTAAGGTAGACCTCATCTTTCTGAAAAGGTTTATTCAAAACAAAAAACAAAACAGATTACAAATTGGCCTTTCTTTAAATACTCAAAGTAAATTCCCTATACATTCACTTGTTCAGATTTTTAAATAAAAAAATTGTGTGTTCAATTTTAATTACACAAAATTATTTTAGAAAATAACCAAAACAGTAAAAACAAGTGTACACACCTTAGTAATAATTCCATGTTAAAAACATGGATGTTTCAATACTGTTAAGATTCCCAATCATATTTAAACTATTATTTTGTTTACCATGATTTTCAAAGATATCGCCAATCACAAAATTTCCTATCTTCTAAGCTGAGAATTAATGTCTTCATATCCTACCAGTAAAGCAGTATGGTAGTACTGAATTGAGAGCTAAGAAAAACAGATTTCTAGCATTAGCTCTGATGGAATTAGTATGTGCAAGTCAATCACTGTAGGCTTCAGTTTCATCAGCTGTAATTTGATTAGATATTGTTCAAAATGTCTCTACTGTCCAGTTGGATATGGTGGTACATGCCTGTAATTCCAGAAGATTCAGGAGGTTGAGGAAGAAGGATCTCAAGTTCAAGGCCAGCCTCAGCAACTGAATGAGGCATTTAGCAAATTAGGGAGACTGTGTCTCAAAAAAAAAAAAAAAAAAAAAAAAAAAAAAGAAAAGAAAAAGCAATAATGGATTCAGTTCTGGTACTAAAAAAAAAAAAGTCTCTAATCTCCACAAAAAAGATTTTATGGTTACTTAATAGTATATAATTAGTAAAATAATCACTTGTGTTCTATAATTAACTGTAACAAAAAGAGTAACTCTTAAGGAAGTGAGTTACCACATAAAGGTCATATGTTTAAATATCCTTCCTTTTAGCAGCACAAAGACACCAACTCATGATCTGAAGAAGGGATTCCAACCAAATAAGAAAGAGGAACAACCTGTACCCTGTTCATGTAAATGATATCAGTTAGATAAATCAAAGTAGAAAATGAAGCTGAGAATCTATGAGTGGGAAAAACTACAGGTAAACAAACTTCCATAATTTCCAAATATGAAATTATCTTAAGCTACCAAACTGAAGTAGAGAATTTAAATTTTCAGCATTTACTGTACATCACTAGTCACTGCAGAGGAATTAAGTGTGCAGGTATAAAAGAGGCAATGAAAATTGAGTATGCAAGGAGGACTTCAGGTGGAGTGAAAACAAATCACAATGTGAGGTCAAAGTGAATGGCAGATACAAAGAGGATTCAGATGTCAAAGTTTTCTTTTTTTAAAAAACTCATAATAACAGGCTGAGGTTGGGGCTCAGTGGCAGAGCACTTGCCTCACACATGTGAGGCACTGGATTCAATCCTCAGTACCACATAAAAATGAATAAGTCAAAATAAAGATATTGTGTCCATTTATAAGTAAAACCTATTTTTTAAAAAACTCTTAATTACAACTTTTTTATTTTAATAAATCATTTGAGAAAAGTTAATTGTGATATATTTATTAACAACTTGCAGATATGCACAGCATTGGGTTACAATTTATTTCATTTGCTAAACAATCATTCTAAAAGGGAAGAATACAAAGAATAAAAGACTACTGTTGTGTTCAATGGTGGTTTTCTTGTAGTAAGACTATGAACTCTGTCCTTTATAAGTGCTTTATAAGTGCATTTACGAGGGGTTGTAAGGGCAAATACCTTCAATAGCTAATTAACAAATGTAAAGGTATAGCCAAACTCTGTAAAGCAGTAAGGGACAGTGGTTGGTCAACCAGTGGAAGACTTAATTAAAAGCATTCACCCCCCCCCCCAAAAGAGCAATATGCTACCTAGTCAAATAAAACATATTAGGAGATAGATTTTACAGTCAGCATATAATCTCTAATTTTAACACAGCCAACTAAGATTGACACAAACCTAGGAAAAATGGCTTAAAATGGAAGACTGAAGTTTAAGACTCTAATGGGCTAGAATGAAAGACCAAATTTACAACATGAAATGTAATAGAGCCCTATCAACTTATTATATAGAGGTCTGGGGATGTGGCTCAAGAGGTAACGCGCTCGCCTGGCATACACGGGGCGCTGGGTTTGATCCTCAGCACCACATAAAAATAAAATAAAGATGTTGTGTCCACCACAAACTAAAAAATAAATATTAAAAAATTCTCTCTCTCTGTAAAAAAATAAATAAATAAATTTATTATGTAGAATGATAGACCAGACAGAATCAAGATATACACAGCAGTAATCCATTTGCAAAGTAAATGATAGGTGTAAATGACTAGAATGGAAAAGGAGTCTCGTTGAGAGATTGCTAATGAAAAACATAACACAACAACAGGATATGACAGAAGTACTGTGTTGCAGATTTCAGGCCTCATTTAAAGTACTGATGATATCCCTTTTTAAAGCATATTTTATTCATGGTAGCAGCAAAGTGCAGTACATCAAAGGACGGTTAACAAATAATGTATGCTATAAATTCAACACTCTAATTTATTATTTTATGAAAAATATGAAGGCTCAAATAAATTATCTTTTTAAATTTATAAATGTTTAAATGTAAATTAAAGCCACAACAATAATCCCTGAGGAAGGGGAGAATTCAACCCTCCGAAACATAAGAGAAAAGGGCTGAATTCAGCATTTTTAGCACTTATAATTTCCTGAAACATTCTCAGGGTCTGCTGTTTTCTTTTCTTTTTATTCTTTTTTCTTTTTGTTTGGTACTGAGGATTGAACTCAGGGGCATTCAACCACTGAGCCATATCCCCAGCCTATTTTGTATTTTATTTACAGACAGGGTCTCACTATGTTACTTAGTGCCTTGCGGCATTGCTTTGAACTCTCAATCCTCCTGCCTAGCCTCCCAAGCTGCTGGGATTACAGGCAGGTGAAGTGGCACCCAACTCAGGTCTGCTGTTTTCTTAATGTAATCTCTCTTGGATTACCTGACTGAATTCTGGAAAACTCACAGATTAGTTGTAAAAGTTAAAAGCTGATACAGAAATAAAACACATTAAAGAATAGGACTTCAGATGTAGATTATAAAAACACTTATTTCACACCAACATGAGGAAGTACTAAACTCAAAGAGGTGTTACTAGGCTTCCAAAACTGGCTAAGAAGTCACTGCTACTTTGAAAAGAATTATATTTTTATACAAAGTGGGTCTTATTCAAAAACCTCAAAAAAAACGAAGGTATAAATTTAGACAACATTTTTTGCATATTAAAGAAATTTAAATGACAGGACTTCGATTATACCTAACAAGTCAAAAACAGCAGGGGTAACTCTAACATGTCTTCAGAAAATAGATAATATTTTTATGCCCAGATAACTTCTGAGGTCAAGAAAACAAAATGGCTTAAGGCTACAGTTTTAAATAGAACCATGGTGGGATACAAAGCAGTGTATCAGAGAACGCAGTAATAAGGCATTCAACCCAATGTCATGGTAGACCAGGATTCTCCTTGGAATCGGGTCAAAAGAACTTCATAACAGTTATCTTTCCTCTGATGGGTAAAATGGGCTAGCGAGATGGAAATAACATGAAAGGCAAAGGGTATGCATTAGGGCAAATCTTTTCTGCTTTGAAACTTTGGGGAAGGAATGGAAAGGGGAGGTAAGCAGCTAGCAAACAACAAGTAAGGTAAGCTTTCTCCCCATCTGACATCTTAAAATAAATACCCAAATTACAAAAAGATGTTTTTTTAAAAAAACTGCAAATGTATTAGAAGAAAATATGAGTGTTTCTGCAAACCTTGGAGGACAAAAACAGCTATAAGCTATTAAGGAAAATATGCCAAATTGGTTACATAAAAATATGAAACTTTTATATTACTTTAAAAAAATCACATAAATTATTTCTAAAAACTATGATAATTAGGAGGAGAATAATTATTTCAGTTACACATGTCAAAGGACGAATTTGTTTTTATTTAAATACTGAATAAGACAAGACCAATATTCAAATAGAAAAAAAATGGAAAGAAAGGTGTTATGGTTTGGATATAGAATGTCCCCAAAGGTTCACGTATTGAAGGTTTGGTCACCGATGCAGTAATATTCAGAGGTAGGACCTTTAGAAAGCTGAGTGGATCATGAAGGTTCAGACCTCATGAGTAGGTTAATGCACTGATGAGTAGGTTAATGCAAATCATGAATCATTTGATGGCATTATTGAGAGGTGGTAAAAACTGTAGGAGATGGAGTATGGTTGAAGGAAGTAGGTAATAGGCAGCACACCCTGGTAGAGTATATCTTGTCCCCAGCCCCTTCCTCTCTCATTTGTTCTCCGTGCTTACAGTCTGCCATGAGGTAAGTGGCATTCCTGTACTGTATCCTTTGGCACTGATGTTTTGCTTACTTCAGGCCCAAAGCACTGGAGCCAGCTGACCACAGACTGAAACCTCTGAAATCATGAACCAAAATAAATTTTCCTCCTCCAAGGTTTTTTGTTTGTTTTGTTTTGTTTTTTTCCCTCCCTTTCAGGTATTTTGTCCCAAAGATGAAAAGCTGACCAACACAGAGCATGATGATAGATAGTCACACAAATAGCCAACAAAAATGTGGAAAGATGTTCAACCTTACTAATAATTAAAGAAATATAATAAAAAATATAATGAAGTTACCATTTTTCACCTATCAAACAGGAAAAGATAATTCAATCCTAAGAAACCTAAGTATGAGAAAAGGTCACTTTCCAAAATGCACCACAACACCATTCTGGTGGAAACTCAAAACTCATGCAACCTTTTGGGAAAGTAAATAGGTTAACCCATTTCAGCCAAAAGTGAAGACATACAGACTCCCAATTTGACTCAGCAATGCCATTTCTAGGAATCAAGTTTATGAAAACAATTGTGCATGTATGTGTGCCCTTATGCATGTGAATAAAATTCCTTGCTATTTGTGACTTTCACACAGGAAGGAAGGTAGAGAGAAAGAAAAAGAAAGGGGGGAGAAAGCTACAGATTGTAAAGTTGATGAGGTACTCTTTCTATAACTTAGAAGTTTCATTTAATTAAAAACACAATAGCTGGGTATGGTGGTGCACACCTGTAATCCCAGCAACTCAGGAAGGAGACTGAGGTAGGAGGATTCCAAGTTCAAGACCAGCCTCAGCAATTTAGCAAGACCCTGTCTCAAAATAAAAAACAAAAGGGGCCAAAGATTTAGCTCAGTGGTTAAAGACCCCTGTCACCAGTATTTCCCCTATAAAAAAATTAAAACATTTGCTCTTAATATTTATACAGTTAGCTATAATCACATCTCCTTGTCTCTTAGATGAATGACTCAATAAATTGTTCTTCATCTTTTTGGGGTAGAGAACTCTTTCAGAATCTAATAAAAGATACAAGCTAAGTCTCACTAAAAAATACATAATCTTTAGTAATGATAGTTGAATAAGGACATATTATAATAGAAGCAGTAGTAATAATAGTAGTAGAAGTATTAGTAATGATAATAAAAGACACAATCATTTGAGAAGGGTCACACATCTTTTGTAGACCCAAAGTTTAAAACACTGGTTTGAGTGATTCTATGGGAAGGTCATTTAGCTTCTCTCTGCTTCCATTCCACAGGACTGTTGTGAGGATTAAATGACTAAATAAAAGTAAAGTGTTTAGATTAATGCCCTGGAAGGAATATATTAATTTTTAGCTATCATTACTATTACCTCTACTACTATTATTATTGCTACAATAACAATTTTTACTACTGCTACTATTACAATATTCCCTTATTCAAGCATCATTGCTAAGGTATTTTTCAATGTTACCTTTCTGGTATACTGCTTCTGCAGAAATTCACATTCTACGCTAAATAGAAAAGCATATTATAAGACTCTGATATCAGACTGCCTAGGGTTAACTCCCAACATTTTCATTTATAACTGTATAACTCAGGTAATTTAAATGGTATTTTCTTGGTTTATTTTTCTATAAAAATTGAGATAACAACAGTAACAATTCTTCACATGGGGTATAAGGAGGTTTAAGTGAGTTACAAAGTACAGGTAAGAGCTCAGGGCAATATCTGATGCACAACAAGTGTGCTATTTTTGCTATTTTAAATGCTATTTTTTGCTATTTTTGCTATTTTAATATTTGCTATTGTAAAATGATAAATTAATGTTTACATGCCAGGTGCTATAAGCACTGGATAAACATTTTTAAATTTGTTCCTTACAAAATCTCTACCATACAGAAGGCAGGGGACAAACTTACAAAAGTAAATATCTTGCCCAGAGTCATAAGGTGCTATCATGTGGCACAACTGGAATGGAAACCCAAATATTTCTAGTTACCAAGTCTTTAAAATGACAAGGTGAAATACAACACAAAGAAGCTCCCTAAAATGGACATCTCATTCAGCCACTCTGAAGTCAATAAAAATGTTTACCTAATATTATAGAAATAACTCTTTTAACTACACCCAGAGCTGAAAAATGCTTATAGACAAAAACAAGTTAGCTACAATTCTAAAATTAAAAATAACCAAAGGGAAATAGAGAATATTACATAGTACAACTTAACAGAATATTATGTAACTAAATATTATGATGTAATAGGGGAAGTTTAATTAGATCATTAATATTCAGAAAGGTTTTAAGTAGTTAAGAATATATACCTATATAAACATGCACATATGGAATAAGATACATAGAACTCTCAAAGATTAGGACAGTGACAGTGAAAATATATATATATATTTATATATATTTTTTATATATATAATATATATATATAATATATATATATTTATAATATATATATTATATATATATATTATATATATATATATATTATATATATATATTTATATATATAAT